>NC_069505.1:50509951-50847451 GCF_027579735.1 Bombina bombina | reverse complement strand
GGGGAGAGAGAGACAGACAGGGGGGAGAGAGAGACAGACAGGGGGGAGAGAGAGAGAGACAGGGGGGAGAGAGAGAGAGACAGGGGGGAGAGAGAGAGAGACAGGGGGGAGAGAGAGAGAGACAGGGGGGAGAGAGAGAGAGACAGGGGGGAGAGAGAGAGAGACAGGGGGGAGGAGAGAGAGGCAGGGGAGTGAGAGAGAGGCAGGGGAGTGAGAGAGAGGCAGGGGAGTGAGAGAGAGGCAGGGGAGTGAGAGTAAGAGTGAGACAGGGGAGTGAGAGTGAGAGAGACAGGGGGGATAGAGTGAGAGAGACAGGGGGGAGAGAGTGAGAGAGACAGGGGGGAGAAAGAGGGGAGAGAGAGAGAGAATATAAAAATAAAAATAAAAATAAACCACACGGCCCGTGTGAACGGGCTTTAGGACTAGTTATATTATAATCAGTTTGATCACAAATATTTGTTATGCTTAATCTCTAATAAGAGGGCCTTAGCCTCAGCTACAGTGTCTAGAAGAATACCATCAAATTTGTGATACTTAGATTCTGTACTACCTTTATTCAGCTCAGTTTGCACTGCCTCTATCTTGTAACTTAATTCCCTGAGCTGTTCTTTTTTTATATTGGATTAATAAAATCATCAATTTAAAAGAACAGTCTGACAATGCATCATTCCATAGCTTGATAAACTTTTTATCCTCTACTTTGAATGTTGGGAATTTATTCAGACGCAGTCCTCTTGGAATTAGAGTCCAAACATCCCATTTCAGTTTGTTTTCTTTAATAAGTAACAGCTCCATTTCCTCAAATAGAGCTGTGAGAGTGTAATTGGACCGGTTTGAATAAATAATAGTATCAATGTCCTGTGGAGACTCCTCTCTCTCTCCTGAGCTGTCTTCAGTGAGAAGTAGGTTAAAGTGTGTTGTGACATCCAACTGTGTATTCAATATTCTGTTGTGTGCAGAGACCCCAACCAGTGTATACCGAAACCCAGGAGTGTGACCATGCTGGTTCCTATGATAACATTGCATAGAGGTAGGGAAAAAATAGTCAAAGATGTATGCCTATAAGTATTCTAGCCTCTGCTAGTACATTGCCTGGTCTGCCAGACGAACACCTTTTCAACTGTTAGACATGCATAAAGTCTTGTCCCAAAACTTGGCTGTTCAAAAGAACAGCTCCGCTTTTACCCGACCATTGGACTCAGTGATTTGTCCGGTCCTAAGAGGCACAAGTGTTCCCCTGAGATCTGTCCGACTTCCTACTCCTCTGTTTCTCCCTTGGAAAGAGCCGACAGGCAAGGTGGGCTTGGCGCTTACGGAACTCGTTTCAGTCAGACGTCACAGCTGTGGTAGGTTGTACAAGGTGTCAATCAAAACTTGGCAGCCACTCACGAGTTCTTTGCCGGTTCCTTGGAACTCGAACAGGTGTACTCTGCTGTGCTCACTCGGTCAAATCAAATGCAGAAATAACACACAGCGGGTAGGAGCAGCAAGCGGTACAACTTTAATTTATTGTAGCAAATTAAAACGATGTGGTAACATCATATATACACACATGGCAGTGTTGACAACATGTAGGGAGAGAGGGGGCTCCAGTGACACTACCTGGTAATGAAGTGACTGCACCCTATATAGAATAGCTATTTAGCTTATCAGGTACTAGGGTGGGAGGTGCTGTGTATTAAGTATATTAAAGTAAAATAATGCATACTACAACCATTCAAGAATACACATAGAGCACTCAATGCAGACACATAATTAAATCAAGACTGGTATATGGATACAAGCTGGGCCATGGGTTAATTCGCTGAGTATCAATTAAAACATAACTTTTATTGAAAAACACAACAAACAGGACATTTAAAATACTGGGATGTGCAATAAAAATATAAAGCTAGACCAAATACAGGATTTAGATGTCTAATTTAATATGTGTGTGGGAGTATCAGTGTGATTGGTGTAAACATAGGCTGAATACAGTGTCAATCAGTGGACAATAAAGGGGCTTAACACAATACTGACGCTCAGGGTGCACACACAATTGTCTGAAAAAGGTCCAAGGCATCATCCTCAAAATCGCCAAAATTAACAAATTAATACCTTCTAATACAGTGGTCACAATTAATCACCATAACATTCCTAACCAGTTGCTCAGATAGGCAAACACCTGAGCTTTATCAAAGGTGCAGGCCACACAACATCGTCCTCATTTATTACGTAATTTAGCCAATCATAACATGAGTCTATCTATACAGCTGACACTGAGTGCCGATCTCATATAGTCATGAGGAATGGTTTATTCTGTAATGACAAAAGATATTATCTGTGCAATATTAGGATACCAATAGTGATACTGTAGTTCCAGATGCTGAGACCCTGTAGGGGGACATATCTATTTGTACTCATTGCGGTTATTATTGTACTGTATATATAATGTGGGAGCAAGAAATACTGTTCTAGTTGCTAAGCGATTATATATCAGCTAAGATCATATCAAGATGTTCAATAATGAGGAAGATGCTTTTGGCAGTGTCACTATCTAGATTTTCTTTCATTTTAGTTATAGTCCATTCTGCTATATGATTAAACACATTTGTATGAGAGAGTTTCACTTCTAGTGACAGTACATCTGGATGCAAGGTATACAAAGTGAAGCCGTGCTCCTCAGCAGACATGTTTCGTGCTCAATGCACTTATTCACTGCATAGAGGAGCAATGGCTATTCCCGGCTTTTTATTCACTTAAACACTTAAAGAAACAGTGCAAATAGTTAATATACACTTAATGAAACATACCTACAGAATCTAGGCTGCAATGTTATGAACTGAATGCTGGGATATGATACATATTACCTAAGATATTAACAATATTAATTTAAAATTTATAAATTGTAACATTTATTTCCTATTAGTTTAAAGTTAATTAATGTATATGTAAAAAAAAAAAATATTTGTACCTTTTGTCCCTCACGAATAAATAATTCCTAAGGAACTCTGATATCACTATGCTAATCAGTCTGATGTCTACACTTAAATAGATTCATCTAAAAATATAAATCTATATCTCTCCTAAAATTTAGACCATCCGGAATGGAAGTATTAAGAGTAAATATCCAGAAGACCTCTCTAAGATTTAATTTGTCCCTATTACCTCCCCTTCTCCAGCTAGGTACATGGTCAATCCCCTGTACACTTAATAAATTGGGATTAAAGTTGTGGAATTCCCTAAAATGTTTGGCTATAGGTGTGGTCGATTCTTCATCTTCAATGGATCTGAGATGCTGTAAAACTCGATCTTTTAAGGATCTTTTTGTCCTCCCCACATATTGTTTTGAGCACCCTCTACATTTTAAGAGGTATATAACATGTGTTGTACTACAATGGATATAGAATTTTATCTCATGTGTATGTCTTGTACTTGTCGAACTAAACCTCTTTCCTTCTCTCACATGATCACATGTTTTAAAAATGTTTTTTCTACATTTGAAAAAAACTTTTTGTTGTTTAAGCCAACATGTCTTAATCTCTCTTGGTATATCTGATGGTGAGACAAGATTGCCTATTGTTTTTCCTTTTCTTGAAATAAACACATCCATCCTGTACTATCCGCTTGATAATTGGATCTGCACAAAGAATGGGGATGCTTTCTCTGACTATCTTACATACATCCCTATATTGTGTGCTATAAGTTGTGATGAATTTTGGTTTTTGAATGCCTCTCCTATTAGTCTTTGGTTTATAACTAAGGAGCTGTTCTCTAGGGATATGATCGACTTCCATTTTTGCTTTATAGATAGTCTCATCACTATATCCTCTTTCTTTTAAATGTCATAATATTCACCTGTTCTGTGTAATACAATTGATTGAAACAGTTACGTTTTGCACTTATAAATTGTCCCTTGGGAATGCCCTGTAATGTGTGCTGAGGATGATTAGAGCTAAATTCTAAGATAGTATTACCTGCTGTAGTTTTCCTGAAAAGATTGGTCTCTAACTTCTTTCTCAAAATTGGCTGGAATGACAATATCCAAAAAATTAATCTCTCAGACTTTGTTCTTCTAAAAAAACTGATACCACTATTGTTTCTGTTAAGATAATTACAAAATCCATCTGTTTTTGTTTCACTACAGTCCAAGATGAAAAACAAATCATCAATATACCGTGCATAAAGAATGTTTTCCTGAAAGGGGTTTCCATCTCCATAGACGTGAGACTGCTCCCACCAACCCATAAAAAGGTTGGCATAACAGGGGGCAAACTTCGCCCCCATAGCAGTCCCATGCCTCCGGAGATAGAGGCCCCCATCAAACATAAAAAAATTATGTGTTAAGAAATAATCAATTGATCCTAATATGAATTGTTTTGTGGTATCTTCAAAGTTACTGCACCTTTCAAGAAAGTACTCAATGGCTTGAAGCCCCTTTTCATGTTGAATAGATGTGTATAGTGATGTAACATCAGCTACAAAAAATCTAAATCTTGGTTTCCATTCGATTTTTTTAAGCTCTAACAGTAGCGATGTAGTATCCTGAATATAGCTAGATAATGTTTTTACCAAGAGCTGAAAAAAATTATCCATTAATTCTGATAATGGTTCGTTTAGTGAATCAATTCCCGCAATTATTGGGCGACCTGGGGGGTTTGTTAAATCTTTGTGAATTTTAGGGAGATAGTGATTTATTGGTGGTACTGGATGTTCAGGGATTAGATTCTCTTCAACCAACTGTGTGATAATATTGTTATATCTTGCAACTTTGACTATATCCTTAAGTATATTCTTATAGTGATCTGTTGGATTATCTCACAGTTTAGAGTATACTTCCCTGTCATTAAGCTGTCTTTGTGCTTCACTAATATATGCTGCTCTATCCAATATTACAACATTACCTCCTTTGTCGGATGGTCTGATCACTATTCTCCTCTCTTGAGTGAGCCTTGTTAATGCCTCTTTCTCATTTCTTGTCGTTTGTAATTATACCATTAGTTTCAGAGTTGGGTTTCCTTAATCTTTCTTCTACCACTTTCTGAAAAATTTCAATTGAATTTCACCTAGAGTGTACAGGGTAAAAGTTACTTTTCTTTCTGCAGTCACTAAAGTCTATGTGTGACTCATTTATTAAATCCCCTCTTGTATCATTACTCTCTACCTGCAGATCTTGTAAATCCCTTATGGAACATACTTCTGAAAATGACAGTGGTTCCTTTGTGTCAAATTTGGCTATATCTAGTTTATCCTGGTCCTGAATCATCTCAGCATCAATAAAATGTTTCCTCAGTGGAATTGAGTAAAATCCTCCTTGGGGTCTTCTCAGAAGCTCGAGAGTCGGGGTTGTTCACTAAGGAATATTTGCAAGCAACGATACTACCGATTCCCAAACCTAATAAGGATCCCTCACAATGCAGCAGCTATAGACCAATATCATTGATTAATGGAGATGTAAAGCTCTATGCTAAACTCTGGGCTAATCGTCTGAACACCCTACTCCCAGGGGTGATACACAACGATCAAGTCGGGTTCACCTTTGGCAGAGAGGGACCTGACAACACCAGAAAAACACTGGATATCCTCATGGAGGCATCCCGACTAAAGCTACCCATGCTGGCCCTGTCTTTAGACGCAGAAAAAGCGTTTGACAGGGTCAGATGGGACTACCTATGGTGCACGCTTGCCCAATTCGGTATACCAGACGAAGTTATAACAGCAATTCAAGCCCTGTATTCCTGCCCAACTGCGGTGGTTAAGGGCCTGGGATTTGCTTCCCCGGAAATAAATATTACCAATGGCACCAGGCAGGGTTGTCCCCTGTCACCCCTAATCTTTACATTAGCCATTGAACCCTTGGCCCAAGCCATTAGGAACTCAAGTCCAATACATGGGGTAAAATTTGGGGGAGTAACTGCAAAGATAGCGTTATTTGCAGATGACGTTACTCTATTCCTCACAAATCCACTGGGCTCCTTGCCGATGCTGCTAGACCTCCTTTCCAAATTTGGGACGTATAGCTATTACAAGGTTAACGTCTCTAAGACAGAGGCCTTACCGCTTGGCATCCCTGCATTTGAATTAGATGTTCTACAAGCCTCATACTCTTTTCAATGGTCACGCACTACCATCCGGCATCTTGGGGTACAACTGGGCCCTGACCCGAAATCTGTACTCGCCATAAACTATTCGGCTATGATTAAAGAGGTCACTGAACTCACCACTTCCTGGAGCCTCAAAGAATTGTCATGGCTAGGACGCATCGCCTCTTTTAAAATGACGATGTACCCAGTGCCCTGATAGATACACTCCAATCTATTGGCCAAAAATACATATGGGGAAAGTCTAGACCTCGAATTGCTGCAAAAATACTCCAGAAAAAATACGAACAGGGAGGAGTAGCTATGCCTAGCATACGCGGATATTATGAGGCAGCCAGACTATCACACATTACAGCGTGGGCAGACAAAGGGGAACCTCAGGGATGGAAGAGCATAGAAAATTTTGATCTACCCAGAGGGTTGAACTTGGCAGATTTGCCCTGGATCCCTGATTATCAACTAGACATGCTGAGAATTAAAAATGTTATTGTCGGAGATAACCTAAAAGTGTGGCGTACTCTTAAAAACCTGCCTGAGGTTGCTCCCCATCCATCCCCTATACACTCACTACCCGCTTTGCTTGCAGCCTTACCAGATACGCATGTTCAACAATGGAGACATTGGGACCTCAATCTGGTCTCCCAGCTGTACCCCTCAGGTACTTTGGTCACTCCAGACAATATCAAATCAGTCATACAGGACCTTCCAGTATGGGCCATATTTGAATACTCCAGGCTATATGCCTTTCTGATGTCTTGGGGATTTTCTAGGGTTCGCCTTAGACCCCTGACCAACTGGGAGAAATTGTGGCAACTACAGGTTAAGACCCCTAGAATCATATCATTCCACTACAACCTACTACAGTCATCCACAAACAAAGAAAGATCCTGGCAACTTAGAGCTTGGGAAGGAGACTTCTCCAGACCAATCTCTGACAAACACCTTCATCTTGCTATGACCCTAACTAAAAAGACTCTGCACTGTGCGAACACTCTTGAGTCATATATGAAACTATTTTTGAGATGGTACTACACCCCCTCTAGACTATCGCAGATGTTCCCTACAGCTTCTTCTTTATGTTGGAGAGGTTGCGAACTGAGAGGCTCAGAATTACACATATGGTGGGATTGCCCTAACCTGAAACCTATATGGCTCCAGGTATCTACCCTTTGCCTCAATCTCGGAATGAAAGTGCCACTAACCTCTGAAATGGCCCTACTACACATATTCCCGCGGAATATCCCTACCCCTTTGACTAAACTAGTAGTTTTCATACTCGCGACCACTAAATTAGCAATAGCTAGAGCCTGGAAACAGACCCAGCCCCCAGACATGGTAGCTATCACATCTATAATGCAAGTCTATGCTAAGATGGAACAGAGTTATTATTCTAATGCTGATAGAGAGGAACTTTACTGGCAAATTTGGGAACCCTGGTTCCACTATCAGGAAGATTGTAGTCAGGTGGCTTTGAGAGATAGGGCCCCCAACCATGATAGACCCCTGGCCCTGGAGTAAGGACCCACTTCTGCCTCCAATGGTCTCTATCTGTTGACCACCATTCCTTCTCCCCCCACCCTACCTCTCCTGCCCCTTTCCTACTTCCCTTTCCCCCCCCTCCCATAACATGAGACCCCCGACCCCTCCTCGTTCCCACACCTCCTCCCCCTCCCCCCCCTTCCAGCCTCTTTTCCTTGGGATTGCCTGCCCCGCCTGGAGATGCACACCACGGGTGGCCAGCTGAGATGTGGAGGCGCACATGATAATAATTTTTACCTAAGGTTGTTGATTGAAACTCCTCTGCGGTTGAGTCCTTATCTAAAATCATTGTACTACATCAATTATGGCAAATAGGCCCAACTTATACATACCTATTGTGACCCCCGGTAAGTGGTCTACGTTTGCTCCCCCTGGTCTGTGCTATATAACTTGAGTTCTCTTCTCCTCTCCCTATACTTTAACCTACCCTTCTGCATTCATTTCCCCCCCCTCCCTCTCCTCATCTCTCCCCTTCCTACCTTTTAACACCCCCTCCATTTCTAGTTTCTTTCTCTTAGAGGTTCTCTCCCTCACTTGGAGACAAGTGTCACAAATGGCCCCTTGGGTAGTTAAGACAAACATGGTGAAGGTTCTCATTAAGTTGATTGGTCGACATTACTATGCTACTGTGTTCACATTTGAAATATGATGCTGCACCAATCATAACAGTCAGGTGTGGTTAAAACTGTTAGCTCATTCTGTATCCTTTAGTATCCTGGAGAAATATGTTATATACCTGATATTACCTACGATTGTCCATGGAGATACTTTTATCATGACTTCTGCTATATCTGTATGTACACAGTGAGTTGATTACTCTGTATTTGTCATTGTCAAGCTTACTTTATAATGAAAATAAAATAAAAATTATTTAAAAAAAAAAAAAAAAAAATGTTTCCTCAGTACCAATTTTCATACAAATCTATTAACATCTAAGATAGTGTTAAATAAATTAAAGTGTTGAGATGGCACAAAACCAAGACCCTTAGAAAGGACCGATATTTCCACATCCGTTAGTTCTACACATGATAAATTCATAACATTTTTATTTTCATTTGTATTCATGCATATTTCTTCAAATATCCCCGTGACTGTGTCACATAGGTTCTCCGTTGGACGGCTTTCTTCTCCTTCTGTTGTTGAAGCCCATGTTCTTTGTTCTGATGCCGTGAATCTTCCTCTCCCTCTTTTTCCTCTGCGTGTTTTTTTTCTTACACTGGGTAGAGTCTTTATATGTCCGTTTTTTGACTGTGTACTTGTTGATGGTTCCTCTGATATCTGTAACACTGCTGGTATTGGTTCTTCTATTTTACCTTCATAATCAGAGGATTCAATCTCCTACTCAGTGTCAGAAAAAGTAACATTCTTTGATTGTTTCACTTTATTCTTCTGCCATCTTTTAGCTTTATTTCCTCCTCGGTTTAGATTTTCTTGATTATCCCATCTATATACGGATTTGTGATCATAATCATATTTATCTCGTGTAATTTTTCTACATTTAAATTCCCATAGTTCTTGCCTAAAGGTAATCATGTTCTGTTCAAATTGCTGATCATATTTTTTTGAATTCTGGATCCTTCTGTACAGTTCTTAATCTCTCTTGTATTTCCTTAACCCCTTAGTGACCAGGCCACTTTTCAATTTGTTGACCATCTGGGACCAAGGCTATTTTTGCATTTCTGCGATGTTTGTGTTTAACTGTTATTTTCCTCTTACTCAGTTACTGTACCCACACATATTATATACCGTTTTTCTCGCCATTAAATGGACTTTCTAAAGATACCATTATTTTCATCATATCTTATAATTTACTATAAAAAAAATTATAAAATATTAGGAAAAAATGAAACAAAACACACTTTTTCTAACTTTGAGCCCCAAAATCTCTAACACATCTACAACCACCATAAAATACCAATGCTAAACAGTTTCTAAATTTTGTCTTGAGTTTAGAAATACCCAATGTTTACATGTTCTTTGCTTTTTTTGCAAGTTATAGGGCAATAAGTACAAGTAGCACTTTGCTATTTCAAAACCATGTTTTTTCAAAATTGGCGATAGTTACATTGTAACACCAATATCTGTCAGGAATCCCTGAATAACCCTTCAAATGTATATATTTTTTAAACGAAGACAACCTAAGGTATTAAACTTGGGGTATTTTGACTTTTTTCATGCAACCATTTTACCATCAATCTATGCCAAAGTTTGGGGGGGGGAAATAATTTGATTTTTTGACAAATAGCAATTTAAGAATACATTTACTGATAAAATGGTAAGGGTTACTGCCAAATAACACCCTAATATGTCTTCAGTAGCATCTCCTGGGTACAGTGATACCACCCATGTATAGGTGTGTCATGTTCTCTGTGGGCTAAAAGCCCTTATTTTTAGAGAGCGCATTCCAGTTTTTCAACTTGGAATTTTCACATCGGTCATCATGCACCCATGTCCTATTTGGGACATTTCTGAAGCTGGCCAATGGAATTTACCCCCATCAAACCATATATTTTTGAAAAGTAGACACCCTAGGGTATTTCAAATGCTGGTATTTTAACACTTTCCATGCACTAATTCAACCACTAGTCTTTGTCAAACTTTTGGGTAGTCATTTTTTTGTGTTATTTTTCACACACATTGTACTTTAGGCATGTATTTTCAGTTCCTGTTATGTGTTACTGCCAAAAACCACCTCAATATGTGTTCAACAATATCTCCTGAGTACAGTGATACCACCTATGTATAGGTGTGTTGGGTTCTCTGGGGGCTAAATGGCCTTATTTTTAGGTAGCGCATTCCAGTTTTTCAACTTGGAATTTTCACATCGGTCATCATGCACCCATGTCCTATTTGGGACATTTCTGAAGCTGGCCAATGGAATTTACCTAAATAAAAAGAGAGAAGCGCTCAACCTGGAAACGAACAATAGCATAATAGCTTGTTCTATGGCTAGTTACCACCCAAGAAGCAGCCTCTTTTTGCTCAACATGTGCCTTTCACAGAGAAAAACTTTCCTGAAGCATATCAGTCTGATCCTGACTTCACAGTACAGTCCAGCCCCGAAATACCAGGCAATTCTTCTCTGAACGAGAGAAACAGCAAAACCCCAGACGTACATTTCGGCCTATTGTGGGCCTCGCCAGTGAGGTGCAGCCATATCCCTCTAGGCACACTGAGCAACGGGTCCACGTCTGGATTCCCGCATCACACTTAGGGAGACTTCCCAAAATGTCATAATTTGCATAAATAAAAAGAGAGAAGCGCTCAACCTGGAAACGAACAATAGCATAATAGCTTGTTCTATGGCTAGTTACCACCCAAGAAGCAGCCTCTTTTTGCTCAACATGTGCCTTTCACAGAGAAAAACTTTCCTGAAGCATATCAGTCTGATCCTGACTTCACAGTACAGTCCAGCCCCGAAATACCAGGCAATTCTTCTCTGAACGAGAGAAACAGCAAAACCCCAGGCGTACGTTTCGGCCTATTGTGGGCCTCGTCAGTGAGGTGCAGCCATATCCCTCTAGGCACACTGAGCAACGGGTCCACGTCTGGATTCCCGCATCACACTTAGGGAGACTTCCCAAAATGTCATAATTTGCATAAATAAAAAGAGAGAAGCGCTCAACCTGGAAACGAACAATAGCATAATAGCTTGTTCTATGGCTAGTTACCACCCAAGAAGCAGCCTCTTTTTGCTCAACATGTGCCTTTCACAGAGAAAAACTTTCCTGAAGCATATCAGTCTGATCCTGACTTCACAGTACAGTCCAGCCCCGAAATACCAGGCAATTCTTCTCTGAACGAGAGAAACAGCAAAACCCCAGACGTACGTTTCGGCCTATTGTGGGCCTCGTCAGTGAGGTGCAGCCATATCCCTCTAGGCACACTGAGCAACGGGTCCACGTCTGGATTCCCGCATCACACTTAGGGAGACTTCCCAAAATGTCATAATTTGCATAAATAAAAAGAGAGAAGCGCTCAACCTGGAAACGAACAATAGCATAATAGCTTGTTCTATGGCTAGTTACCACCCAAGAAGCAGCCTCTTTTTGCTCAACATGTGCCTTTCACAGAGAAAAACTTTCCTGAAGCATATCAGTCTGATCCTGACTTCACAGTACAGTCCAGCCCCGAAATACCAGGCAATTCTTCTCTGAACGAGAGAAACAGCAAAACCCCAGACGTACGTTTCGGCCTATTGTGGGCCTCGTCAGTGAGGTGCAGCCATATCCCTCTAGGCACACTGAGCAACGGGTCCACGTCTGGATTCCCGCATCACACTTAGGGAGACTTCCCAAAATGTCATAATTTGCATAAATAAAAAGAGAGAAGCGCTCAACCTGGAAACGAACAATAGCATAATAGCTTGTTCTATGGCTAGTTACCACCCAAGAAGCAGCCTCTTTTTGCTCAACATGTGCCTTTCACAGAGAAAAACTTTCCTGAAGCATATCAGTCTGATCCTGACTTCACAGTACAGTCCAGCCCCGAAATACCAGGCAATTCTTCTCTGAACGAGAGAAACAGCAAAACCCCAGGCGTACGTTTCGGCCTATTGTGGGCCTCGTCAGTGAGGTGCAGCCATATCCCTCTAGGCACACTGAGCAACGGGTCCACGTCTGGATTCCCGCATCACACTTAGGGAGACTTCCCAAAATGTCATAATTTGCATAAATAAAAAGAGAGAAGCGCTCAACCTGGAAACGAACAATAGCATAATAGCTTGTTCTATGGCTAGTTACCACCCAAGAAGCAGCCTCTTTTTGCTCAACATGTGCCTTTCACAGAGAAAAACTTTCCTGAAGCATATCAGTCTGATCCTGACTTCACAGTACAGTCCAGCCCCGAAATACCAGGCAATTCTTCTCTGAACGAGAGAAACAGCAAAACCCCAGACGTACGTTTCGGCCTATTGTGGGCCTCGTCAGTGAGGTGCAGCCATATCCCTCTAGGCACACTGAGCAACGGGTCCACGTCTGGATTCCCGCATCACACTTAGGGAGACTTCCCAAAATGTCATAATTTGCATAAATAAAAAGAGAGAAGCGCTCAACCTGGAAACGAACAATAGCATAATAGCTTGTTCTATGGCTAGTTACCACCCAAGAAGCAGCCTCTTTTTGCTCAACATGTGCCTTTCACAGAGAAAAACTTTCCTGAAGCATATCAGTCTGATCCTGACTTCACAGTACAGTCCAGCCCCGAAATACCAGGCAATTCTTCTCTGAACGAGAGAAACAGCAAAACCCCAGACGTACGTTTCGGCCTATTGTGGGCCTCGTCAGTGAGGTGCAGCCATATCCCTCTAGGCACACTGAGCAACGGGTCCACGTCTGGATTCCCGCATCACACTTAGGGAGACTTCCCAAAATGTCATAATTTGCATAAATAAAAAGAGAGAAGCGCTCAACCTGGAAACGAACAATAGCATAATAGCTTGTTCTATGGCTAGTTACCACCCAAGAAGCAGCCTCTTTTTGCTCAACATGTGCCTTTCACAGAGAAAAACTTTCCTGAAGCATATCAGTCTGATCCTGACTTCACAGTACAGTCCAGCCCCGAAATACCAGGCAATTCTTCTCTGAACGAGAGAAACAGCAAAACCCCAGACGTACGTTTCGGCCTATTGTGGGCCTCGTCAGTGAGGTGCAGCCATATCCCTCTAGGCACACTGAGCAACGGGTCCACGTCTGGATTCCCGCATCACACTTAGGGAGACTTCCCAAAATGTCATAATTTGCATAAATAAAAAGAGAGAAGCGCTCAACCTGGAAACGAACAATAGCATAATAGCTTGTTCTATGGCTAGTTACCACCCAAGAAGCAGCCTCTTTTTGCTCAACATGTGCCTTTCACAGAGAAAAACTTTCCTGAAGCATATCAGTCTGATCCTGACTTCACAGTACAGTCCAGCCCCGAAATACCAGGCAATTCTTCTCTGAACGAGAGAAACAGCAAAACCCCAGACGTACGTTTCGGCCTATTGTGGGCCTCGTCAGTGAGGTGCAGCCATATCCCTCTAGGCACACTGAGCAACGGGTCCACGTCTGGATTCCCGCATCACACTTAGGGAGACTTCCCAAAATGTCATAATTTGCATAAATAAAAAGAGAGAAGCGCTCAACCTGGAAACGAACAATAGCATAATAGCTTGTTCTATGGCTAGTTACCACCCAAGAAGCAGCCTCTTTTTGCTCAACATGTGCCTTTCACAGAGAAAAACTTTCCTGAAGCATATCAGTCTGATCCTGACTTCACAGTACAGTCCAGCCCCGAAATACCAGGCAATTCTTCTCTGAACGAGAGAAACAGCAAAACCCCAGACGTACGTTTCGGCCTATTGTGGGCCTCGTCAGTGAGGTGCAGCCATATCCCTCTAGGCACACTGAGCAACGGGTCCACGTCTGGATTCCCGCATCACACTTAGGGAGACTTCCCAAAATGTCATAATTTGCATAAATAAAAAGAGAGAAGCGCTCAACCTGGAAACGAACAATAGCATAATAGCTTGTTCTATGGCTAGTTACCACCCAAGAAGCAGCCTCTTTTTGCTCAACATGTGCCTTTCACAGAGAAAAACTTTCCTGAAGCATATCAGTCTGATCCTGACTTCACAGTACAGTCCAGCCCCGAAATACCAGGCAATTCTTCTCTGAACAAGAGAAACAGCAAAACCCCAGACGTACGTTTCGGCCTATTGTGGGCCTCGTCAGTGAGGTGCAGCCATATCCCTCTAGGCACACTGAGCAACGGGTCCACGTCTGGATTCCCGCATCACACTTAGGGAGACTTCCCAAAATGTCATAATTTGCATAAATAAAAAGAGAGAAGCGCTCAACCTGGAAACGAACAATAGCATAATAGCTTGTTCTATGGCTAGTTACCACCCAAGAAGCAGCCTCTTTTTGCTCAACATGTGCCTTTCACAGAGAAAAACTTTCCTGAAGCATATCAGTCTGATCCTGACTTCACAGTACAGTCCAGCCCCGAAATACCAGGCAATTCTTCTCTGAACGAGAGAAACAGCAAAACCCCAGACGTACGTTTCGGCCTATTGTGGGCCTCGTCAGTGAGGTGCAGCCATATCCCTCTAGGCACACTGAGCAACGGGTCCACGTCTGGATTCCCGCATCACACTTAGGGAGACTTCCCAAAATGTCATAATTTGCATAAATAAAAAGAGAGAAGCGCTCAACCTGGAAACGAACAATAGCATAATAGCTTGTTCTATGGCTAGTTACCACCCAAGAAGCAGCCTCTTTTTGCTCAACATGTGCCTTTCACAGAGAAAAACTTTCCTGAAGCATATCAGTCTGATCCTGACTTCACAGTACAGTCCAGCCCCGAAATACCAGGCAATTCTTCTTTGAACGAGAGAAACAGCAAAACCCCAGACGTACGTTTCGGCCTATTGTGGGCCTCGTCAGTGAGGTGCAGCCATATCCCTCTAGGCACACTGAGCAACGGGTCCACGTCTGGATTCCCGCATCACACTTAGGGAGACTTCCCAAAATGTCATAATTTGCATAAATAAAAAGAGAGAAGCGCTCAACCTGGAAACGAACAATAGCATAATAGCTTGTTCTATGGCTAGTTACCACCCAAGAAGCAGCCTCTTTTTGCTCAACATGTGCCTTTCACAGAGAAAAACTTTCCTGAAGCATATCAGTCTGATCCTGACTTCACAGTACAGTCCAGCCCCGAAATACCAGGCAATTCTTCTCTGAACGAGAGAAACAGCAAAACCCCAGACGTACGTTTCGGCCTATTGTGGGCCTCGTCAGTGAGGTGCAGCCATATCCCTCTAGGCACACTGAGCAACGGGTCCACGTCTGGATTCCCGCATCACACTTAGGGAGACTTCCCAAAATGTCATAATTTGCATAAATAAAAAGAGAGAAGCGCTCAACCTGGAAACGAACAATAGCATAATAGCTTGTTCTATGGCTAGTTACCACCCAAGAAGCAGCCTCTTTTTGCTCAACATGTGCCTTTCACAGAGAAAAACTTTCCTGAAGCATATCAGTCTGATCCTGACTTCACAGTACAGTCCAGCCCCGAAATACCAGGCAATTCTTCTCTGAACGAGAGAAACAGCAAAACCCCAGACGTACGTTTCGGCCTATTGTGGGCCTCGTCAGTGAGGTGCAGCCATATCCCTCTAGGCACACTGAGCAACGGGTCCACGTCTGGATTCCCGCATCACACTTAGGGAGACTTCCCAAAATGTCATAATTTGCATAAATAAAAAGAGAGAAGCGCTCAACCTGGAAACGAACAATAGCATAATAGCTTGTTCTATGGCTAGTTACCACCCAAGAAGCAGCCTCTTTTTGCTCAACATGTGCCTTTCACAGAGAAAAACTTTCCTGAAGCATATCAGTCTGATCCTGACTTCACAGTACAGTCCAGCCCCGAAATACCAGGCAATTCTTCTCTGAACGAGAGAAACAGCAAAACCCCAGACGTACGTTTCGGCCTATTGTGGGCCTCGTCAGTGAGGTGCAGCCATATCCCTCTAGGCACACTGAGCAACGGGTCCACGTCTGGATTCCCGCATCACACTTAGGGAGACTTCCCAAAATGTCATAATTTGCATAAATAAAAAGAGAGAAGCGCTCAACCTGGAAACGAACAATAGCATAATAGCTTGTTCTATGGCTAGTTACCACCCAAGAAGCAGCCTCTTTTTGCTCAACATGTGCCTTTCACAGAGAAAAACTTTCCTGAAGCATATCAGTCTGATCCTGACTTCACAGTACAGTCCAGCCCCGAAATACCAGGCAATTCTTCTCTGAACGAGAGAAACAGCAAAACCCCAGACGTACGTTTCGGCCTATTGTGGGCCTCGTCAGTGAGGTGCAGCCATATCCCTCTAGGCACACTGAGCAACGGGTCCACGTCTGGATTCCCGCATCACACTTAGGGAGACTTCCCAAAATGTCATAATTTGCATAAATAAAAAGAGAGAAGCGCTCAACCTGGAAACGAACAATAGCATAATAGCTTGTTCTATGGCTAGTTACCACCCAAGAAGCAGCCTCTTTTTGCTCAACATGTGCCTTTCACAGAGAAAAACTTTCCTGAAGCATATCAGTCTGATCCTGACTTCACAGTACAGTCCAGCCCCGAAATACCAGGCAATTCTTCTCTGAACGAGAGAAACAGCAAAACCCCAGACGTACGTTTCGGCCTAGGGACTTGGCTAGTTACCACCCAAGAAGCAGCCTCTTTTTGCTCAACATGTGCCTTTCACAGAGAAAAACTTTCCTGAAGCATATCAGTCTGATCCTGACTTCACAGTACAGTCCAGCCCCGAAATACCAGGCAATTCTTCTCTGAACAAGAGAAACAGCAAAACCCCAGACGTACGTTTCGGCCTATTGTGGGCCTCGTCAGTGAGGTGCAGCCATATCCCTCTAGGCACACTGAGCAACGGGTCCACGTCTGGATTCCCGCATCACACTTAGGGAGACTTCCCAAAATGTCATAATTTGCATAAATAAAAAGAGAGAAGCGCTCAACCTGGAAACGAACAATAGCATAATAGCTTGTTCCCAAAATGTCATAATTTGCTTCTTGGGTGGTAACTAGCCATAGAACAAGCTATTATGCTATTGTTCGTTTCCAGGTTGAGCGCTTCTCTCTTTTTATTTATGCAAATTATGACATTTTGGGAAGTCTCCCTAAGTGTGATGCGCGAATCCAGACGTGGACCCGTTGCTCAGTGTGCCTAGAGGGATATGGCTGCACCTCACTGACGAGGCCCACAATAGGCCGAAACGTACGTCTGGGGTTTTGCTGTTTCTCTTGTTCAGAGAAGAATTGCCTGGTATTTCGGGGCTGGACTGTACTGTGAAGTCAGGATCAGACTGATATGCTTCAGGAAAGTTTTTCTCTGTGAAAGGCACATGCTGAGCAAAAAGAGGCTGCTTCTTGGGTGGTAACTAGCCATAGAACAAGCTATTATGCTATTGTTCGTTTCCAGGTTGAGCGCTTCTCTCTTTTTATTTATGCAAATTATGACATTTTGGGAAGTCTCCCTAAGTGTGATGCGGGAATCCAGACGTGGACCCGTTGCTCAGTGTGCCTAGAGGGATATGGCTGCACCTCACTGACGGGGCCCACAATAGGCCGAAACGTACGTCTGGGGTTTTGCTGTTTCTCTTGTTCAGAGAAGAATTGCCTGGTATTTCGGGGCTGGACTGTACTGTGAAGTCAGGATCAGACTGATATGCTTCAGGAAAGTTTTTCTCTGTGAAAGGCACATGTTGAGCAAAAAGAGGCTGCTTCTTGGGTGGTAACTAGCCATAGAACAAGCTATTATGCTATTGTTCGTTTCCAGGTTGAGCGCTTCTCTCTTTTTATTTATGCAAATTATGACATTTTGGGAAGTCTCCCTAAGTGTGATGCGGGAATCCAGACGTGGACCCGTTGCTCAGTGTGCCTAGAGGGATATGGCTGCACCTCACTGACGAGGCCCACAATAGGCCGAAACGTACGTCTGGGGTTTTGCTGTTTCTCTCGTTCAGAGAAGAATTGCCTGGTATTTCGGGGCTGGACTGTACTGTGAAGTCAGGATCAGACTGATATGCTTCAGGAAAGTTTTTCTCTGTGAAAGGCACATGTTGAGCAAAAAGAGGCTGCTTCTTGGGTGGTAACTAGCCATAGAACAAGCTATTATGCTATTGTTCGTTTCCAGGTTGAGCGCTTCTCTCTTTTTATTTATGCAAATTATGACATTTTGGGAAGTCTCCCTAAGTGTGATGCGGGAATCCAGACGTGGACCCGTTGCTCAGTGTGCCTAGAGGGATATGGCTGCACCTCACTGACGAGGCCCACAATAGGCCGAAACGTACGTCTGGGGTTTTGCTGTTTCTCTTGTTCAGAGAAGAATTGCCTGGTATTTCGGGGCTGGACTGTACTGTGAAGTCAGGATCAGACTGATATGCTTCAGGAAAGTTTTTCTCTGTGAAAGGCACATGTTGAGCAAAAAGAGGCTGCTTCTTGGGTGGTAACTAGCCATAGAACAAGCTATTATGCTATTGTTCGTTTCCAGGTTGAGCGCTTCTCTCTTTTTATTTATGCAAATTATGACATTTTGGGAAGTCTCCCTAAGTGTGATGCGGGAATCCAGACGTGGACCCGTTGCTCAGTGTGCCTAGAGGGATATGGCTGCACCTCACTGACGAGGCCCACAATAGGCCGAAACGTACGTCTGGGGTTTTGCTGTTTCTCTTGTTCAGAGAAGAATTGCCTGGTATTTCGGGGCTGGACTGTACTGTGAAGTCAGGATCAGACTGATATGCTTCAGGAAAGTTTTTCTCTGTGAAAGGCACATGTTGAGCAAAAAGAGGCTGCTTCTTGGGTGGTAACTAGCCATAGAACAAGCTATTATGCTATTGTTCGTTTCCAGGTTGAGCGCTTCTCTCTTTTTATTTATGCAAATTATGACATTTTGGGAAGTCTCCCTAAGTGTGATGCGGGAATCCAGACGTGGACCCGTTGCTCAGTGTGCCTAGAGGGATATGGCTGCACCTCACTGACGAGGCCCACAATAGGCCGAAACGTACGTCTGGGGTTTTGCTGTTTCTCTTGTTCAGAGAAGAATTGCCTGGTATTTCGGGGCTGGACTGTACTGTGAAGTCAGGATCAGACTGATATGCTTCAGGAAAGTTTTTCTCTGTGAAAGGCACATGTTGAGCAAAAAGAGGCTGCTTCTTGGGTGGTAACTAGCCATAGAACAAGCTATTATGCTATTGTTCGTTTCCAGGTTGAGCGCTTCTCTCTTTTTATTTATGCAAATTATGACATTTTGGGAAGTCTCCCTAAGTGTGATGCGGGAATCCAGACGTGGACCCGTTGCTCAGTGTGCCTAGAGGGATATGGCTGCACCTCACTGACGAGGCCCACAATAGGCCGAAACGTACGTCTGGGGTTTTGCTGTTTCTCTTGTTCAGAGAAGAATTGCCTGGTATTTCGGGGCTGGACTGTACTGTGAAGTCAGGATCAGACTGATATGCTTCAGGAAAGTTTTTCTCTGTGAAAGGCACATGTTGAGCAAAAAGAGGCTGCTTCTTGGGTGGTAACTAGCCATAGAACAAGCTATTATGCTATTGTTCGTTTCCAGGTTGAGCGCTTCTCTCTTTTTATTTATGCAATGGAATTTACCCCCATCAAACCATATATTTTTGAAAAGTAGACACCCTAGGGTATTTCAAATGCTGGTATTTTAACACTTTCCATGCACTAATTCAACCACTAGTCTTTGTCAAACTTTTGGGTAGTCATTTTTTTGTGTTATTTTTCACACACATTGTATTTTAGGCATGTATTTTCAGTTCCTGTTATGTGTTACTGCCAAAAACCACCTCAATATGTGTTCAACAACATCTCTTGAGTACAGTGATACCACCTATGTATAGGTGTGTCGGGTTCTCTGGGGGCTAAATGGCCTTATTTTTAGGTAGCGCATTCCAGTTTTTCAACTTGGAATTTTCACATCGGTCATCATGCACCCATGTCCTATTTGGGACATTTCTGAAGCTGGCCAATGGAATTTACCCCCATCAAACCATATATTTTTGAAAAGTAGACACCATAGGGTTATTGCAGTGTTTTATAGAGGTTTTTGCAGCCATCATGCTTTCTGTTAATGAAAGGGTAAATAAAAGACTCACTTTGGTGTCATCTGTTTCTCCCACCAACCCTGCACTCTGTGATAATGATAATATGGATAATCTATCGATTCATTCATCATTTTCTAGATTGGAAGAATTGATTAACACTGAGTGCAGGCATTGGTGGGATGCAGAAATGCTTAAAAATTATATTGAGAGGAAGCAAATTCCCAGAGGGCTTAGAATTTTTAAAAACTGTTCGTTTAAAGACGATCTAGATTTACTGGCCAAATGGGAAGAAACCTTAAGTGATTGCTCTGTTCGTTAAATGAAAATTTTGATTTCCCATAGAGAAGCTTTAGTAGTTAAAGTCACTACAGAAATTGAAAAGCTACAAATACATTTAGAGAATTTCAAAACCTCTACTGAGTATGAGGAACTAAACAAGCAAACATTACAGAAGATAGATATATATCAGAAAGAGCTCTTAGCAAAGAAAAACTGGAAATTGTTGCGTGATGAGGGAGACTATAACAGAGGGGAAGTTCACACATACAACCATGGTAGATATCAAAATAAAACTAGACCTAATAATCGATTTAATAATAATTCTGGAAACAAGCCCCTTGGGGAAAATTTTGGAAAGGATACTGTAATATCCAATACACAAAGCAGGCAATACACAAATGAAAACCATAGTATCAATAGAAGACAGAGTGTAGATGAATGGACCACTGTTGATAGAAGCAATAGCCATAGAAATAGTGGGTCTAATCATAATAGAAACCATCAAACAACACAAAATAATCAAACACATAATTCAAATGCCCATGTAAATTCTTATAATCCCCAGTATGGCCCAAATGCTTCTCTTCAGCACCCCAGAAATTCAACATACAATCCCTCATCTGGCCCCCCATCTGGCCCAAATTTAATAGACCAGTTTGGCATAATAGCACAAAACCAAACTATGATACTGATAGACGGCATGAGTATTCTAGAAGAGAACACTTTGATCGTGTAACATCTGTTAATGTATCTACTTCTAACAGATTTGAAGCCTTAAAGGAACCTACTGACCCACTGGTAGCAAACATGCGAAACCCAATAGTTCATAATGTTAATGACAATCCAAATTACAATAGCAGTAATTCTATGAATGATAACAACAATTCGGCTTTTTTAGAACAGCGACCAAGACAACAGTCTTGGTCACAAAGAAAAATAACCAGCTATCTGGAACCTCTGACAACATACACCCAGTCCCAAAAAGGGAAAAGACCGTACACAGACGGGGGTGCAGAGGGAGTGGGTCCACCTCAAAAAAAGCAAGATTACAAAAACAAAAGAAAGGTATATATAATCTGTCCTCTCACAATCTAACGGACGATGAAATAAGAGTGTTAGGTAAAGGATTATCCTTTAGCCCGTCCAATTCTCACAATATTTTTGATCTTTTTGTTGACTTAAATAAATATACACAGAAGCTTACAATGCAGAAATACTTTGCTGAGAAAAAATGAAAAGATTCAAACTTTCAACCTATTTTGACAAATTCTATGGAAGACAGAATAACATCTGATATTCCCATATATGAACCTGATAGTCTTTTTGAACAACTAAGCGAAGGATATATTCAAACTAACTTTAGAAACAAGTCCAATTTTAACCCCCAGGTTTCAAATAACACTTATATTGAAATCTTTAAAAACCATAGGTAACAAAAACTTGTTTCCTAATGAGATAAAAGCTTTGGAAACATTGAAAAATAATTCTGAGCTGGTGATACGCCAAGCCGATAAAGGGGGGGGGTATAGTTCTGCAGAACTATAACGATTATATAAAGGAAGCCACACAAATTCTACAAGATAAATCTTACTATTCTCTTCTAAAGGAGGACCCTACCCCTAAATATTTAAAAACATTAACTGGTCTAGTGAACTTTGGTTTTCAAAAGGGATTGGTCTCCAAAAAAGAAAAAGAATTTCTAATTCCAAAAGAACCTGCCTATGCCTTCTATTATCATCTGCCCAAAATTCATAAGAACACAGAATGTCCCCTGGGCAGACCGATAATAGCGGGCATAGGCAGTCTGACAGAAAATGTTTCCGCATATATAGACTACTTTCTTCAAAGATATGTGATAAATTTAGATTCATATATTAGGGATTCTTCAGACTTGTTAGATAAACTAAGAAACATTCAAGTTATTGAAAACTATCTCTGGATCACTTGCGATGTGGAAGCGCTTTACTCCAATATTCCCCACAACCAGGGTGTTAACGCAATAGCAGATTTCTTGGAAGAAGACTGGTATATCCCTCCCCTTCAGAAGCAATTTATTTTACAACTTATTTTATTTGTTTTACAACATAATTATTTCTTATTTCAAGATGATTATTTTTTACAGATAAAAGGTACTGCCATGGGCACCAGGTTCGCCCCAAGTTTTGCTAACTTATATATGGGTAGCTTTGAACATCAATACATTTATCAATCAACATATGGGGCGAACTTGGTGTTCTATGGCAGGTTTATAGATGATTTAATATTTGTTTGGAATGGTACTAGCACAGTCACAGGAGAACACTTTAGACATTATTCATGTCTGAACTGTAGATCCACCTATGTGGATGTGGTCTACCTGTTGACTTGCGAATCATGTGGAATACAATATACAGGCCTCACTACTAGGGAAGTACGAGACAGGATTCGAGAACACATCACTAATATTAAAGCTGGCAAACTCACAACTCCCCTAGTACAACATTTCAAGGCCAAACACAATAAAAGTGTAAGCTCACTAAGATGGACTGTTATTGAGCAAGTGAAATGTAAAAAGAGAGGAGGGGATAGAGAAAGCCTACTAGCTAAGAGAGAGGTGTTCTGGATACACAGGCTAAAGACCAGGGTTCCCACAGCATTAAACTCAGAATTTGATTTGATACATTTCTGGGAATAATTTGGTTTAGTCCCTGTATCCTTAGGACACCTCTCTCTCACCTTGCGCACTCTCTCATTGTATAGAAATGCTAACTTTTAATTTTTAACATGTAACTATTATTGACATTATACAATATTTCTAAGCTAATTTTTATCAATAAGTTTTTGTAATTTTTTCCACTTAGCTAATCAAAACATAGGTTAGGATTTCCTAATGTCAAATTATATGACAATATAAGGGGGGTTTTGAAAAATATGGAAAAATATATTGATGTTGTAGTATTAAGAAAGTTGGAAGTTCATCAATCATTAACAATGTTTAAACTGACTTGTATGTTAAACAAGTTTAAGTTACTTAAGTGCCTTAAATAGACACACTAGATTATGTTTTAACCAATCACAATTGAGCACAGATGTATAAGAGGTTAATTGGGGAGAGACATTACAGCTAAGATTACGGCCAGAAGGGCCGAAACATGTCAGCAGTTTGTCTTCTATGTGTTTGCCTAGGCACCACTTGTCACTATTTTGTTACCTGCTTACCATTGAAAGCTAACCTAACTGTCAATAAAGCAGTTTTATTTGCATGAAGAACGCTGGTGCTGCTTTATTTATTACACATTTTTTCATATGGAGACCGAGCGTGCACAGTGGATTCTTGTGCGAAGTTCAGCCTGAGTCACTACTCACCCACATTGATACATCAGCCGCAGTGAGTCTCTGCATTGAACGGAGAAACAGCTGGAGGTAGAGTTCCGGGTGACATCAGACGCCGTACAGCCGCATGTGGAGAAAGCCCAGGAGGGGAGCGGATGCCCAACGGAGGCAAGAGGAGCACATTGAGGGTATCCCAATGCTTGAAGTGAGTAGCCACCGTTGAAGGGTACTCCCTGTGGACAGGCTCACACCGGATTTGAGGCGAAAGTTGAAGAACCCGGACAGTCCTTAGAAGCTGGGGTGAGTGAACGGGGTAATCCCCTGCAAGTATTGTATATACATCTGGCCAAGAACACATTAGGTTACCCCGCTACTGGGCTGCAAACTGGTGCTCACACAACAAGTGACTTTGCAGACTTGTTAGATAAACTAATAAACATTCAAGTTACTGAAAACTATCTCTGGATCACTTGCGATGTGGAAGCGCTTTACTCCAATATTCCCCACAACCAGGGTGTTAACGCTATAGCATATTTCTTGGAAGAAGACTGGTATATCCCTCCCCTTCAGAAGCAATTTATTTTACAACTTATTTTTTTTGTTTTACAACATAATTATTTCTTATTTCAAGATGATTATTTTTTTACAGATAAAAGGTACTGCCATGGGCACCAGGTTCGCCCCAATTTTTGCTAACTTATATATGAGTAGCTTTGAACATCAATACATTTATCAATCAACATATGGGGCGAACTTGGTGTTCTATGGCAGGTTTATAGATGATTTAATATTTGTTTGGAATGGTACTAGAGAGGAAGCATCGCAATTTGTTGATCATCTCAATACGAATGACAGAGGTTTAAAATTCCCTAGTTGCATTCATTCTGAAAGCATTGTATTTTTGGATCTCAATTTACGATTTAATGGACAAGGTAGTATAGTTAGCTCCACGCACTTTAAAACTGTTGACAGTAATAGTTATCTAGACTTTTCAAGTAATCATCATCATCATCCATGGAAAAGGAATGTCCCATATAGACAATTCAGGAGGATCAGGCATAAATGTAGCCTGATCTCAGATTATGATGATCAAAGCCAGATACTTAAGGAAAGATTCAATGAGAAACATTATCCTACGGATCTCATTGAATCTAGTTACAAACGTGCCCGCAATGATAACAGGGAAAACTATTTTTTGAATAATAAAATAAATATAATGGATAAACAGGATACTTTTAAATCATCTGAAATTAGATTTATTACTCAATACAATTCCAATCATATTTTCATAAGAGAGATCATCAACAAACATTGGAGAATATTAAAGAGAGACCCTATTCTGTGTGAATTGATAGGAGATAGTCCACTTATAGTCTATAAGAAGGCTCCCAGCTTGAAAAACATTCTGGCGCCTAGCAAAATCATCAAAAGTAAAAAAACTGTATTACAAAAATCCACCAATAAACTCAATAATAGGAAAATTTCACCAGCCATGAATAGAGGAGCATTTAAATGTAATGTCACCAATTGTAAAATGTGTAACCACATTGGCCATGGGAAACGTTCTTTTCAATCACATATTGATAAAAAATCTTATAAGATCAAAAGTAGACTAACCTGTGCCTCACATTATGTAATTTATTTAATATCTTGCATATGTGGGGTACAGTATATTGGCCGCACGATTAGACGTCTCAGCCATCGTTGGTCAAAACATTACAGAAGCATTATTTATAATAAAAAATCCCATAGTGTAATCAATCATTGTCATCAGAAACATAAAGGGAATCCCGACTGCTACACTATTATTCCTATAGAAGAAATCTCCAAGTCTCACTTTCACAATAGATTCATCAAATTAAGAGGGAGAGAAACATACCGGATCCACAAATTGAAAACCATGCACCCATTAGAGTTAAATTTAAATGTGGATCTAGCAGCGTTTTAATGTTTCTCTCCCCTTCTTTATACATATTTTTAAATACACTGTCACATTTTATTGTATTATTCATTTTAGGAAATATACTTAGATACATCATCATTGTATTATGTTACTTTCTAGATTCTGAAAAGATAAAGATAACGAATTATATCATTAACGCAAGGTAATGCTCCATATCCCCATTATGACATCTTAAGGTGGTATATAGTTGGTCTATACCATATATCATATGCATTTTATTATATTAAGACATCACATTCACACACCTCATAGTTCATATACTATCTAGATAGCACTTATTAACTAGTTACCAGTCACACTTAGTATCTATTTTTTTTTATTAAAGTACCATTCATATACACATCTCCCTCCTATTTACATCTCCCTCATATTAGATTTGGGTTGATTTATAGGGTTTACATTCACAATAAGATAGCGCCGATATCTTTCCCCAATGGGGTTTCTTTTACCAGTTTAATTTCATATATTATTTAGCACTAGTATATTGTTTATCAATACCTTAACGAAGGACTCGAAGCACATAAACTGGTTATAGGAATTTGCACCATTTATGCTTAAACATGTATAATTAGTGAACACTAGCATTATGGGTTCACACACATTACATTATATAGGTATCCAATTTTTTTTTTTTATAGCATTCATAGGGTTATATAAGCACCATCTTTGATTCCAATATGTATTTGTATGAGTCAGTATACGGGGACACATATTAGTTATAAGTCACACTTAGTCACTAGAAGTTTACAAAACATCAATATCTATTCCCATATCGGGTGGCTATATAGGATTTAGAATCATTAATAGTTAGTCATTATACCATCACTTATTTGGCCTCTTTTTATCAGATATATCACCTCCCCGACACTTTATCTTTTAGAGTATTATTATGATTGTTTTAACATATACATTTAGTATCTATGGGGATATACTAATCTAGCAATTTCTTATATATGCCAATATATATGTATGTATGTGGACACTTGTCTCATGTGTTAGTTTATATGTTAGCACTTCCTTATTTATCACATATGGGAATATGAAATTGAAATTGAGATTGATTCACGCTATAAATTCGTATTTTAAACAGAGTTGTTTATGTATAATGAAACAGTACTTGGATTAACTAACTGTTTGTTTTACGATATTAGTGGGGAACTGTTTTTCTTTGTTGAATTTAGAATAGATTGTATTTATACTCCTATTGTAAACAATGAGTGAATCATAGCATTGTTGAAGAAAATAAGAATTTAGTTGGTTTACCTGTCATTTTTTGTATACCCCTTTGTGTTTATATATTTTTTGTGAAAGGACTCATTCAAGTTTAAGCAAAAGCTTTGTCTCCCACGCACCCAACAACCCTGACGATTTTATTGAGCACAAATGTGAAGCTTATGGGTGTGTGGAACACACGGCATTTGATTTGTCTGTAGCGATGTAGGCGTTTTCGAGACACGGTCTGCTGATTGGTTTTGTGTGAAATAAAAGGTAGCAAGGTAGAGTGTAACAATTATGTAGCCTGATGAAACGGCATTGTAGCCGTGAAACGCGTTGCAAAGCAACTTTTTAAGTGTTTTTAATAAAACATATTTTTATCACCCTTACTTGCTCTGGAGAATTGTTTTTAAACCTCAGCAGTCTGTGGACTCCATACTTATTCACCAGCTGATCAATACTGGGTGTCACGGAGGTCTGAATTCCTGTGTTAACAGTGAAACACTGTATCATCACCCGACAGATCCGCCATTGGGAAGTCAGC
The DNA here is from genome assembly GCF_027579735.1 of Bombina bombina. Classification (NCBI taxonomy): domain Eukaryota; kingdom Metazoa; phylum Chordata; class Amphibia; order Anura; family Bombinatoridae; genus Bombina; species Bombina bombina. The sequence goes on along the minus strand of NC_069505.1, from coordinate 50,819,890 downwards.
CGAACGGCTCTGAAGTTTCGGTCCGCCCACTATTGCACTGCATGTGCACGTTTATTTGTGAGTATTCTGCTATTATTACGGATTACTGTTGTTTGCTGACTGGAACTTGCTGCACCAAGAGCGCCTCTCTTTTTTCTGGTCTCTTAGGACATTTACCAATCTGTGGATATTGTACCCATCCAGCTGCACCAACCCACGTTGACCTCATTGGATCCTTCACCCCACACTGTATTTTGTCTGTTCACCACTGGGCTACAAGTGCACTATTAACTTGACTGCTGCACCTATGGAGGAAGTACCAGCATCACAACCCACCCCTAACATCCCTGCGGATATTGAGGGAGCAGACACACTAACTCTCAGCGACACTGATGCTGCTAGAATTCTATTTGATAAGTCATCCCTGAGACCCCAGCGGACAGCGCACAAACCATCTACCAACAGCTTTTGAAACTTAGAAAGAAGGAAGTTGATCAAGTTACATGGTATTTATCTATCCGAATATCAATGGAAGAAATTGATCCCAAGGGGATTCCGTATCAACAACATACCGACCATAGGGAGACCGAACCCTGAATTCTGTAAACGCTGGTGCGCTGTACTGAATAAGTGCTCCCTGGACCTCATATTACTGGTAGTGGAGGAGGTGAGGAATCAACTACAGAAAGTCAAGACTAAAATCACACTCATTGAAGAGGCAAAAAGTGCTATCCTATCCCAGGATAGGACTGAGAATTTTATGGAAAATATTTCTACCCAATTGAGAGAGTACAACAATGCATTGGTAGCATTCAAAAACAAAAAGCTGACTTATGTAACTGAGGACTACAGAGACAAGAAACTATACAGATGGCTATTGGGACCGGAATAAAGAACATATTACCAGCCGAGACGCCAGAGAAGACAGAGGGTCTATATCAACAGACACCTGAACACGGTGGATACCAGTTCTGGATCAGACACCAATGGTACAGATGCCCAAGGACATATGACCAACGCTCCCAGTAATCACAGTCTTTTTTAGGCATCACCACCAGATCAGCCACAAGAGGGAGAGACGGAGACCACACATTAGGAGGGGGGCCATTGGAAGAAGACCCCCATTCCAACCATGACGGAGGAGGATGTAGTGGTAAACCTCAGCCGGCATGATCTTACTGACCAGGAAAGAACTGTTCTCAACAAAGGACTGTCATTCATCCCAACCACGGTGCATAATGACTTTATGACTTATATAGATACTATTAAGTTCTAGAGACAGCTTAAACTGGGGGACTTCTTTCAGGGAATAACAATGGAGGACAAGGGACATCGCTTTAAGAAGCCTAGTGCCTTTGAACCACCCAACACTAACCCCAGCATTTGCACCTTTACCAGGATTGTCCAGCAGAAAGCAGCAGGTTCTACTGCACCTAAACACAGGAACAATGTGACATCCACAGACTGGGCAGCCACACATACACTGATAAATGATGCTTTTATTGTAATTCGCCTGGCTGACAAGGGAGGTGCAATAGTAATGCAGGACTATCTTGATTAAAAAAAGGAAATTGTGTCACAGCTAACGGATGCCCTCACATACAAGTCTTTACCTTGTGATCCGACTATCACCTACAAGACCCGCATTGACAGTGTTATTGAGCATGCCTATCAGAAACAATGGATTGACGGGCACCTGAGGGATTGGTTGACTGTAAAATATCCAGTCAGACCTATTATCTACACCCTGCCTAAAATAAAAAAAAGACTGGATTCCCCACCGGGTCGTCCCATTGTCTCCGCCAGGGGATCTTTACTCAAAACCTCTTTACTACAGCCTTTTGTACTCAACATGCAATCATACCTACGGGATTCCCTGTCTCTTATTGACATTCTCTCAGGTGAATGACATCGGGCCTGATGACATTTTGGCTAGCATGGACGTTACCAGCTGTCAGGATACGTCAGGAAGAGTTAAACTTATGGACCACAACTGCAGAGTTAGTTCGTTAGGATCTCTAGATTGTGTCTGTGTGAGGTTGTAAATTTATTCCAGACTGGTAGATTAGTAGTTGTGTAGGAGGAGTTTTGTATCACTGACACCGGGAATACCTACTACGAGTATTAGTAGGATGGTTTAGTGTAAATTAATTTATTCATCTGATCCAAGCCCTTCTGTGTGACAGAAAGGAAGAAGGTATCAAGGATGAGAGATATGCAATTCAATACAAATTTAAATTGTTTCTCTTTCACTGAAACTGTTTCCGCTGTATGCAGGCTAACAGCTGCTGTGTCTTTGTATCACAAAGTGAGTGACAGATTACGTCACTACGAAGGAGGGCTGTGATTAGTCTAACGGAGTTAGAGTAGGCGGGGCTTAAGTCTGTCTCGGTTTTCAACCGTAAGAGTTTACTTCCAATTCGCAGTTGATGTGTAAGAAGATTATATAGAGGGATATTAGATTCAGTTTACCCCAATGAAGTCCATGCCTTGTAGATCCGATGTGGAGTCTGTAAACGTTGCAGCGTGTCAGGTATGCAGGGTATCTCACGAAACGATCATCTGGGGTTGCTGTGTTCCTTGTTCAGAAAGGAATTGCCTGGTATTTTGGCGCTGGACTGACCGTAATAGGCGGGATCAGACTGATATACTACAGGAAAGTTCTACTCTGTGAAAAGCATTATTGGGCTAAAAAGCTGCACCCAGGTGGTAAATCGCCATAGAACAGGCTAACAATGGTATTGAGCCAGTTGTTCGTTCCTGTGAGTGCACTTCTCTCTGTATGTATATATATATATATATATATCGATTGTGATTGGCTCACCCATGTGTTCAGTTAAAAACCATTAGTGCATTGATGCTCTTTCAACAAATGATGCCAAGAGAATGAAACAGATTAGATAATAGAAGTAAATAAGAAAGCTGTTTAAAATTGTATTCTCTATCTCAATCATGAAAGAAATTTTTTGGGATTCATGTCCATTTAAGGGAGTTTAATCGTCTATATATGTGTAACAAATACAAGCAATTAAACACAGCATTGCAAAATATATGAATACAAAGTAAATGTCTTAAAACACTTTTTTTGCAAATCAAGATTAATTCCAGGTGAGTACAATGAAACAATCTGTATAGATGTGTAGGAGGTCACTGCTTCGACCCTTCTCCTTTCAAGCTTATATAGTGACTCTTCTCTAAATATTACCCTGCACGCCACTGGCCAGCACAGAGGAGACCTCCCAGTAACCGTGGTACAAGAATTGATGTGACATCTGCACTGCTAGTGGAAAGAATCACAGCACTAACGTAGTACTTAAAGGGTCATGAAACCCAAAAATTTCGTTTTATGATTCAGATAGAAAATACAATTTTAAACAACTTTCTCATTTACTTCTATTATCTAAATATATTTAATTCTCTTGGTATCATTTGTTGAAGGAGCCGCAATGCACTACTGGTTTCTAACTGAACACATAGGTGAGCCAATGACAATCTGCATATATATGCAGCCACCAATCAGCAGCTAGAACCTATGTTCTTTGCTGCTCCTGAGCTTACATAGATAAACCTTTCAGCAAAGGATAACAATAGAAGGAAGCAAATTAAATAATAGAAGTAAATTGGAAAGTTGTTTAACCCCTTAATGACCGGACCATTTTTCAATTTTCTTACCCTTAATGACAATGGCTATTTTTACATTTCTGCAATGTTTGCGTTTAGCTGTAATTTTCCTCTTACTCATTTAATGTACCCACACATATTATATACCGTTTTTCTCGTCATTAAATGGACTTTCTAAAGATACCATTATTTTCATCATATCTTATAATTTACTAAAAAAAAATGATAAAATATGAGGAAAAAATGGAAAAAAACACACTTTTTCTAACTTTGACCCCCAAAATCTGTTACACATCTACAATCACCAAAAAACACCCATGCTAAATAGTTTCTAAATTTTGTCCTGAGTTTAGAAATACCCAATGTTTACATGTTCTTAGCTTTTTTTGCAATTTATAGGGCAATAAACACAAGTAGCACTTTGCTATTTCCAAACCACTTTTTTTCAAAATTAGCGCTAGTTACATTGGGACACTGATATCTGTCAGGAATATCTGAATATCCCTTGACATGTATATATTTTGTTTTAGAAGACATCCCAAAGTATTGATCTAGGCCCATTTTGGTATATTTTATGCCACCATTTCACCGCCAAATGCGAGCAAATAAAAAAAAAAACTTTACATTTTTCACAATTTTAGGTTTCTCACTGAAATTATTTACAAACAGCTTGTGCAATTATGGCAGAAATTGTTGTAAAAGCTTCTCTGGGATCCCCTTTGTTCAGAAATAGCAGATTTATATGGCTTTGGCGTTGCTTTTTGGTAATTAGAAGGCCGATAAATGATGCTGCGCACCACACGTGAATTATGCCCAGCAGTGAAGGGGTTAAATTAGGTAGCTTGTAGGGAGCTTGCAGGGTTAATTTTAGAGATCAGCCTCCCACCTGACACATCCCACCCCCGATCCCTCCCAAACAGCTCTCTTCCCTTCCCCACCCCACAATTGTTACCGCCATCTTAAGTACTGGCAGAAAGTCTGCCAGTACTAAATAAAAGAGTTTTTTTTTTTTTTTAAATAAAAATTATAAAATATTTTAGTTGTGATGGACCCCTGCCTTAGCACCAACCTCCCTGATCCCCCTCCAGCTCTCTAACCCTCTCCCCTACCTAATTACCGCCATCTTGGGTACTGGCAGCTGTCTGCCAGTACCCAGTTTGGCCCCACAAACCAAACTTATTTTAATTGTATTTATAACTGTTATTTGTGTTTAATTATTTCTGTAGTGTAGCAGCCCCCCCCCCCCACAATACCCCCACCCCCTCCCCCTCACAGATCCTTTTAAATATAAAAAAAATAAAATAACTTTTTTTCCCCTTACTTTTTCATTGGTGTCAGTGTGGCTAATGTGCGCACGTGCACACGCGCGCACACGCTCCCTCCTCCCACCGGTCAGAGGCACCATCGGCACCATCACTACCGGTGCAGAGAGGGCCACAGAGTGGCTCTCTCTGCATCGGAGTCTTGTAAAGGGGTATTTGCAGGATGCCTCCATATCGAGGCATCACTGCAATACCCTCAGAGCTGCTGGAAGTGATTGTGATCACTTCCAGCACTCTGTTAGACAACTGACGTACTAGGTACGTCCATTGTCATTAACTGATTGTTAATGCATGACGTACCTGGTACGTCAGTTGTCATTAAGGGGCTAAAATTGTATTCGCTATCTGAATCATGAAAGAAGAATTTTGGGTTTCATGTCCCTTTAAGGACAGCCCCCTCTTTCAACCCGCTGCGGCAAAAAAGCACCATAGAGCTTGACAAGGTTTCACATAATATGTGCTCTCCATCATCACTAGCACTCTGGATTGGCACCATCATTTCTCCCCTTAAAGGAAAAAATAGTGTCTGCTGCAGTAAATAATTAGAACACTGCGCTCCCTAAAATAAAGACCTTATATCAGGATATGTCATATTGTTTAATGTGGTGGAGTGTCCATCCCATTGCCATCCAACTTGTAGATATCAGAGAACTTTCAGTGCATATTGGGTGAGCTGTCCCAGTATTATTTCTCAGTGCACTGTTACTGAGTGCTGATTATTTTATTTTACTGGGATTTGTTGAAATGTTGTAAAGTATAAAAATCATGGATCTGTACTTTAGTTCTACCTGGCAGACTTGAGAGTGTGTATTACTGTTATCTCCAGCTAAACTACAAGCCATATGTTCAGCTCGGTTTAAGCCTTCATTTCTGATATACTAACAGATACTAAAATAACCAGAAGAACCACTTTTTCAGCTACTTTTGTATTTTGTGCCTTTACATTTCTCTTACTCCTGTGATTTACAAAGCAGCATTGCCATCTGCTGGCTGTCTTATTTACCTCCCTCTCTATAACCTGTAGTGGCTTGCAAAAAGACTGAGAAAATGGATAAACCTCAAAACATAGATCCTCAGCACATATGATGCATTTAAACCTGCTGAGCAAAGACCAGAAATTATATTAACCCTTAAAAAATACTCTGAGCCCTTGAGAATGTGTATTACTAAAGAAAACCTTCAATCCCTATAATCTAAAGAGGAGAACAGGAACATGATGGCAAAATAATATTTGGGAATCTACTTAAAAAGATTGAACTCAATTTGATAAGACAGTTGTGCGGTTAAAAGTACATAAGCAATTGACTTAACAAAATAAAGGGGAGTAACCGTCAGGACTCACCCGTTCTGAGCCCTCCTACTACAGCTGCAGGGTCTCATGAGAATTCATAGAACTTACTTAAAACTGAATAGGAGGAAAATAGCAGGACTGTGCCTGCACGACATATGCACACTGATTGTACGTCCTGGGACAAGCATCCTCACTGGCTGCTTAAATTCTCTTTACAGTGGGTGTGAATACTTAGGAAATTTGAGATTAAATATCTTCCTTTTTTTTTACAGAGAGATGTTCAGGTGATATTTTCTAGTCAGCTGTTTACAGCTATGCTGCATCATTTTCAAAGTGCTTCATCATTTGGGTATTATGTCCCTTTAAGGAACTGATGACACTAAAATCTATCTCTCTGCACCAGACCTGTCCCCTTCCTTGCTAACTCAAGTTACTGTCTCTCATATTTCATCCTAGGTGTCCTCTCACTACCTAAATCTCTCCAAAACTGAGCTCCTAATTCCCCCCCCCCAACTTCCAATAGCTCTACCCCATCCTCCAATCTTTTTTATAACTTAATATCTTTACTCCAACACCACATTCCCAATGTATTGGGGTCACACTTGACTCAGAGCTTTCTTTCACTCCTAATATCCAGTCTTTGCCCAATTCCTGCTGTTTCCCAATTTAAAAACATCTCCTATAGATGGAGGGATTGCCATCGGAGGCCCTCTATGTCTGAGTCTGTGGCTGGAAGCCTCTAAAGCCACGATCTAAAGTGGGCTTGTCCAGGAGGAAGGAAGAGGAAGCAGCACAGGTTCTCGGAAAGCAAGCTAGCAATACTCCCAGAGTTGCCAGTCCTCAGGATGTCTTTTCCCCACACGGTCGCTTGTAAACAGCAAGAAGGAAAAGCGGCGATAAAACTTCCAGGACCCCTGTGTGTCATGAGAGTAAGGAGAGGGTTATACCGCCACTTCTGGTCTTCTACAAGCGGGATAGGAATTCCGCCTGCACCCAAACGACTGATCCCCAAAGGTCTGGCGAATAAAGGTGTGAGCAATCACCTGTAGGGTAAGCTGAACAGCCAAGACAAAAGGATCGTATGTTAAATTTGTTTTCTCTCTTTTTTTTTTCTTCTTTTGTTATCCCCCTCCCTCGCTACACTGCCAAAATATCCAATCTGCCCAAATCAATATATCTTTTAAAGTACCATGAAGAACTCACTTAGGTTTCTTTCATGGAACGTAGGGGAGAATTTAAAGAAAAAGAATCATCCAATACCTTAATAAATTCTCCCCAGATGTGGTGTTTCTACAAGAAATGCATTTAAGCAGCCTGAAGGCAGATAAAATGTGGACAGGGAGCATAGACGGTGGGAAGTGTGAAGACTAGAGGAGAGACCGTCACTGCCCTACCTCCTGTCATCTGATCTTCTTGAGCCTGGATCTTGAAGATCAAGTTTTGATCCATGCTGCTGCCTTGCCCAAGGTTAGCCCTACAGAGACTGGTCATTGTGAGTCTAGGAGTCTGCAGCAGCGTAGCTGAGGGCGGCTAGTGGGAGGAGGAGCTGAGTCTACTACTCTAAAGCCAAACGTGTGTGACTAATTCACTGACAGCAAGTGACCTAACTGCGGACAAGATGACGACAGAAAAAATACTGACCCGTACCCTGCAGATAATGTACCTGCTGACAGGGGAGGTGCCTATAAAGTGTGATGTTGCCATGAATTTCTCTATGGTGGAGTGTGAGTATATAAAGGGACACAAGGATGTCATGATGGAGACTCACCAAGCACTAAGAACTATGGAGATCCCAGGAAATGAGAGTTCAGCAATAAAATAACTTAGCGAGGGGCGGAGTCGGCAGCTCGCATGAATGGTCGTATACTCCCAAAGCTCCAGCTCAAATTGCTCTAATATTGACAAAAAATGACAATTGGAGGCGACTTAGAGCTTTCGAATCAATGGGGTACTTGTTTAATACCCAACTGACTTTTGATAGAGGATTTTCTTGGCTGCTAAGGCAAGTTTTAAGCTGAAACCGGTGGCCTGTATTCCAACCATACAGACGGCAGCCATACTTCTATTCACGTTTCCTTTGTTATCTAAATCTACACTCTCCTATATGATCGGAGACATAACTACTGGTCAGTAAGCTCTGCCTTTTTTATGGAGAGCACCCACCATTCTTCCTAACTTGCGTTTACCGTGGCTTTGAAGGGAGTGCTTGGACTTGTGAATGGGGCTGGACCCTAGACTGAGGTCTGCTTGCACTCAGCTGCTACTAGCGGGTTTGGTAGTGATTGTCTGGGCCCCTGGCCTCTGCTGCACACTATTGGCACCACAGGGAGAGTGGATAGATATGTGACATGGCATAGGATCGAGCATACATGGGAAGAGCACATGGTGGTGTGCGATGCCAGTATAGCCCTGCCAAGAGAATGTCCCACCCAGGTAGATTGTCCAGCGGGACGGGAAGGTCCCGACATGCACACACAACGGGACGAGACATAAGATTCTGCCATTGCCCACCAGTCAATCGATTGCAGGGATCTCTTCCTGGAACTCGGCGGAGCAGTGTCACAGGAAGGAAACTTCTTGCAGCGGTGACGACAATATCACCTACTTAGCAGAACTGTACATGGGACATATGTGCCAGCTAATGATATGCTATCCTTTAGGTGCAGTATTCTATTCCTCTGCCAAGATATTCCTTTCCAGGTTCCTAGTCCTTTATGCAACGTAGATCTAGTGTCTTTAAATTGGAACCCCGGAGGTATGCTTTAGGTGGATTTACTGGGGAGCTGCCAGAACCTTCAATAAAATAGAGACATACTAAGCCTGTCTTGTCTACAAACCGTATTCATTTTGTCACACTCCTATAAACAGGATATAATACTACAGCTACCTATACATAATCAAGGTTGTCTAATAGTGGACTTCTCAAACTATATGGCTTACTATTTCTTTCAATATAGTTAACTAGTTAATAGTTGGGACTGCTCATGGAATGTTTAACTCAAACTTTTATGCTGTCACTATAAGAGCTATTATATATTAGTAATCTACCTTTAGTAGATAGTTATACACACAAGGTATAAAAAACATCAGTAGGCTCTGAGTAATACTTTGTAGAATTAAGCCTTACTCAATATAAACTGATCAGAACCTCCTGTCCCAGTGAATGGTTGCCTAATAGGCTTGTGCTGAAAAAGATTTATCTGATAGTCTACTTTAAGATATAATCTTACCAAACAAGGAGTATATTACCTATGTTCCTAACTAATCTAATATATTTATCTATCTGAGCTCCTTATATAATGTGCGCTAGATACTTTGTGCTAGGTACAGTGTGTATGCTAGGTACTGCCTGTCCTAGGTACAGTGTGGGTTATGTGCAGTGTGTGGGCTAGATACTACTTGTGCTGGGTCAGGTGTGGGTGCTCAGTACTGCTTGTGCCAGGTAAAGTGTGTGTGCTAGGTACTGCTTGTGCTTGTGATAGGTAAAGTGTATGTGCTAGGTACAGTGTGTGAGCTAGGTACTGTCTGCACTAGATATGGTTTGTGATGAGAACTGTCTGTGCTTGGTACGGTGTGCGCCGGGTACAGTTTGGGCCAGGTCCAGGGTGTGCCAGGTTCGGTTTGGGCTAGAAACTGTACGTGCGCTAGGTACGGTACATGCGCTAGGTACGGTGTGTGCTGGGTGCAGAGTGTGTTAGGTACTGTTTGTGTTAGGCTAGGTACAGTCTCAAGATCCCTTTGTGATTTCCCATTTGATGCTATCTCCTCCATGTTGCTATGTGTAGTTGTTGCAGAGTATATTAATAGAATACTGAGAAACTGATAACATTATTATGTTTTGCTGGAATATAATCTTCTCGTTCTAAAGTAAAGGAGGATTTGTTCTAAGAACCTCTAGTTATTTATCTTGCATACCCCTTAAACTGGCTTTTGGAATACTAAACTTATTTACTCGCACTAGCTCCACCCCCTACATTCTGAGTCCACATCAGGGTTCCCTCTAGGTGAACTATTTTCACCACAAACTCCCTTTGCTGTAATGTATCAACCCTACTTCTGTTGTATCAATGTTTTGATAGCAATTGTAATCGGACATGCTTGTCCGACCCTTATGTTTGTGTCTATTGGAGCAGGGGTCCTGCGTGTCCCCAATTGTTACACTTAATTCTAAAACCAAATAAAAATTAATTTTAAAAAAAAAGGACAGGATGGGTAGGAGAAGTGATCTCCCCGGCGGTGGGGAGGAAGAGAGCGGTAGCTTGCTTGCTCAATAAAAATGTGGGTTTTAAAGTATCTACTCAAGTTCAAGATGTTGAGGGTAGATTTTTAATTGTAAAAAATTAAATTTAAGGCTCTTCCTTCATCTTATGCAACATATATGCTCCTAATGAATACCAACCCATTTTTTTGGGGAAAATTATTTGCTAGATTAATAAACTCAGTTAATTGTAGGAGGAGATTTTAACTCTGTGTTCAATCCATATCTAGATCAGCTTAGCAATCTGAACAGGAAAATATATTTAAAGGAGACCAAATTGATCTCTAACTTTGCAAAAAAAATAAAACTTAAGGACATATGGAGGCTTCAGCACCCAGATGAAAGAGCTTTTTCATGTGAATCAAGGGCATTCAAAATGTTTTCAAGAATTGATATATTTCTGATACATGAGTCTTTACTGGGTGCTGAGATCTCCACTAAAATCTTTTATATATTCCTCTCAGATCATGCTGTTTTTCCCTTACCATTCAAATTGCCCCTAATTGAAAGAGACAAGTTGGGAAGTTTTTCTTCCCTTCCTTCCTACAATCGAATCTAAATTTCAGAAATTGTCTCTCTCACAAATGGAGAGAATTTAAAAGGCTAAATGTTCTGGGAGTCGGCAAAAGCCGTTCTCTGAGGAGAAATAATTGCATACATGTCAAAAAGGAAAAAAAATATTAGTAAAAGAGAGCTCCAATTAGCAAATCAAGTGAAGAACATCTATGCCAAATATATAGCAGAACATTCCAGGATGCACTGGCTAGCTTATCAGAAAGCGAAAAAAGAGAGGGATTTTTTTTTTCATTCAGCAAATGATACAAAAAGACATTAAAAATTCTGCAATATTCAATCGGTTCTCACCAAAATTTCTATCAAAGTGTAGGAAAAAAAATCATTTTATTGGCTCAATTACGGTTGATGGGGACAATTATAGTCTACCAAAAGACATTATGAAGCAATTTCATAAGTTCTTTCAGGATCTCTATGCTGCAGATATTTTTAATTCAGAGGTCAAAGAACGATTCTGGCGGAAAGTTAAGCTATTAAGATTATCAATAGAGCAAGTGTCTGTATTGAACAGGGATATTACGCTGGAGGAAGTAGTGCAAGCCATCCATAACTCAGCAAATGGTAAAGCTCCTGACCCAGATCAAATACCTGTCGAATTCTATAAAATTCTAGGAGGTGCAAGTTGCTCCCCTTCTCGTTAATTTCTTCAATAAGTATTTTATAGGAGGAATCAAACCATACAGATTTTTACTCCTTCGAATGTTACGCTTATTCTTAAAAAAGATAAAGACTCTAATTCTATGGACTCCTACCGACCAATATCCCTGCTCAGACTACAAGCTTTTAACAAATATTCTAGCAAAAAGATTGAAAAGTGTGATAGGAGAGATGATAGACTCAGATCAAACAGGCTTTATGCCTGGGAGATCCTCCCAGAAAAACATCAGGCTTGCTATGGTATTAATTGAGCATTTTACATCTCTTCTTAAAAAAACAAGTAGATATTAAAGATGACTTTGCCTTACTTACTATTGATGCGGTTAAAGCTTTCGATTCTATATCTTGGTACCACCTATTTACTACATTAGGGAAATTTGGTTTTACAGGCTGCTTTATCAGTTTTATAAGAGCAATATCAAAAAACAATATCAAAATTAAGCATTAATGGGAATCTTTCACCAAACATAACACTTTGCAAAGGCACTAGACAGGGATGCCCTCTGTCGCCACTCCTTTTTAATCTGGCATTAGAACCTCTTGCTGTCTTATGCAAAAATATATTAGGGTGTCCTGCAGGGGAAAATATATATATTTTATCCCTATATGCAGACAACATTCTCTTTTATATGGGGAATACCAAAACAAAAATAGATATAATTTCCGAATTTAGCAAGTTCTCGGGATATAAAATGAATCTCCAGAAATCGGAACTACTATTGATAGTTGAAAAGAATGACAGCCTACGATTAAATCATTTTATTCAAGCAGATCAGGGAATAAAATATCTTATATCTATCGAAAAACCCAAATGAATGGTTTTTCGATAGATATAAGATATATGGTTAATTTCTCCCCTTCTTCTCCATAATTGGACTAGATTACATATATCATTATCGGCTAGAATTGTTCTTATTAAAATTATTCTATTCCCTAAATTACTCTGTTATACAAAATGTTCCAATACTCTCAGGATATTAGGAAATGTAACTCCAGTTGCTTGCGATTTTTATGGGGTAAGAGGAAGCCCAGCATTTCTATTAATAAATTATCACACTCTAGAAAAGATGGAGGTTTCGCTCTACCCAATATTAGGTTTTATAACTGGGCAGCATTAGCTTAGAATCGTAGTTCATCACCAATTATGCAGAAGAGGAAGCTCTGTTTTTTTCCATATTCTATTAGAGCTCTTTTACATCTAAACAAATCCACTCTTATTAAAGAGAAGATACCAAATTATACTATAAATAATATTCTGCAAGCATGGAATAAGGTCTGTAATTTTTATGTCATTTTATCTTCCAATTATGGGCAATCCCCAATTTGACATTGCCCTTAAATCCAATGCATTTAAAAAATGGGCACAAAATGGTCTTAAGAAGTTTATATATCAATTAATTGATCCCCATCTTAAAGTGGTTAAATAATTTGAATCATTAAGCCTTGAATATAAAAGGGAAAAAACATTTTTTTGCATACCTACAGGTGTGACATTATATTGCATCTAATAAGCTCTTAGATTATAAACCCTGGTTGATTGGGGGCCTTGGCATTGCTGTTAAATACTTTAAAGCAGGCTACCATTCTATTTCTTTTATATACAATCTTCTAATAGGACAGGAGGCAAAAGCTAAAATGACAGCGCTCTTCCATCAATGGTGTTTGGACATTCCAGGTCTAAATTTAAATCGTTTCAGTGAAAGATTCTTCAACGTAACTAAATTTGCAAAAGCAATTTCTTTTAGGGAAGCTCACATTAGAATTTGAAATAGATCTTAGATTACTCCTAAAAATGGCCAAATGGTATCCTCTGGGTAACAATGTATGCTATAGATGTAGTAGACCAGCATCAGACTTACTTAATGCTTTTTTCTCATGTCCTAAAATTCAGAAACTCTGGTCTCAAGTTATATTTTGGCTAAACAGATTCATCCCTAATAAATTCAATTCAGATATTCAATCTGTTTTTCTCTTAGCCACCCCCTGCCGTTCACAAAATATATATTTAATTAATTTGGCAATTTTAGTAGTAAGACAAATGATTCTAAAAACGTGGAAAGACTACAAAGCCCCAACGATAGCAGAATTTATTAAAAACATGTTGTATCAGATGGCAGTGGAACAACAAGATCCCTTTATATATACTGACAACAAATTAAAACTCTTCCTCTTAAAATGGGAGAAAGTTATACTCTCTCTCCCTATTGAGACACAATTGCAAGTCTTGAATCCTTTTCGTGCCTCCCCTCTCTTCCTCCAGCTGGATTGCTTCCCACCGCATTGGCATCAAAATCTGACCTAATGCAGGGAGGGCCATTTTTTTTAAATTTTTTTGTTGTGTGTCTGTCTAGGTTTGTCTTGATTATATATGTTTGTAAAAAAAAATATCCATTTTCGAGTTCTGACTCGGTCCAGTAGGACAAATTAGAAATAGATACAAGGTCAAGTTGTATGACTTTGATTTATTCTTTCTTGGGTATGAAACGTTTTTTATGTGAAGGTCCTCAAATCGATGTATGAGTTTTGCTTTGCATGTATGTTATGTTTTTATTGTCTGTCCTCATATTTTCATTTTGTAAATGAATATTAATGTTAAATAAAGTATTTAAAAAGAAAAATAACAACTCACATGTTTAATATAGGTACACATTAATTTATCTAAGAACTATGTAGATAATTTGTTATCAAAAAGTACATAAGTTAAGATATTTTGCAATCTTGATTCTTAGGCTTTCAACTTCCCATATGTCTGAAGGTAACTTGAGTTCAGATTCTTTGTGTATCTAAAACTCAGCATGGAACAATTTAACACTTGGACGATAAGGGCCATCTCCTCTGAGTATTTTTGTATATTCCATTATCAGTTCAGACTGAGCGACTGTTCTTTACATGGGTCCCTGTGATCAAACTAATGAATTTTGTAGGCTAAATTATAGATTTCAATCTGGGAAGGTTAACCAACAATAATTCATTTTAAGTTACCTCTCTTCTGAGACCGTGATCAAAGGCTCTTTAGATGTGACATTATCTCATAGTTTGGGACCAATTTTTCTTTTTTTTTTAGAAGTCCTGTATTTCTTTTGTTCTACAAGTCTGTAGTTGAGAACAAAAGGGAGGGGTTGATATCACCCATTCCAATGTTTGTTCACAATGCAGCTAAATCAATTCATAGTAGATATTAGCTAAATGGGATATTAAATTATGTAATACCCAATGCCACTCAGCCATACCCTGACATAAAATCAACATCAGACAGTAGAAGTGATTTAACCACTCTTTCATGAATGCCATATTGATATTTCCCTTATAGCTGTGGCCTGAACAAAGCTTCACAAGTCCTGTTTCTTTCACTACCTAAAGTTACCGTTCAACCATCTGGTAGATTATACAGAACATGTGAAGGAGGCTCAAAATGGCAATCAGCTACGTAACACAGTTTCTCCTTTATATCTCTAACAGACTCTTCTTCCACATCCAGTCTAAACTCATCTCTTTCTTTTAGCAGCTTTGCAAGATAGCTTGAGAGATTAAATTTTTGGATTGCATGCTGAAGCCTATGGGTTTCATATACCTCATATACCTGAACATAGTAGCTCACTTTATCTCCTGAATGAAATACTGTTCATGTAACTCTTCCTGTGGAATAAAGTGCCAAGACTGCTTGAAGGGATATGTATAGGAATGGTACTTTGAATTTCACAAACATTATTTGCAACATTTGCTTTCTGTCTTTACACTGGCTCATAATTGTGTCTGTCAGCAGTACAGGATGCTCTCCTGGATCAACCTAAAGCTGGTTATAAAACATGTAGCACCAAATCTTTTCAAGATCCTCCCAACTGGTTACTATTTCATGTTTACAGGGTTGTGACAGGTTCAAGACTGCTTTGGTGTGCTGAGCTTCATGACCAATGTAAACATTACTAGTATTGTTAGGGTTCTGATCCCTATTTTTCGGCTGGCAAATTACAGTAGGAAAAATTGTGTTGGGCATATCCTCACTGGAAAAGCCTGCCTTCATCAATGCAGAGTCTATGTCTAGTATTATTGGGCTGCTGTAGTCAGTAGGCTTCATTGCAGAGACATGGAAGAGACTGTTTGAATATATTTTTACATAATGTTGTTTTAAGCATTTTCTTGGTTTAAGAGCGCAAGGTCAGAAAGAAGCTGGTTTATTGCAAAGGATATCCGTACAAGATTTTTTATCCTTTTCCAAACATTTCTTCACAATGCACATAGAATGTATGCCTTCATCTCTACATAAATAAGTGCCCTTTAAACTCTCACTGTTCCAGCTTCTAAAGATCACTTTATTAGAACACAAAAGGAGGACATGGTTCACTTTTTTTAACTGTATCAGCAGGTTTCGAAAAGTCAGACTCTTTATGGGTTAATGTATGTGCTTTATTTGTAGAGACTATTTCAAAGCTTGACATAAAACTGAAAACAAATTCTGCTTTTGAAAAGCAACCAACAGGGCAACTAGGTTTTAAAAAGTTACACAGTACAGAACTTTGTGGCTATGCTCAAGTCATTTCACTGCCCTCAACAATCCTTTTATCCTGTAACTGACCGTGCACATGTTCTTCCTGAGGTGTAGCAAAACCAGGTGCTCCAGAATCATCTACTTTCTCAGTTATTCCCAAATGCATTTTTAATTGAGGAGTTGGCTTCTTTTAACTGCACATTAGCATTAGACCCTGCGTCTAGAGAATTTGTGTACACATCTGTAGTCAGGTTTTCATTTTCCTTCATAAAAAGTGCACAGTATTTTTTTAATTCTGGCCACTTCAGTTTTCTCTCTCAAATATTTATGTTTGTTGGACTCCTCAAATAAACTTTGCTCTAATTTGTTAACTTAATTTCTCTCCCGCTGAAGCTGGGTCAGGAATGACAGCTTTTCTTTGCTCATGTTAAAGATGGCTTCCTGTTCTTGTAAAGTTTCAAGGTGTTCTAAATCACGGAACTCCTTTATTTTCTGATTTTCTTCACAGATCTGGTCTTCAATAGCATACATTTCCATTAGTTCCTTTACCACGTCAGGATAAAAAGGTTTGCTCTGTATCCTCAAATCATTTGGAGAGAAAATGCTGTCAGTAACAGAATTCTAAATCTTCATAGAGATTATTCCAGTTTCTGTATCTGCTAAAAGACTTCATGTCAGGAGTAGATGAACAACATTTTTTTCCCTTTATTGCTCACCTCTATCAAAATTGTGTTGGTCCTTGTTTTTTTCTTCAGCCAAGGCAGTATTCTGTATTGTGATTCATTTGGTGCAAAAGGTAATCCAGTTCCTGCTCAAGTGCTTCATCCTCCTGCTTACATAGGTCATCATGTTCCTGTAAGTCCTCTTCATCAGCTATAGTAAATGACGTGAACAAGGGGGTTTGAGTTGGTACCATCTAACAGCCTTCTAGAAAGACAAAGGTCATAACTATCCCAAATAACACTCTCTCTTGGGTCTAGTGTGTCTTGCTCGGTTAGATTGCTGCAAAGGGGCAAGTAAGCCTTCTGCATCTCAGATATTTCAGAGCATAAGTCAATGATATCAACAAATGTGTTGTCTGTCTGGATGTTGGAATTGGCATGGATTTCTTTTTGCTCACTGAAATCTGCAGCTGCTTTCAGATTTCCACTTAACTTAGCAGAAACACCTCCCAGTGCACAATTTGTTGCATTATGATCCCATGGTAAGGTCTTTGCAAAGTCATCCAATGGCAAGCTTAGCCAAGGATTTGGAGAACAGAAAATAGAACCCTCATAGTTTGAGAGTGCCTTCTCTACAGGCATTCTATTATTTAAGCTAGGACATGAGGAGTATGTGAGATATAGGTTTGCTGGAACAATAGAGGAGTCATGATCCTTGCAGATTACAGAAACTGCTGTTTTCAAAGGAGAACCTGCATTAACAGTCACCTCGTTTGAGACTGTATTAAGTGTTTCTGTTACCAAACTCTATATTGTAGAACTGATGAAAGTGGAAGGGTTTTTCTGCCAGGATAGAACTTTCCTAAAGTCGCTTAAGTCAACTTGTTCAGTTACATTAGTCAATATGTTCCACAGTGCTAGACATCTAAAAATCTGCCAAAGTCGCCATTTGTTCCGTGATGTCAACCCTGATGTCATAGTTTTTATTAAAGTTTTTGCTAATGTTATATACATTCTACATTTGGCACCCCAGATGGGACGTGGATAAATCACTAATTCCACGTTGAACTACAGCTGAATTTGCTAAACTGAAGCACTGGAGCTGCAAGAACTCTTTGTGAATAGAGGCCGAACAGGACCTGTGTGGGAAGTGAACAGATCTACAAGACACTGTGTAGTGAGAAAGCTGCAAGTACCGTAAGTATATGTTTCTTTATGTTTATCTTATGTTCCTGTATGCTACAGAAAAGTAAATGTATTAATTGTTTCTTGCTGAATTAAGTTTACTAAAATCTGAAAACAAGAGAGTAACCAGACATCTCTGAGGGTAAAGTGTAATAGGCATAGCCCACTTTTACATGCAGCTCAAAAGGAGATCCCTCTAGGTCGAGATTTTAGGCTAATAATGCAAAAGGTTTGTTGATGTTAGATGTGTACTTGTGAGTGTGAACATCTGTACTGTGTATAGTGTGTTGTGTGATCTGGTGAGTGTGTTGTGTGATCTGGTGTGTGTGTTGTTAGTAAGAATGGAACTGGCTGAGAAATACATTAAGAAATATGCCTCTGTCACATTTATTACATGTGCAGAAGATCCATTAACACGTCAGTTTTATGATGTAATTAAACAATGTGAAAAGCACAATAATGAACTAAGCAGAAAACTGTTTCAGAAAGACATAGAAAAAAGAGAGCTAAGTAATTTACTAAGTATGTTTCTAAGAATGAAAGAGATTGCTGAACAGATAGAGTTGGAATGGAAAGCAGAAAGAACTGATATCATAGAACAACTGGATAAACTTGGTCAATCTATTATGGCTGTTGCTAGTCACTCTGAAAAGAGATGCGAGTGTGATACACTGAGTGAAGAGATAGACAAACTTACGGCTAGATTTAGAGTTTTGTCGGTAAGGACCCGCGTAGCTAACGCTGGCTTTTTTCTGTCCGCACCATAAAAATAACTCTGGTATTGAGAGTCCACATAAAGGCTGCGTTAGGCTCCAAAAAAGGAGCGTAGAGCATATTTAACGCAACTGCAACTCTCGATACCAGAGTTGCTTACGGACGCGGCCAGCCTAAAAAACGTGCTCGTGCACGATTCCCCCATAGGAAACAATGGGGCTGTTTGAGCTGAAAAAAAACCTAACACCTGCAAAAAAGCTGCGTTCAGCTCCTAACGCAGCACCATTGTTTCCTATGGGGAAACACTTCCTACGTCTGCACCTAACACTCTAACATGTACCCCGAGTCTAAACACCCCTAACCTTACACTTATTAACCCCTATTCTGCCGCCCCCGCTATTGCTTACCCCTGCATATTATTATTAACCCCTAATCTGCCGCTCCGTAAACCGCCGCTACTTACATTATCCCTATGTACCCCTAATCTGCTGCCCCTAACACCGCCGACCCCTATATTATATTTATTAACCCCTAATCTGCCCCCCTCAACGTCGCCTCCACCTGCCTACACTTATTAACCCCTAATCTGCCGACCGGACCTGAGCGCTACTATAATAAAGTTATTAACCCCTAATCCGCCTCACTAACCCTATAATAAATAGTATTAACCCTTAATCTGCCCTCCCTAACATCGCCGACACCTAACTTCAATTATTAACCCCTAATCTGCCGACTGGAGCTCACCGCTATTCTAAAAAATGTATTAACCCCTAAAGCTAAGTCTAACCCTAACACTAACACCCCCCTAAGTTAAATATAATTTTAATCTAACGAAATTAATTATCTCTTATTAAATAAATTATTCCTATTTAAAGCTAAATACTTACCTGTAAAATAAATCCTAATATAGCTACAATATAAATTATAATTATATTGTAGCTATTTTAGGATTAATATTTATTTTACAGGTAACTTTGTAATTATTTTAACCAGGTACAATAGCTATTAAATAGTTAAGAACTATTTAATAGTTACCTAGTTAAAATAATAACAAAATTACCTGTAAAATAAATCCTAACCTAAGTTACAATTAAACCTAACACTACACTATCATTAAATTAATTAAATAAAATATCTACAATTACCTACAATTAAACCTAACACTACACTATCAATACATTAATTAAATACAATAA
Source organism: Bombina bombina (assembly GCF_027579735.1). Taxonomy (NCBI): domain Eukaryota; kingdom Metazoa; phylum Chordata; class Amphibia; order Anura; family Bombinatoridae; genus Bombina; species Bombina bombina. The sequence goes on along the minus strand of NC_069505.1, from coordinate 50,799,946 downwards.
CTACAAATAACTACAATGAAATAAACTAACTAAAGTACAAAAAATAAAAAAGAACTAAGTTACAAAAAAATAAAAAAATATTTACAAACATAAGGAAAATCTTACAACAATTTTAAACTAATTACACCTACTCTAAGCCCCCTAATAAAATAACAAAGCCCCCCAAAATAAAAAATGCCCTACCCTATTCTAAATTACTAAAGTTCAAAGCTCTTTTACCTTACCAGCCCTGAACAGGGCCCTTTGCGGGGCATGCCCCAAAGAATTCAGCTCTTTTGCCTGTAAAAAAAAACATACAATACCCCCCCAACATTACAACCCACCACCCACATACCCCTAATCTAACCCAAACCCCCCTTAAATAAACCTAACACTAAGCCCCTGAAGATCTTCCTACCTTTTCTTCACCTCACCGGGTATCACACCGATCCGTCCTGGCTCCGATATCTTCATCCAACCCAAGAGGGGGCTAGACATCCATCATCCGATGGCTGAAGAAGTCCAGAAGAGGGTCCAAAGTCTTCATCCTATCCAGGAAGAAGAGTAGATCCGGACCGGCAACCATCTTCTTCCAAGCGGCATCTTCTATCTTGGATGAAGATATCGGAGCCAGGACGGATCGGTGTGATACCCGGTGAGGTGAAGACAAGGTAGGAAGATCTTCAGGGGCTTAGTGTTAGGTTTATTTAAGGGGGGTTTGGGTTAGATTAGGGGTATGTGGGTGGTGGGTTGTAATGTTGGGGGGGGTATTGTATGTTTTTTTTTACAGGCAAAAGAGCTGAATTCTTTGGGGCATGCCCCGCAAAGGGCCCTGTTCAGGGCTGGTAAGGTAAAAGAGCTTTGAACTTTAGTCATTTAGAATAGGGTAGGGCATTTTTTATTTTGGGGGGCTTTGTTATTTTATTAGGGGGCTTAGAGTAGGTGTAATTAGTTTAAAATTACTTATGTTTGTAAATATTTTTTTCTTTTTTGTACTTTAGTTAGTTTATTTCATTGTAGTTATTTTTAGGTATTGTATTTAATTAATGTATTGATAGTGTAGTGTTAGGTTTAATTGTAGGTAATTGTAGATATTTTATTTAATTAATTTAATGATAGTATAGTGTTAGGTTTAATTGTAACTTAGGTTAGGATTTATTTTACAGGTAATTTTGTAATTATTTTAACTATTTTAGCTATTAAATAGTTCTTAACTATTTAATAGCTATTGTACCTGGTTAAAATAAATACAAAGTTACCTGTAAAATAAATATTAATCCTAAAATAGCTATAATATAATTATAATTTATATTGTAGCTATATTAGGATTTATTTTACAGGTAAGTATTTAGCTTTAAATAGGAATAATTTATTTAATAAGAGTTAATTTATTTTGTTAGATTTAAATTATATTTAAGCTAGGGGGGTGTTAGTGTTAGGGTTAGACTTAGCTTTAGGGGTTAATACATTTATTAGAATAGCGGTGAGCTCCAGTCGGCAGATTAGGGGTTAATGTTTGAAGTTAGGTGTCGGCGATGTTAGGGAGGGCAGATTAGGGGTTAATACTATTTATTATAGGGTTAGTGAGGCGGATTAGGGGTTAATAACTTTATTATGATAGCGGTGCTGTCCGCTCGGCAGATTAGGGGTTAATAAGTGTAGGCAGGTGGAGGCGACGTTGTGGGGGCAGATTAGGGGTTAATAAATATAATATAGGGGTCGGCGGTGTTAGGGGCAGCAGATTAGGGGTACATAGCTATAATGTAGGTGGCGGCTCTTTGCGGTCGGCAGATTAGGGGTTAATTATTGTAGGTAGCTGGCTGCGACGTTGTGGGGGGCAGGTTAGGGGTTAATAAATATAATATAGGGGTCGGCGGTGTTAGGGGCAGCAGATTAGGGGTACATAAGGATAACGTAGGTGGCGGTCGGCAGATTAGGGGTTAAAAAAATTAAATCGAGTGGCGGCGATGTGGGGGGGGCCTCGGTTTAGGGGTACATAGGTAGTTTATGGGTGTTAGTGTACTTTAGAGTACAGTAGTTAAGAGCTTTATGAACCGGCGTTAGCCCAGAAAGCTCTTAACTACTGACTTTTTTCTGCGGCTGGAGTTTTGTCGTTAGAATTCTAACGCTCACTTCAGACACGACTCTAAATACCGGAGTTAGAAAAATCCCATTGAAAAGATAGGATACGCAATTGACGTAAGGGGATCTGCGGTATGGAAAAGTCGCGGCTGAAAAGTGAGCATTAGACCCTTTTTTGAGTGACTCCAAATACCTAAATAGCCTAAAACCAGCGTTAGGAGCCTCTAACGCTGGTTTTCACGGCTACCGCCAAACTCCAAATCTAGGCCTTACTGAGCTGAATGCTGAGCTACAAGAGAGGCTTAATGAATGTGAAGTGAAGTGTGGAATGGGAGAGCAATTAGTAATATGTATGGAAGAAAAGGAAATGCAGAGAGAAAATGTTATTGCATCACCTAAGGCAGACTTATGGGAGTCTGAATCACAGCTGTTAAATAAAGAACAATGTATCTTGTCTCTAAAAGCACAGGGGATACAAGACAAATGTAACCATTACAGGAGTAGTATAGCACATGTTTCTCCTTTAGAAGTATATGGTAATGAAAGTCGAACTATAGAACTAGATGGACAAACCCCTAACATTCCTGACAGTCCTTTGTTAATTTTAAACAAAGTCCTCTCTATTCTAACTCCTCAAATAGAATGCAGACAAAGTAACCCTCAATTACAGACTAAAGTAAATAATCATAGTAACTCTGCCCCCTTACAATACAAGACCGTAAAAATTTGTGCCATATTTTAGGTTACTTTGATACCTCCACACCACCTGTAATCCTTTCTAATAAGTTAGAGGCTGTTACTACTGAGTATAATTTAGGCAACAGAGATGCCTGTGCTTTGCTCAGGACCTGGTTGCCATCACAATTAGCTGCACAGCTAAGGGCACCAGTAGGCACCCATAAAGGAGTGTCTCCTTATATTGATGCAAACTGGGGAAATTCAGGGGACAGATTAAAGGAATTACAGTATGTTATGTGTTGTCGTGATGCCAGAAGTACCAGTACCATAGCAAATGCAATTTTAAAGAAAGGAGATGACCCAATTTTGTTTTGCACTGAGTACCTTGCACTGTATAAGATAACTTATAACTGCCCTAACATGTCCCCAGATGATGCAGATTTTCTGTATTCTATGGCAAATAAATGCACATTGACTGTAGAACAATAATTGCTCTTAGAAATGCCAGCTCCTATACAAACTTTGTTAATATACTTAAAGACTGGTTTAAAGACTCAAAACATAAGAATGCTACTCATAATAACATATCTATGCTAACAGAGAGTCAGGGAAAGCAGAGATTTTTGAGACATTGTTTAAAATGTGGAAAGTTTGGGCACATCATGAGGGAATGTGTGACATCAAGGAGAGATACCCGGATTAAAAATTACATTAGGAGGCAGAACAAAATATCATATTTAAATAAGGAGGGAAAATACAGTAATATATTTGAAGGTGAACAGAAACAGAATATATCTCCTTTAACAAAGATAGAAGTTATAGAAGAAACTACTAAGAAGGAAAATAAATGTCAGCAAACTTGCAAAGAGCCCCCCTTCTAAAAAAGACTCTCAGCAAAACTGCAAAGAGCCCTTATCTAAAAAAAAGGGACAAATGTTCCATTTCAGATGCCTTATATAAACTGGCCATTTTCGGCACTGTTTAATTATAAACAATTGGCAATGCATCCATTGATATACAATTTAGCTCAGCCTGTGTATATTGCAAATTAATTGCAGAAATCTGTCTCTACTCTTTACATTTTTATCAACCTTTATTCCATGTATAGTTATGGTAGAATTTTACCTTTGGCATGTAGAGATGTATTTTGTTTCATATATTTATTTTGTATATATGGCTATATTAATGTTATGTTTCTTTTTTTTTTAGGGCTATTACTTGGAGAAGTGAACTTTGTACAGTCTACTTGAAGAAATTAAGAGTTTTGTAATTGTTTAAAATTTGTATAACATATTTCAAACCCTTACTAGACCATTGTCTAAACACATTGCTTGTAAATCCAGGTACAAAATTTGGGTTACCTGTAATAGGAAGAAATTTCGAAATATATGGGGAACAGCCTACCTCTGAACAAAGCTTCTGCCATGCTATGATAATATTTTTAATAGTTATTAGCGAGAAGACCGACGAGGGCAAAGATGTTATAGGACAATGCAAAATAGCGTTTAGTTGAAAGGGCATCACTAGCGATGATTCCCATAACAGGGAAGTGACCTGTTCCTGCTCAGTAACCCAATCTAGAGCAATCTTAATGAATGCTGCTAGACAATATGATTGGATATTTGCTAAGGCCAGACCCGCAGCAGATTTGATATTCATAAAACGATGAACCGCAATACGAGCTTTAGCCCCTTTCCAGATAAAGTTGGAACAACATTTATTATATTTTACTATATCAGCTTTATGTATAGGGATCGGCATATTCTGTATTAAATAGTATAATTTGGGAAAAAGTAGGGTTTTAATCAATGTAACGTGTGCTGTTAATGAAATAGGAAGCTTTACCCAGTCCTCCATCTTTCTTCTGCAATTATCAAAGCATTTAGGGAAATTTAAGTTATACCATTCTTCAGGATTAGGAATTAACCTGATCCCTAAATAGGTAATCTGGGAAGTCTCAGTAAATGGGTGATTAATACTGTGGTCCTTTTTATGCAATCACAGAAGTTCGGATTTAGACAAATTAATTTTATAGCCAGAGATTTGACCAAATATTGCAACAATATCAAGAAGTAAGGGAGAAAGTGGACAGCCTTGTCTGGTTCCCCATTGTAGAACTAGACGTTGAGAGATCTCACCATTAACGATAAGAGCTGAAGTCTGTGAGCTATATATTAAGCGAATAAAATTATTAAAATGTCCAGTCAAACCAAATTGTTCTAAAGAAAAAAAAAGATGCTACCAAGAAATCCGATCAAAGGCTTTTTCCACGTCCACTGTCAAAGCCAAGTCCGCTATTCCACTATGTCTAGCTACCTTAAATTTATTCCAAAAAGAAAATCAAGCAGTGTCATTACCTTACGCATGTTTTTTACCGGATTCCTCCTCGACTTAAAACCTGATTGGTTTTCGTGGATTATTAGGCCAAAATGGGACTTTAGTCTATTAGCTATGATAAAAGTTAATAGCTTGTAATCAGCGTTCAACACGGAAATGGTTCTCTATGAAGACGTGGATTACGGATCTTTATTTTTTTTAAGAATCAGAGATATATTGGCGGCAGCAAAATATGGGGAACATTTAGAATTATTTAAGAAGTACATATTAAAGAGTTTATTTAATGTAGGAGAGATTTCTGTCTGCAAAATCCTATAAAATTCGATAGGAAGACAATCTGGTCCAGCCACTTTATTAACCATCCCAACCTTAATAGCTTCTAATATTTCAGCCTCTGAAATTGGACAATTAATTTCAGCCAAACTTTCTGCAGGGAGTTTAGGACACTTAATTTTATCCCAAAATACTTTTTCTTTATCTACCTCAAAATCCTCACATTTATACAATTCTCTAAAATAATTAAAAAAAGATTCTTTTGATATCAGAATTATTAGTAAATCTGTAAATTCCACTTCTAATGGCCGCTATGCTGTTCCTATTAATTGCTTTCGTAATTCTAGCAAAAAATTTGGCAGACCTGCCCATAAAACCACTGTACAGAGCTTTTTGTTTTCGATTTTATTGAATAATTTTCTGTTTAATGAAAATATCACGTGAGGCCTTAGCATTAATATATTTAAGCCAGCAACAATTGGAAGTATTACCTAAATACGCTCTATAAGCATTTTTAACCTGATTAGATATCTGGATTTCCTGTTGTTTAAACCTTTTTTTAAGGCGACACATATAGGCTTTAATACTACCTCTTAGGACCGCCTTAGCAGATTCCCAGAATACCTCGGGCTTTTCTACATAATCAATATTATGATTACGAAAAGCCCTCCATTCTTCTTTAAGCCAATTCTGGAAATTAATATTATTCACTAAGTATTTAGGAAAATAGATATAATTACGAGAGGGATGTATAGAGGATGCATCAAGCTCAACTGAGATAATAGCGTGATCAGAGATTACTATGTCCCCAATGTCTGCTCTCCATTCAAGACCAACCAAAGAATCGGCAATCAAAAACAAATCAATTCTGGACAAGGATTGATGCCCTTTAGAAACACAGGTATAGGATTTTAAATCTGTGTTCTAAGAGCGCCAGATGTCAATCAGTCCTAAGTGAGCAAAGAACTTCTGCAAAATATGTATCTTCCTGTCCCTAAAAAACTGTATTTTTCTACTAAATCTGTCTAAGTTAGGTTCCGCTGTTAAATTAAAGTCTCCTGCCACTATGAGATTCTGTCCAATATATTTATGCAAATGGAGTGTCAACTTATTCCAAAATTCTCTGTCAATATTGTTAGGACCATATATGTTGCACAAAATAAACCGTGTTTTGTTATGTGATATCTCTATAATTTGAAAGCGTCCCTCTGGATCTGAAAAGTTAGAATCTATTATATACTCTAAAGATTTATTGAAAAGAATGGCCACTCCTCTCTTCCGAGTGTTATGAGGGGTGGCAATAACCTCCCCAACCCATTTGGTCTGAAGTTTGGAAATTTCAGTTGTTTTTAGGTGAATTTCCTGTAAAAAGGCGATATCTAGTTTGGATTTACCAAACTGCTTAATTATTGATTTCCTTTTTATTGGGGAGGTTATGCCGCCGACATTCCAGGATACTAATTTAAAGGCTGCCGACATAAGTTCTAATTAAACTTGCGTTCGAGGGAGGTTGAGGAGGTGGGGAGAGAGGGGGAAAAAAAAGGAATAGAAAAATAGAAAAAACAAGTTTAAAACCAAACACAGTATACAAACTAACTTCATCCCTTAAACTAAGAAGTTTACAAAGGGTAGTTAAATCAAAATATATTAGCTAATTTATGATACCCCCATCTCTTTGCAAAAAGACATAACTTTGTTCACATTATTAAATGTGTAGGAGACCCCTTCCTTAATAACCAACAGTTTAGCAGGATAGATTAGTCTAACATTGCAGCCTACTTTCATCAATTTTGCATAAAATGGGGACATTCCTCTTCTTTTAGACAATGTCTCAGAAAAGAAGTCTTGGAAAATCAAAATCTTATGTGGGCCAATGATAAGAGAGTTAAGTTTCCTATAATATTTCAAATACAACATTTTATCTTGGTAGTTAACAAACTTAAAGATAATGGGTCTTGGCTTAGCTTCCGCAGGATTCTCTCTCACAAGGCCAATTCTATGAACTCTATCTGAAACAGGGTGGAGGGAGGCGGAATCAAGAGTGTCTGAGGCAGTGTAACAGAAACAAAAGCCATTAAATCTTGAAAATCTGGAATTTCTGGGAGGCCAACAATTCTCAAATTGTTACGTCTCGATCGATCTTCCAGATCTTCAATTCTAGACTGTAACAGGGTAATGGCTTTGCCATGTGCTGTTAAAGTAGGAACAAAAAGGTTCATTCTGTCTTCCAAATCAGACACTCTTGTCTCTACCTCCTCCATTCTGGCTGTAAACTGCCTAACTTTGGCCGTCAAATTAGAGATCTCGGATTTAATTTCCCGTTTGATCATGTCTAAATGGGGTGTAATCATTTTAGCAACTTCAGAGGCCAGATCTGAAGTATCATTGAAACAAACACTAGTTGACCCTCGCTCTTGGGATGAATCCAGGGCCAACTCTAAGTTTTTAGCATACCCTTTCTTTTATTTTTGTTTAGGAGGCATGTCATGATTTTTTCATGACAGAACAGACTCCATGTTGTTTTTTTTATTTAAGCCTAACCAGGGCTCAGCTATTATTACATTGAATTTTGTTTTCCTCAGTCTTGCTGACTGAGAAGTTTCATATCAATATGTTTTCCATTATTCAAGGTAGTTTACTTGCTTAGGCCCCAGCGAGTCACTTATTTCTGTAAATAAGGGCAGTTTATAACCTTGATTGTAGTCTAGGAATGTTGGGGTAAACATAAATATAATAAGTATTTTTCTAATATTTTTACCCTATATGCGAGAGCCATCTACTGTTAGAACAATAATATTTAATCTAATTAATTTTATGTTAATTAATGATTAAAATATTATAATTAATGACTCCTCCTACATGAGAGAATGGGAATATATAGGGTCTAGCCCAATGGGAGGGGGTCGTTTTCCTGTGCTTGGGAACTGGTCACATAAGATATGGAGTTGGTAATTTGCTAATCAACTACAGAGGTCTGAGATTGTTGGATTATAACTGCTGAGGCTAGTTTTAGCCCACTCGGACAGACCTACGACCTGACAGTTTGATTCCTGTCTGAAAAAGGGGAATTTATTTACTTTGGTGATGTATGAAATTGAGTCACTATAAATGTTAATGTCATTAAAGGGACAGTAAACCTTAAAAATAATGTTATATAATTCTGCACATAGTGCAGAATTATATAACATTATATTAGCCAAACTTTGTATATCATAATATTCCATTTTTATTTTGTAAAAATACAGCTGTTTTACAGACCGGCTCTCTGGGCTCTGCTGAGCGGGTCTGTTGTTTTTACTGAGCGCATCGGGCCAGCTGTATAGTCACAGCCCGGCCCGACCGCGCCATTAGACACAGTGCAGCTCGCTCCTGCTCTGTCTGACAGCGGGAGCGAGCTGCACTGTGTCTAATGGCGCGGTCGGGCCGGGCTGTGACTATACAGCTGGCTCGATGCGCTCAGTAAAAACAACAGACCCGCTCAGCAGAGCCCAGAGAGCGGGTCTGTAAAACAGCGGTATTTTTACAAAATAAAAATGGAATATTATGATATACAAAGTTTGGCTAATATAATGTTATATAATTCTGCACTATGTGCAGAATTATATAACATTATTTTTAAGGTTTACTGACCCTTTAAGATTTAAATTTTACATTTATGTAAAATACCTTTGTCTATTTGATCAGGTAAATTAATTAAATTGTTTTATAGCCTGGTGTTTTCCTTTTAAAAATTCCTACCACCTGGTCTTATTTGTCGACAATAACATTGGGTGAAACAGGAATTATGATAAATTATCTGACAGTTTGTCATAATTATTTACCCGATTCTCTGCAATTACCTTAGAGGGTTTATAATCAAATATTTGGTTCCTATCATCTTGCCAATTTTTGTAATGTTTTGAAAATATAATTTAATCATCTTTTTATCTCTGTATTATTATAGGACTGTAGTTTATTTATCTGTATTATTTTGATTGCTTAAGTTACTATTAAATGCTAAATATTTTTCCAATCGAAATCTTTTAATAAAGATAATTTTTTGTTATTCATCTGGTGTCGGTATAATTAGACTCATAGCAACTAAAAGGATTCAGGTTTTTTTTTTTATTATCTTTAATAAGTTATAAAAAGTGTGTCATTAAAAATTGCACCATTTCACATAATATACTTTTATAGATAAAGGTAATATTCATAACATCTTGGAGGCACTAGCAGAGAGTTGAAATAGTTTATTTATTGCCGATTTTGCCGTTTTCTTGGAAATAATTAGTATTAATTACGTATTTTCTCTCAATTGTATTTCTCCTTTAAGTGAAAAGCAGACTTGAGTTTGTTTTGCTGTCCTTGTGTTGTTTTGAGAAGAGATAACATTTTGGCTGTTGTCCCGGATAGGAAAAATTTGTATTTTGCAGTTAAAGCGACAGTAGTTTGAGTATTTGATTAAAATGTCTGTGTCTGGGGATGTTTCTGGTCATGATAGTAGGTCCCTTTTAGGTAATTCTCATTCTATATCTGATGTTGATACAGCGGAAGTTGTGCGAAATAGAGTTTTACATCAACTCTTTTGTAAAGTTAAATCAAAGGATTCTTTTGATAATTGGTATCTGGGTTTAAAGATAATGATCCGTGACCCAAAATATATTTTGTGTGATAACCCTGATGGTTATATGGCAAAATTGTTAGAATTGGCAAATGCTAAGGGCTCTAATGAGATAAATAAATTGATGTATAATATATGGCCAATATTGTTTCTTTTGCAAGAATTTTAGGCTGACAAATATGTTCAGCAGAATGCTGAATTTACTATTGTATAATTTGAGGTGGATATGTTGAGCAAAAAATTATCTGAAAGTGAAAATAAGGTTCACTGACAGGAAAAGACAGAACGGGAGTTGCAGCTTAAAATAAATGACTTAGAATACAGTGCTAGTGCTCTTAAAGACAGATTGACATCCTCTACTCGTGAAAATGATGCTTTAACACATGTTAATGGCATTCTTGATAAACGAGTAATGTATGCTGAAAATGAGCTGGAGAAACTCAAGGAAAGTCAATCTGAGTTATCTGCTCATTCTGAGGTTAATTTTTCAACTCCCGCTCATGTTGATTTTTCCTCAAAGGAAAAAAAGATTTGGATCAGAGAATTAAAACTTTAATTCGTTCTGATTGTGATGAGGTGTCGAATTCGGGAGAGGCAGAGGAATTTTCTGATGGTGCTGAGAGTATTGATTATAAAACATTGCCAAATAAAAGGAAACAAGCAAAACAATTGAATGTTAGACATAATGATGTGAAAATCATAAAGTTTCTTAAGGAAATTATTCAACCATTTGATTTATGTAGTAAAACATCAATTGTTGATCATATAGATTTATTTGAACGTACTTTGGAATTGCTGGAGGTGACAGTTCTAAGATACGTTATTTACCTTGGACATTTGTTGTTAAGCATTTTGGATTTTTCAAATGTCTTGAGGAAGAGGGGGTTAAACAGTGGGATGATATAAAGGATGAACTGTATACAGCCTTTTCCCCTCTTAAATCTGTCCTTGCAAAGAAAAAAAGTTTGTATAGTATACAATCTGCAGATGATCAGAGCCCTCGTGATTTTCTGGCTTGTCTCAAACGCTCTTACTGTGAGAGTGAAGCCGCCGCAGATTGTAATTGCCCAGAATTTAAACAATTGTATTTTTATGCATTACCTGCATACATACGCCAAAATCTGGTTAGAGATTTTAACCCGACAGTGTCATTAAATTGGCTTGTTAAAGAATGTACCAAAGTTTATGAAATTCACCAACTTGAGTTAAAGGGTGTTTCTAAAACAAAGAGTTATTCAGGCCAAGTAGCAGAAATTAGTGTTGCTCTGAGCATCCATTACAGCCCAGTCAGAATTCTCAGACAGAGAAATTTTCAGGAGTTGGGGGGCCGAGACACAAGGGGTCCTGCAAATGCTAATACTGATTATTTTGGTTGAGGAAAAAGAAACTGGTTTAACAGGAGCTATTATAATAATAGGTTTCCTAGCAGAGGATCTGCAAATACTAACCCTACAGCAACAGCTGTAACACAACCTGCCTCTACCAGTCCAAAGGAGGGAACTTCTAAGAAAGCTCCTCAAAAGTCTGAAGACTATGGTAGGCTGGAAAAACAGGTTAAGGAGTTAAGCTTGCAGATGAGTCAGTTGATGTCAATGTTGTCCCAGCCAAACGTAAAATCAGGAAAGAACCCTTTTTCTGCCTGCCAGCCTAGTACTAGTCAAGTAAATTGACTAATTGATACCCCAAAGCAAACTCCAGGATTTTATGTGATTAATGGATCTAATGTACACGTGTTATCTGATGTAAATAGTAATTTAGAGAATGTTATTGCTCATGGTACTAATGTTTCCTCAGGTGAAAATGTTGTAAAGCTTCAATCTAATCAAAATATTATTTTAAGTTATTATGTAAGCTCTAATGAATGCAAAAATGCTTCTCTCCCTTTAACAGGACATACTGAGAGTGTGTCATGTGTCACTCCTGATCCTGTTCATATGGGGTTAAGAGATAACATGTTACTTGAAAACTGTAGTCATATGCAGGATGTTATTAAATCCCATGAGACTACGGCAGTCTTGCAAGCTTTACCTGAAGGTGGTGGTAATGGGTTGATATTGGATACCCATACCATTAATACTGATAATTCACCTAAGATTTTCACAATACAATGGTTAGGTGATTCATGCCTAGAGGGGGACAATATTACCAAAGGTAAACAATGGAAGAATGCTAACATGTTGGAGCATTCTCATTTTCTCTGTGAAATGCAAGAAAGAAATCAGAGGTATTATATACCCCTCAACATCCAGAACATTATGGGACAGGTCATGAGCCTGATTGATACTGGTTCTCAAATTACTGTCATGTCAGAAAATATTTTTAGGCAAATCATGGACATAGCTCCAGAGGAGTTAAAGTTAAAAGCCTACACTGGTATCCTGCAAAATTTTGATGGAAAACCTATTGAAGTTATAGGTTATGTATGGCTTAAAATCAAAATTGGGAAAATGTCCCTGCAACATCCAGTTGTTGTGGTTAAAGCAGCTGAAGAACAATTTCTTATTGGGAATGATTTGCTTAGACGTTTTAATCCTATAATTGATTGCATAAATGGTGTTGTATGGTCACAGGTGAATACACCAATCAATTATCAACGGGTTAAATATTATACTAACCCAAAGTGTTGTCATATAATTGAGCATAGACAGGATTCTGTTGAAATTCATTTTCGGAACAGTCAAGTACCTGAGATGACAATCCTACAAAATAAGGATGTTGGCATGCAGTTATATATGTGTGACAAGGTTATTCAAGTTAATCCAAAAGAGATTGCAGGTACTTTGGTGGAAGGTGATGTACTATTTATTTTCTTCAGAAGAATGGTAAGTCATCTGATTTAAAGAATCATACTCAGTTTTTAACTGATTTAGAAGAAATAGATCATGAATTGTTTATTCTTTTATATTGGAAGGATAAAACATGCTAAACTTGCCCTTAATAGGGAGCATAGCTACATTAGTAGTTGCTTATTAAGATAATTAAAAAATCCAATGATAATTAGGAATCTTCCACTTTATAATCAGTGGGTGCATGATATTGATGGTGATGTTACAGACGTAGCTGTTGTAGCTAAATGCTTGTTGTCTGTCTCTCTTGGAAATAAAACTGCCAGACATTTATTTTTGGTTTTGGATGAGCCAAAATATCAAATGTATATTGGAAATGATTTATTACATCACTTTGCTGTTCAAATTGATTTTACCAATCATATTTTATGGTCAAGATTAAAAAGAGTAACCCTCTAAACTATATGGATGATATACAGGTTTTGAGATCTGCTCAACAATTACCATATGCAATGATTGTACAAGTTCAAAATAATGTAACTATTCCAGGGGGTAGAAATCAATTTCCCCTTTCTCTAGAGGTTAAAAGGGGGCATGAAATTCAAGGCTCTGATGCTCTGATAAATATATATCAGTAGATCCAACAATTGGGCATAACTGTTACTCATATGGCATTTACCATTTTAGGAATTAATGTGATGCCCCATAGTATATGCTTGGAGAGGAGTACTATAGTGGGGTTTGCAATAGATTCTGAGTATTTCACCTCTGATCCCACTAATCCTGTTATAGGTCTTATCCCTGAGGGATATTTAACAGAAGAGCAGATAGTGGAGCAATTTTTCCATCCCCAACGTGATGGATTGTTCACAGTGCAATCTGTATACCCTTTCAAGGAAAAGGAAGGCATATGTAAGATTACGGAATCTGAGATTATCTTTGATCAAAAACTCTCTGAAGATGAATCAGAAGGGTATGCAAAGGAAGGAAATGATTTAGCTGATACAATGGCTAAACAAGGTGCCCTAGAGGGGGAAATTCTTGACATTGAACACCTTCTTGGTGCATGTCAAATTGCAGTGGTAACCCGTTGGCAAATAAAGAAGGATTAAGAACTATCTGCAGTGCAATGGAGTCAGGATGCACCTAACGAAGATTTGATTACCAGTCAAAAGGAGGATCCCGTTGTGGGTAAATTTTACCTTTTTAAGGAGAATCCTACAATGTATCCAATCCAGGAGAAAGAATGCACTGGAAATGAGGACCTTAGGATTTTATTTAAGTATAAGTCTAAATTTAGTCTTAAAGATGGTTTGTTAGTTCGGACAACTAATAATGGATCTATACAGTAGGTTGTTCCTACTTCTTTTAGAGGTCTTATGCTGCAGCATGCCCATGATGCACCGACATCAGGTCATCGTGGGGAGAGAATTACTTATGAAGTATTGCGTGATTATGCATATTGACCACATATGATGAAAGATGTTCAGACTTATTGTCAGGGGTGTTTGGTTTGTTCACAGTTTCAACCAAATTCTCCAACCCACAGGGCACCTTTACAAAAAAGAAGGTATGTCTCTTCCATGGTCCGATCTACAAAATTGACTTTGTAGGGCCACTTACCAAGACATCACAGGGCAATCAATACATGTTAACTGTTACATGTATATTTACCAAATGGGTGGAGTGGCTTCAATCCCCTAATTGTAGGTCTGAAACAGCTGCTGCTTTATTAAGCAATCATGTTTTTTCTAGGTTTGGACTTCCTCAGAGAATTGAGTCTGATAGAGGTACACATTTCACAAGTGAAGTGATGAGAAGAATGTGGTCTATCCTGGGTGTGAAAAGGAAATTACATATTTCCTACCGTGCTGCCTCGAGTGGTGGAGTTGAACGGTATAATCAGTCAGTTGTAAATATTCTGAAAAAGTTTGTGAAAGAATCAGGGAAAGATTGGGATATTAAGTTGCCTTTGGTATTAATGGCTATTAGATCTACTCCTAGTACTGCAACAAAAATGTCTCCTTTTGAACTAATGACAGGTAGAATGATGGTACTACCACAGCATTTGTTGTATTGTACTCAAGATCAGAGTCTGATCAATGCAACAACAACCTATCATCAATATGTTGAGAATTTAAGAAAGCATTTGCAACAAGCATTTGCTTTTGCTCAGAAAAATCTTGAGAAAGCCGCAATATGTGCTAAAACATATTATGACATGAAAACCACAAAGAAAGAATATGAGGTAAATGATCAAGTTTATCTTTACAATTTTCTTAGAAATCAAGTTAGAGAGAAGTTTCTCCCATCATGGAAAGCGCCGTATGTCATTATTGATAAACTTTCACCTGTGGCATACAAAATTTTGATTCCTACAAGTGGGAAGTCAATAGAAAAGTGGGTACACATTAACCAATTGCGTGCTTGTCACCCTAGGTCAAAGTTTAAACTAGAGGGGGAGAATTATCCATATTCAGAAGAATAATTTACTATAATTATTAAAAATGGTTTCTTTAGGATAAAAATGTATATCTTGTACTTAGTATGATTTTTTTTTCCTATTACAGATAAATATCACCTTCCAGTTGGGTTTGAATTGATGAGATCCAGGATGTTGGCAGTCATCTGGACCATCCTGTTCCTGTGCCAGGGTGTCTCAGTTGAGATTCATGTACAACCTGTGATAGAACCTGGACCATCTTCTGGGATCATGCTTGAGGAATCACCTGGTTTCCTGATTACCAACCGGAAAGTTTTTCCCGAAAAATATTCATCAGTCTGGATCCTAAAGTTGCTATTGGAAAATATTTTGATGTTTTCAAAGTTGAATCATCAGAAATAAAATTTTGGTATCAAGAA
This sequence comes from Bombina bombina, assembly GCF_027579735.1. Classification (NCBI taxonomy): domain Eukaryota; kingdom Metazoa; phylum Chordata; class Amphibia; order Anura; family Bombinatoridae; genus Bombina; species Bombina bombina. The sequence goes on along the minus strand of NC_069505.1, from coordinate 50,784,349 downwards.
CATGGTAAAAGAATCCAGTCTACTACTAAGGAAATGTTGGGGCAGTTGCAGAAGTCTTTTCCTGGTGGATCTTACAATGTACAATCATGTACCAAATGTTCACCTGGAGTTATTGCTGGATTAGTTGCAGCATCCTTTATCGTTTCTTCAGCTGTTACTGCCGTGACCATCTCCATCAGTAAATTTGGATCATGAAATGTCAATTTTCCGTAAACAGATGGCAACCATGATGGAGACTGTTAATGACACTGTTGTGACCATTAATTTACATTCAGGTCTTTCTATACGAGCTATAAAGGTTCAATATAAGCAAGAACTAATTCAGAATGAAGTGTTAAGTTTTTGAACCAAGCAGTGTATTTTACAGGAAACTGGTTACAAGAGATCCAAAGTGGAATTGAGAGTCTTGATGAGGGACATATTCCATTATATTTTGTCAATAAGGACATTATGGAAAGGATGTTGATGAAATGCAAATAAACATTGCTTTTGATGCTGGTTCTGCTTTGCCACTTTACATTGATCCCAAAACATGGAACTTTGTTTTCTAATAAAGGTGCCACATATGCCATGTAATAATATTTATCAATTGCAAACTGTACATAATGTGGGTACTTGGAGATGGAATTGTGGGTTAATGATTCTATGGTATAAGAATTTCAAGAGGGGAAAATACCCTCCTCCTCTTAGTCTTCGAATGGTTGACCATATTAATCGCCCATATAAGACAGTGATCTAGACTAATCTCATCCATCCTAGTCGGGGTAAGATAGTCTAGATGAGGGGGAATATGTCATGAATTTTTCATGACAGAACAGACTCCATGTTGTTTTTTTATTTAAGCCTAACCAGGGCTCAGCTATTATTACATTTAATTTTGTTTTCCTCAGTCTTGCTGACTGAGAAGTTTTATATCAATATGTTTTCCATTATTCAAGGTAGTTTACTTGCTTAGGCCCCAGCGAGTCGCTTATTTCTGTAAATAAGTGCAGTTTATAACCATGATTGTAGTCTAGGAATGTTGGGGTAAACAAATATAAGTATTTTTCTAATATTTTTACCCTATATGTGAGAGCCATCTACTGTTAGAACAATAATATTTCATCTAATTAATTTTATGTTAATTAATTATTAAAATATTATAATTAATGACTCCTCCTAGATGAGAGAATGGGAATATACAGGGAGTGCAGAATTATTAGGAAAATTAGTATTTTGACCACATCATCCTCTTTATGCATGTTGTCTTACTCCAAGCTGTATAGGCTCGAAAGCCTACTACCAATTAAGCATATTAGGTGATGTGCATCTCTGTAATGAGAAGGGGTGTGGTGTAATGACATCAACACCCTATATCAGGTGTGCATAATTATTAGGCAACTTCCTTTCCTTTGGCAAAATGGGTCAAAAGAAGGACTTGACAGGCTCAGAAAAGTAAAAAATAGTGAGATATCTTGCAGAGAGATGCAGCACTCTTAAAATTGCAAAGCTTCTGAAGCGTGATCATCGAACAATCAAGCGTTTCATTCAAAATAGTCAACAGGGTCGCAAGAAGCGTGTGGTAAAACCAAGGCACAAAATAACTGCCCAATGACTGAGAAAAGTCAAGCGTGCAGCTGCCAAGATGCCACTTGCCACCACTTTGGCCATATTTCAGAGCTGCAACATCACTGGAGTGCCCAATACTCAGAGACATAGCCAAGGTAAGAAAGGCTGAAAGACGACCACCACTGAACAAGACACACAAGCTGAAACGTCAAGACTGGGCCAAGAAATATCTCAAGACTGATTTTTCTAAGGTTTTATGGACTGATGAAATGAGAGTGAGTCTTGATGGGCCAGATGGATGGGCCCGTGGCTGGATTGGTAAAGGGCAGAGAGCTCCAGTCCGACTCAGACGCCAGCAAGGTGGAGGTGGAGTACTGGTTTGGGCTGGTATCATCAAAGATGAGCTTGTGGGGCCTTTTCGGGTTGAGGATGGAGTCAAGCTCAACTCCCAGTCCTACTGCCAGTTTCTGGAAGACACCTTCCTCAAGCAGTGGTACAGGAAGAAGTCTGCATCCTTCAAGAAAAACATGATTTTCATGCAGGACAATGCTCCATCACACGCGTCCAAGTACTCCACAGCGTGGCTGACAAGAAAGGGTATAAAAGAAGAAAATCTAATGACATGGCCTCCTTGTTCACCTGATCTGAACCCCATTGAGAACCTGTGGTCCATCATCAAATGTGAAATTTACAAGGAGGGAAAACAGTACACCTCTCTGAACAGTGTCTGGGAGGCTGTGGTTGCTGCTGCATGCAATGTTGATGGTGAACAGATCAAAACACTGACAGAATCAATGGATGGCAGGCTTTTGAGTGTCCTTGCAAAGAAAGGTGGCTATATTGGTCACTGATTTGTTTTTGTTTTGTTTTTGAATGTCAGAAATGTATATTTGTGAATGTTGAGATGTTATATTGGTTTAACTGGTAAAAATAAATAATTGAAATGGGTATATATTTGTTTTGTGTTAAGTTGCCTAATAATTATGCACAGTAATAGTCACCTGCACACACAGATATCCCCCTAAAATAGCTATAACTAAAAACAAACTAAAAACTACTTCCAAAACTATTCAGCTTTGATATTAATGAGTTTTTTGGGTTCATTGAGAACATGGTTGCCTAATAATTCTGCACTCCCTGTATAGGGTCTAGCCCAATGGGAGGGGGTCATTTTCCTGTGCTTGGGAACTGGTCACTTGCTAATCAACTACAGAGGTCTGAGATTGTTGGATTATAACTGCTGAGGCTAGTTTAGCCCACTCGGACAGACCTACGACCTGACAGTTTGATTCCTGTCTGAAAAGGGGGAATTTATTTACTTTGGTGATGTATGAAATTGAGTCACTATAAATGTTAATGTTATTAAGATTTACACTTTACATTTATGTAAAATACCTTTGTCTATTTGATCAGGTAAATTAATTAATTGTTTTATAGCCTGGTGTTTTCCTTTTAAAAATTCCTACCACCTGGTCTTATTTGTCGATAATAACATCAGGTGAAACAGAAATTATGATAAATTATTATCTGACGGTTTGTCATAATTATTAATTTACCTGATTCTCTGCAATTACCTTAGAGGGTTTATAATCAAATATTTGGTTCCTATCTTGCCAATTTTTGTGTTGTTTTGAAAATATAATTTAATCATCTTTATAGTTTTATCTCTGAATTATTATTGCTTTAATTGATTATTATAGGACTGTAGTTTATTTCTCTGTATTATTTTGATTGCTTAAGTTACTATTAAATGCTAAATATTTTTCCAATCGAAATCTTTTAATAAAGATAATTTTTTTTGTTATTCATCTGGTGTCGGTATAATTAATAGACTGATAGCAACTAAAAGGATTCAGGTTTTTTTGTTTTTGTTTATTATCTTTAATAAGTTATAAAAAGTGTGTCATTAAAAATGGCACCATTTCACATATACTTTTATAGATAAAGGTAATATTCATAACAGGCATATTAGGTGAGGAACCTTTATTGTGCAATATAAACCTATCCATTAATCTCTATATAAAAAAAAAATATGAAATGTCTGGCAAATCTAATCTCAAACACCAAATCGTGAAAAAAACAGAATACTCTGTGTGACATTAGTGGGATGCCGCCATGCACTCAAGGTGATGGTTAAATTAGTTAAATGTGATAAATATGAGGGGGGAGAAAAAAAAAATGTAAAGCCCAGTCAGGTCCAGAACACCACGTAGGTACGAAACTGGTTTGTGGGTTGAATGTGATCTCTTCAAAAGAGAGAGATGTATCAAAAATAAAAATAGTGAGAAAAAAAAGAAAGAAAAGGACACCACAAAATAGTGAATAAGAGTTAAGGTTCCAGCCTATACTGAACGCCGCAAAGGATTCTTGCAAGATAGAGAGGGATAAAAATCTCTCTTCAAACAATATTATAAAAAGTTATAACGCAATCTATATGAGCACTAAGACTGGCCCTAGTATCAATAACATAAAATACAAAACTTCAATTCTTGTGTTTATCAGAGACTAGTACCTTAAACACCAGGATGCTTAAAGACTTATAAAGCTACCTATAAAATTCAGATGTTATGCACTGTATATAGTTCGGTGACTCCTGGAGAAAGAAAAAAAAATAAAAAATAAAAAAATAAAAAGAATATATGATCTCTATAATAAGCACAAATAGTAATTCAATTGTATGTTATGGGAAAACAACCTCTATAACAAAAAAGTACACAGAGAAACAATCAACCAAACAGATACAGTAGCAATATGTAAATATGCCCTGAGCTAAGAGACAGGTAGAACCATCTCTATTGTACACCAGCATAAGATTTTTAGCCCGAGGGAGCCCTTAAAGAGTAACTTATAGCTTTTTAGCTTCGTAAAGGCATATTGATACAATGTATCTGCTGTTTTCTGGCTTATAGTGAGACCCACTTGATACTGTTCTCAGTAAATTGCTATTTAGTTCCAGTAGTCCAGACCTAAACAAATATTATTTGGAGTATACAAGCAGATTCACATCCCCAGGAATTTAGACAGGTATCAAACCACTCAGAGACAAAACACAAATCGAGGGGGGGAGGCTCCAGGCGATAATTCCTCCTCGGCTGACGCTGCTGAACCCCCCAAGGAAAAACTCTTGAAATTTTAACTTGTAGGCAAGGCAGAGTTCCTCAAAGAAGCCAAACTGTAACGCCTATACAAAGGAGAACAAAGCTAACTGTGCTGACTGCTGTGTTTATACAGGAACTCTGTCCAAAAAAAACACAGAAAGCAAAGTGGTTACCGAGGCCCGCAGGATTTGACCATTCCTCCGAAACACCAAGCACCTTCCAAGCTAGGATCCTAGTTTCCAGGATTACACCTTCCGAGCTAAGAACCGGCCTCCCAGGATCACATCCCCAGACTATGAATGGGCGGACTCGCAGAGGCGAACCAGAGTCACGGAGGGCCGTGGAATTTGCCCATCCCTCCACTAATAACCTGCCAGACCAACAGAGGAATCCTTACAAGACCAACTCGGGTTCTTTAAGTGCATACAGTACTGCTGCTGTTGATAGGAAGAAGGTCTTAGATTCGAAAGTTAGCTGGCTATCAGCTGGAGAGTCTTACAAGGCTGTAGTCACATACGTCCGCACGCTAACTCGCTCTTTGATCCCAATCGAGCAGCAGCAAGCCCTTCCACCAGGCAGAACTATCCAAGATCAAGTGTAAGCGACACAGTGTACAGGTAGGCAGAGAGGAGCAGCGTCGATGTAGGGTCCATATAGACAGTTAGCTAGCCGAGTAGCGAGAGCTTGAGACAGAGGAGAATATTTGGATGAAGTGCTTTAGCAACAAAGCAACATGATGCCGATTGTGTACTTCCCTCCAAGATCGTCGGATCCTATACCAGCCCTGGCTCAGCTTAGTCAGGACAAGGTAAACTTTGGTAGACTGGAGATTGTTAAAGTTCCCAAACACTGAGAAACGTGGGTGGCAAACGGCAGCTACCTGCTTGCTCCGCCCCCTAGTCAGAAGTCCCATAGCAAGAGTTTTGTAATTGTTTATTTTTATTCACAGGTTGCTATTCATGAATAAAATGTTTATAGTATAAAGAAATGCATTTCCCCCTTTTTCTTAAAGACCACGTAGTACTTTATGAAAAGCTCATCAGTTACATAAATGTAATATAGTTACAATGAATTGTTTGCAAACAATTGATCATAACCTATTTATTTTAAAAGTCATGGTTTCAATGTGCACAAGTACCGTTTAATATATCTATGTTCTTTTGTTTGTGTTACTTAATGTCATGAACTAACAATTCTGATTACTTATAGAAGCAACCTATACCATCACCCAAAGAAGCACAAATCATTTTCTGTTGAGAAGACCAGATAGATATTTTAAATTGGATAATTCAATGCAAAACCCAAATTTAGTTATTTAAGAACGCTGTTATATTTAAAGAGAGCAGCAACGTGTTTTGTGTGACGTACTGTTTTTATATTGTGTTTGTTCTGTGTCTTCCCTGTGTTATATGTGTAAAAAAAAAAATTTTTTGTAATATGGTTCTTTTTCTATCAAGGAACCAAACGGGGCATCCCTTCACTACCATTTTTGTATTTTTAAGGACATTTAAGCATTTTTATTCACTACCATTTTTTGGTATTTTTAAGCACATTTTTTTTCTCTCTTTTTTTTCCCTTTTTATCACAATAGGTAGCATTTTTTTAAATGCTTCCGTATAAGTTTTTTTTTTTTTTTTTTTAATCTGTTTTGCCACACTGTTTTTCAGTAATTTTTTTTCATAAGCCAGTTATGTTTAAAGAGTATAACATTGTCTACTTATAGGTTTCTAAGTGCTGACCAGTAGATCATAAGACTGTGTGCATGCCTTGAAGCAGATGATACTATGATTTAATGTTAAAGAAAGTAATATACATGTTTTTATGACCTCAGATAGCAGGCGTTCTGTATTAATAAATTATAATCTGTCACAAATATATAAACATTCAAATCTCACAATATGACAGAAAATAATTGGCAAAGTTTGAGAACTTCTAGTAGTTTTCATAAAGATTGTGTGTGATATGTAACAATTAATTTGTATCTAGAAGGGTTGATCAACACAGGGGTTGAAGAAAAAAGAATGCATTTAGATAGCACTTAAGTGCTATCTAAATGCATTCTTTTTTCTTCAACCCCTGTGTTCATCCACCCTTCTAGTTATTTTCATGCATAAGCAATCCAGCTTTTGAAAGGTAATCCTTTCTAGTATACAAGCACTCCCCTATTTCTAGTGTAGTGCTGTTGCACCTTTGTCTTTTTCAATTAATTTGTATCATATGTATAATATATATATATATATATATATATACATATATATATATATATACATATATATATATATATATATATATACATACACATACACATATATATATATATACGGTACCGATACCAAGTATTTGCATGAGTACTTGTACTCGTGCAAATGCACCGATACTTAAACCGATACCTCCACTTCCTACCCATATGCTATCTTGTGGCGTCTTTTCAAACTGCATGTTCCCATTTCATTTTAAACTGGAGTGGAGACTAAACTAAAAATTGTTTACTACTGTTCTGCCAATACAAATTGCTGTTATTTGTATTATTGTAGGAGAGATCACTGCACCTCGTTCAGACAAACCCCTGAAGTACTGGGAAGTTAATAAACAGATTTACAGCTCTGGCAAAAATGGCCCAAAAATATCTTTCTGCCCCATGCAGTATGGTGGAAAGTGAAAGACTGTTCAACTTAGAGTCGAACCTCCATACAAATGTCAGATTGATGTTATATAACAGCCCTACAACCCAATTGCATCACCCCTTTAAATGTAATATTTTATTGTAATATTTTTTATTTATAAACATGTTTAGTGAACTTTTTTATTATTTCATAATATATTTTGAATTACAGCCCTTTATAATTATAAAGAAGGAATCTTAAATAATTAGTCTGTATTGTGCTTGATAAACTGTCACATGACATTAAAAAAAAAGTATCGGTAATTGGTATCGGCGAGTATTTGAAAACAAGTATCGATACTTGTACTCAGTCATAAAAAAAATGGTATCGGTGCAACCCTAATATATACACATATACACATATATATATATATACACATATATATATACACATATATATATATACACATATATATATATATATATATATACACATATATATATATATAAATATATATACACATATATATATATATATATATATACATACACATATATATATATATAAATATATATACATATATATATATATATACACATATATATATAAATATATATACATATATATATATATATATATATATACATACACATATATATATATAAATATATATACATATATATATATATATACACATATATATATAAATATATATACATATATATATATATATACACATATATATATACACACATATATATATATACACATATATATATATATAAATATATATACATATATATATATACACATATATATATATAAATATATATACATATATATATATATATACACACATATATATATATATATATATATATATATATATATATATACATATATATATATATATATATATATATATATATATATATATATATATATATATATATATATATATATATATATATATATGAGATCTACTAATAAGAAGTCTAATAATATATAATCAATCTATAGTGATATGTATATATACAGCATGAAACTCTTATACAATGGTCTAAAGTGTGATCAGGCCCTGATAATAATCTGACATAGAGGTAATAAAATAACAGTATCAATGACAAGAATATTAATATTAACCCCTTAATGACCGGACCATTTTTCAATTTTCTTACCCTTAATGACAATGGCTATTTTTACATTTCTGCAGTGTTTGCGTTTAGCTGTAATTTTCCTCTTACTCATTTACTGTACCCACACATATTATATACCGTTTTTCTCGCCATTAAATGGACTTTCTAAAGATACCATTAATTTCATCATATCTTATAATTTACTATAAAAAAATATAAAATATGAGGAAAAAGTTGAAAAAAAACACACTTTTTCTAACTTTTACCCCCAAAAGCTGTTACACATCTACAACCACCAAAATACACCCATTCTAAATAGTTTCTAAATTTTGTCCTGAGTTTAGAAATACCCAATGTTTACATGTTCTTTGCTTTTTTTGCAAGTTATAGGGCCATAAATACAAGTAGCACTTTGCTATTTCCAAACCACTTTTTTTCAGAATTAGCGCTAGTTACATTGTAACACTGATATCTTTCAGGAATCTCTGAATATCCATTGGCATGTATATATTTTTTTTTAGAAGACATCCCAAAGCATTTATCTAGGCCCATTTTGGTATATTTCATGCCACCATTTCACCGCCAAATGCGATCAAATAAAAAAAAAATGTTGACTTTTTCACAATTTTTTTCACAAACTTTAGGTTTCTCGCTGAATTTATTTACAAAAAACGTATGCAATTATAGCATACATGGTTGTAAATGCTTCTCTGGGATCCCCTTTGTTCAGAAATAGCAGACCTATATGGATTTGGCGTTGCTTTTTTTTTTAGGTTTCTCACTGAAATTATTTACAAGCAGCTTGTGCAATTATGGCACAAATGGTTGTAAATGCTTCTCTGGGATCCCCTTTGTTCAGAAATAGCAGACATATATGGCTTTGGTGTTGCTTTTTGGTAATAATAAGGCCGTTAAATACCGCTGCGCACCACACTTGTAATATGCCCAGCAGTTAAGGGGTTAATTAGGTAGCTTGTGGGGTTAATTTTGAGCTTTAGTGTAGAGATCAGCCTCCCACCTGACACATCCCACCCCCTGATCCCCCCCCTGACCCCCCTCAAACAGCTCTCTTCCCTCCCCACCTCACAATTGTCACGGCCATATTAAGTACTGGCAGAAAGTCTGCCAGTACTGAAATAAAAATATTTTTTTTTAATTTTTCTTTATTTTTTGTCATACAGTCTGCAGTGATGGATCCCTCCTTACCCCACAACCTCCCTGATCCCCCCATACATCTTTCTAACCCTCCCCCTCTATTTGCCGCCATCTTGGGTACTGGCAGCTGTCTGCCAGTACCCAATTTGCTCCCCAAAATATTTTTTTTTTACTTTTTTAATATAAAATATTTGTTTTCTGTAGTGTAGCTCCCCCTCCCAGATCCCTTACTAAAAAACAGAGATGCCCCTGCATCTACATCAATATTTTTATTTTGTTGCCGGTATATTTGGCATGCGCAACCGCCGCACCGGGTAAAATAAGAAGGACAGATCGATCGGTTGGGAAATCAACACCTAGGGGCATAATTTTAAAAAGAAGCTCCCACCAACTACTTTGTGCACATACATAGCTGATGCAGATGGGGCCACAGAGTGGCCCTTTCTGCATCGGTATGTGAAATGGGGATTGTAGTGATGCCTCAATATTGAGGCATCACTACAATCCCTTGTAAGCAGCTGGAAGCGATCATGATCGCTTCCAGCACTTCAGACAACAGAGGACGTACCAGGTACGTCAACTGTCATTAAGGGAAGTTTTTCCTATGACGTACCTGGTAAGTTCTCTGTCATTAAGGGGTTAAAAGTCTAATACAATATAGATGTGAGTGGAAAATGGGAATTGATTTAGTTATGAAATACAAGAGGTATACTTGTTCATTACAGAGTATACACAGTCACTTCCCAAAGTGGAGAAGGAGCTTTTAAGTAGGTTCTTATTGCACATAAGAGAATTCCCAACTCTGGATATAATCTTTTTTGTAGACTTTCTGAAGTCAACAATAACGGAGGAATTGCAGCTTTTTCCAAAACGTTGGCTTAGTAAATCTGAGATATATTGAAAAAGGAATGCAAATTCTTGTTTTCACAGAGTTGTAACTTTATGAAGCTGGGTTTTGGGGAGTATCACAAGATAATTGACTTGTATATCAACTGCTCCTGGTAATATTACAGCCCCAGAATAAAGAGTGTGAGACATGGTTTCTGCTAACTGAATCCTCTGCAGACGCAGCCCATCCCATCAATAAATGTAATACTTTCAAGATGTACATCTATTTGTAAGAAAGTTACTCCAGAAAAAGTTATACCCTAACACCGGGCTAGAATTCAATGATGCTTGCAGCATATGTACCTTAGAGGAGCTATCTAGGGAAAATGATAGACCTAGGGAATGAGAAACTAATAAGATGTCCCTTCTATTTAGGCCCAAATCAAAGTTCTATCCCCTGCATAGTTTCAGAAAAGGGTAGAGGAAGAACTTAGCAATCTAGCACAAACAAATGTTCAGTTCCAAATCTAAACTACAGACAAAGACAAGCGTTGAAACACCTGAGATGACATAGGGGTCAAGCAGTTGGACAAAGAAGGGAGTATTGTAGTTATGGACCGAGATGCCTAAATCCAGGAGGCACACAGACAACTAAAGACCCGTTGGCACTCTATTGCATCAAGGGCATCCTCCTTAATTGACAATGCTGTATAAAACGGCTTTATAGACCAGAAAACAGCTTCTTATATGACTGTAGAAAACCCAGTAACACCCATATTTCACCACCTTCCAAAAGGTACATAAGTCCTTGGAGAATGTGAAGGGGAGATCCATCGTTTCAGGCATTGGCTCTATTTTAGAGCCTATGTCTGAATGGCTTCATGCAGTATTGAAACCTATAGTACTATATTTGTTTAGCCACCTGCGTGACACAAAACATCTTTAAATCTGTTAAAGGATATCTCTTGGGACAGTACATGCAGTTGGCTAATCTTAGATGTCATGGCTCTATACTCTTTCATACCACACAGCAAAGGTTAAAAGGCCATTCAATTTTCTCTTGAATTACACCGATTACACTGAGGAATTACAACAATTTATTATGCAAATGCTTACATCTCTGCTGGATAACTACTTTCGATTTAAAGGTTCTTTTTACCTCCAGACGTGTGGTACAGCAATGAGGCAAAATTTGCCCCATCATACGCCAATCTCTTTATGGGATGGTGGGAGCTGTGCCATGTTTTTGGAGGTGAAAATCCCTTCAAGTTATGTATTCGGATGTATAGGAGATACAAAGATGATCTCCTGTTCATCTGGCATGGCTCGCCACAACAAACTATTGATTTTGTCAAATTATTAAACACCAACAAAATAGATCTGACATTCACCTTTGAGTTCCATCAAAATAATATTTGTGTTCTAGATTTGGAAATAACAGGTGACGCCACTACCAAGAAAAAAGAAACTACAAGATTTAGAAAGCCCATCTCTAGAAATACTCTACTACATTACAGCAGTACAGTCATGGAGCTCGACAAGCCACTGTGCGACTGGATTCTTTTCATTTTGCATATAGCGAATTTCTAAAGGCCAGCCTTGTAAGTAGAGAGTCCAAGCTGTTATGCGGCTATTGGACAGGTTCCCATCTCTTATTCTCTCACTTTGCAAATATATCAAAGGCTGGTGGGCCGCTTCTACAATAATTTTCTCGCCCTGTATATAGCTGCGGAAATTTTGTAGAGCCGATACAGTAGATAAGAGGGCTTTTTCGCAATCACTAAATTTTATTTCCACTGGGGATAAAGTTTTGCTCACATAAGCAATGACTTTGCTTAGATTATCATGTTTTTGGTATAAAACAGCACTCATGCTTATATCTGTGTAACCTGTAAGTAGAAAGGTTTACCACCTTCAGGGTAAGCTAAGCAAGGTGCTTGAGTGAGTTTTCTCTTCAGCTCTCTTGCGGCTGTCTCTTGAGCTTCACTCCAGTGCGATTTCACATCCTTCTTTAGAAGATGTAGCTGTGATTTAGCTAATTCAGCATAATTATCAAATTTGCAAGAATAATTAGTCATACCCAGGAATGATCTTAATTCCTTTAAAAGGAACATAATACTCATATGCTAAATCACTTGAAACTAATGCAGTATAACTGTAAAAAGCTGACAGGAAAATATGCATCTCTATGTAAAAAAGGAAGATATTTTACCTCACAATTTCCTCAGCTCAGCAGAGTAAGTTCTGTGTAAAAAGTTATACTCAGCTGCTGCCCAGTTGCAGGTTCACAACCTATTTATTTCCCGTTCACTTAACCTGTTAGCCCTCACTGAAACTTGGCTTTCCTCCTCTAACACAACTGTCCTATGGCAGCCTGCATTTCAGTCACACTCCCAGGCCTGGAGACAAACAAGGAGGAGGAGTAGGAATTCTCTTGTCTCCACACAGTACCTTTCACAGCATTCCTTCACCCCCTCTCTTTCCTTCTCATCTTTTGAAGTTCACGCCATCTGCCTCTTCTCCCCTATAGCTCTTCGTTTTGAAGTTATCTATCGGCCCCCTGGACCAGCATCACAATTTCTGGACCACTTTGAAGCCTGGCTTCCACATTTTCTCTCTTCTAATGTCCCTTCTCTCATCTTAGGGGACTTCAACATACCCCTTAATAACCCTAACATGCCTGCTGCCTCTAAACTTCTATCCCTTAGCACCTCTTTAGGCCTGTCCCAATGGACAACATCTCCAACACACTGTGAAGGCAACTCCATAGACCTGGTCTTCACAAATCTCCCCTTTCCTCTCTCTGACAACCATCTACTAACTTTCTCTCTTACTCTACCTGCTACATCTTGCAAGCCCCCAAAAACTGCTACCTTATAGGAATTTAAATGACTTGGATCTCACAGACTTTTCTACTCAACTGAGTCCTCTGCTCTCTGACATTTCATAACTCTCTTGTCCAAACCTTGTGACTCTACAGTATAATTCGGCACTAAAATCAACACTTGACAAAACTGCACCCTCCACTCTTTGACGTACATCAATCACACAACAGCAACCGTGGCACACTAAACAGACCAGATATATTCAGCGATGCTCACAGGCTGCTGAATGGCAGTGGAGGAAATCGCGCACCTGTGCTGATTTCAAGCATTATAAATTAACTCTTAAGTCCTACAACTCTGCGCTCAGCCTGGCCAAACAAGTCTATTTCTCCTCCCTTGTGTCATCTCACACATCCAACCCCAGAAAGCTGTTCTCAACCTTTAACTCCCTTCTACATCCGCCTGCCCCCCACCCACTACCAACCTCACTGCTCAAATTATTGCTAATCACTTCAAAAATAAAATTAACACCATTAGAAAAGAGATCTGCACCTCACAAGCCTCAAACCCAGCACTTCTATTAACAAAAATCTATGCTACTTCCCTCCTGTAACAGAGGAAGTAGTCTCTGCACTCCTATCCTTGGCTCATCTCACAACCTGCCCACGTGACCCTATTCCTTCACAACTTATTCCCTCTCTCTCTGCTTCACTAACCCCTACCCTAACTCATCTCTTTGACACATGCTTGAATGTTTCGGGAAATGTGCCAGCGGTGAGAGATTGGTTAATCATACCAATCCTAAAAAAGGCCTCACTTGACCCCTCCACCCTGTCATGAACCAAGCCCCCAGACTAAAAAGAAAAAGAAAAGGTCTGGGAGGCATTCCGCTCGAAAGGGCTGTGCAGGGATTTGAACCTGTGGCTCTGTGGTTACTATTCCTGTTTTGCTTGCTTGTTGAGCCACAGTCAGTTCTAGCAATAGCATGCAACTTTTAAATCTGTTATATGAGGATTTGCCTTACTTGTAATTACACCTGTGCAACACACAGGTGTTCTCAGTTTTGGATTTTCTCAGAACCAATCCTGTGCAAATCCTCCCTATTTAAGGCTGGCTGTTAGACTGCATGTTGTCTTCACATTGGATCTGTTTTGTCACAAGTCAGAACCTGTTTCCTGTACTTCTGTTCTGTACTTATTTGGAGAAAGACTTCACCTTTGCACCTGTTTACAAGGTATTACCAGGAGAAAGACTTTACCTTTAAACCTGTTACCAGTTTACAAGTTTGTTTCCTGCCTTGTGCAATTCCTGCCCTTCAGCTATTACCAGGAGAAAGACTTTACCTTTAAACCTGTTACCTGTTTACAAGTTTGTTTCCTGCCTTGTGCAATTCCTGCACTTCAGCTATTACCAGGAGAAAGACTTTACCTTTAAACCTGTTACCTGTTTACAAGTTTGTTTCCTGCCTTGTGCAATTCCTGCACTTCAGCTATTACCAGGAGAAAGACTTTACCTTTAAACCTGTTACCTGTTTACAAGTTGTTTCCTGCCTTGTGCAAATCTTGCATTTCAGCTATTACCAGGAGAAAGACTTTACCTTTAAACCTGTTACCTGTTTACAAGTTTGTTCCCAGCCTTGTGCAAATCCTGCACTTCAGTTATTACCAGCAGGAAGACTTTACCTTTAAACCTGCTATCTGTTTACAAGTTGTTTCCTGCCTTGTGCAAATCCTGCATTTCAGTTATTACCAGGAGAAAGACTTTCCTTTTTGAATCTGCATCTCTGCTTACTGTTTATTTCCACTCCTGCCGTATGTGGACTTAACATACCTGAGTAGCACATTTAAATATACCCTCCAAGTATTTGCTTAATCAAAGTATTTTGTTATTTTAATAAATCTGATATATTTTCAATCTATATGGCTGCTACTAATCTTCCTTTAAAGCAACAGTTCCAGACAATGAGGCTCTCGCAAAACATCCTGAGACAGAACATGACACACCCCTTCTAACTATCGACCTGTCTCCCTACTTCCCTTTGCTTCAAAATTATTGGAACGACTAGTCTATAATCGGCTAACTTAATTTCTCACAACTAACTCCTTACTTGATCCAATACAATCTGGTTTCCGCCCTAAACACTCAACAGAAACCGCTCTTGCTAATGTAACAAATGACCTGTTATCAGCTAAAGCAAAAGGCCATTACTCCTTACTAATTCTTCTTGACCTGTCCGCAGCTTTTAACACAGTTGACCATCCTCTCCTCCTAAAAATACTATGTTCATTTGGCATCCAAGACACAGCCCTCTCCTGGTTTGTATCATATCTGTAAAACCGCTCGTTTTCAGTTTCCTTTAACAACATATCTTGTGATCCTGTGCCTCTCTCAGTTGAAGTACCGCAAGGCTCTGTCTTGGGCCCCTTGCTTTTCTCTCTCTATACATCCTGCCTTGGAAAACTTATAGCCTCCTTTGGATTCCAGTATCACTTATATGCCGACGATACCCAAATCTATCTTTCCTCTCCCGATATCTCTCCCTCTTTGCTCAACCAGATTTCTGACTGCCGCTCTGCAATTTCCTCTTGGATAACTTCACACTACCTCCAACTCAATCTGTCCAAAACTGAGCTGCTTCTTATCCCCCCTCTTCGAGACATCCAACACCTGACATTTTCTGATGGTTGGAGACTCTATTCTCAACACCTCACCCCAGGTCTGCTGTCTTGGGGTCACACTAGACTCAGAACTCACATTCAACCCACATATACAAGCGCTTACCAAATCCTGCCGTTCACACCTACGCAACATTTCCAGAATTTGTCCCTTCCTTACTAAAAAAACTACAAAAATACTTATTCATTCCCTCATTTTGTCACGCATTGATTATTGCAATCTACTCCTAAATGGCCTTACAAAACACCGCCTCTCCTCCCTCCAATCTATTATGAATGCTTCTGCTAGACTTATCCACCTAAGTCACCGATCTACATCAGCTGCTCCACTCTGCCAGTCTCCACACTGGCTCCCCATACACTCCAGAATACAATAAGTATTAACCCTAACTTACAAAGCACTCAACAGTCTAACTCCCAACTATATTTCCTCTCTCATTGTGAAATATTCCCCATCTCGTCCTCTTCGATCAACCTCTGACCTACATCTCTACACTCCTGTTATCTCTATGGCCCACTCCCGCCTCCAATACTTTGCACGTGCTGCTCCTGTCCTCTGGAACTCTCTACCCCGCTCCATAAGACTGTCTCCAACCTTGTATAGCTTCAGACGCTCCTTGAAAACTCACCTATTCAGAGAGGCTTACCATCTCTCCTCCATCCCTCATCCGAACCAAACTAATACATGTACATGAACTGCCTGACTCACTGCTGCAAATACAACCGATGTAACAAGCTACCCCAACCTTAGTCTCTGCACCCTTAACCTATAGACTGTGAGTTCTCCGGAGCAGGGCCCTCTTCCTCCTGTACTAGATTTGTTATGTTTTGTATTTTATCACAAATCTTTGTCATTGTGTACCCCTATCATTGTACCCAGCACTACGGAATTTGGCGGTGCTTTACAAATAAATGATAATAATAATAATGTCTCACGATAGGTGTTTGTTTGAAAGAGTGATTTCTGTCCCTGCTGTAGTTAGGCATACTGTGTACCTTTAAGGAGGACTAGAAGATCAATTAGGCCTTAATTGCAGTAGTTTATATTCGCACTGTTTGTACCATGTGGTAGATTGTGTATTCATTTACTGAACCTCTTTGCTCTGGAAATTACTACTTCAGACATACTGGTTTGACTTCTGCTTACCCTGACAATGCTTTTGTATTAACCCCTTGTTTGTGACTGACTTGGTATTTGACTTTGGCTTGTGGTGGACTCTGCATTTGTTTAATGATTATGTGCTGCTTTTCCCCGTTAGGCCTTGCCCCGGACTGCATGACTTATATTTACTTACCCTAGATTCCTCTGCTGTCAGAAGATCTGCATTGAAGTATCTTATGCACATTTATATTCGTCTGGATAGCGAGACTAAACTTTTACAAAAAGGTATTTCTTTCTTTGATATATGAATGTATTAACTTAGTTATTGAGTGTTGTTTTGTAGGTGCTGATTAAAGTACTAGAGAGAGTTCAGCTACTATGTTTAGTCTTATTGCTCTCTTACCCCTGGCCTTTGTTTGGACACCGTTTACCTCCAGTGACCTGGGCCACCCAGCCATTGATTCCAGCTTGTTTCATTCCAAAACAACAGCACTCAACCTGACACAGAAGATGCGTGCACAGACAGGAAAAGTTTCCTGTTTGTTACACAATGACGCTAGAGCATTATTAGTTGTTGCATTTGTTAACCAAAGCATTTTAATATATCTGCTACATATATAACACAAATAAACAAAAAATAGTTGCTAGGAGCACCGTGGATGTGGGTAAAATTCAAATACTTTATTGATAATTTTACAGGGTGTCCTCACCCAGAGGGTAAAATACAGTGTGATATCAAATAAAGAAATAGGCTGACCGGTTTCGGCTACTGCCTTACTCCTAGCCTGCTTAAAAGAATGTGGTAACTTCAAAATCTTCATCTGATAGCCTATTGGGTAGTGGAATGCACACTCCTCCCTCTCCTAAACCAAATCGGGCTTTCGGTTAAATGTAGTCCTGTGTAGCAAACAGCTGATGTATTACCATGTCAATCACAACATTATTGTAAGTGTTTTAAAATATTTAGAATGAATCTAGGTACCTGAAATTTAAACACAGATTGCTGCACCAAAGTATACCGGATCTAGGAGACAATCCTATTCTTACTACCTGTATGCTACCTTAATCTAATATTTACCTCTAAAAACTCCCTCTCCCCCTACACCCCATACATTCCCTAACATATATAACACACCCTTATAATTTCAATGGAAATAGAGTGGTAGTAGTGCAGTAATTTTGCTTGTATTACAAGTTGCCTATTCAGTTTTGCAATGACGAGCAATCCACAATAAAGCTTTCAATGCTTTTGAAAACCTGGTATTAACTATTATCAATTGCGAATTAAGTGGTGGTTTTTTTATTGCTTGACAAGCCTGGTGGTATTCCTGTTCCTGGCTAAGGCCAAAGAAATGCAAATGAGCTTGTGTCCTTATCAAAAAAGTGTAGCATATTGCAGGGTCTGATACAATTCACCACACTTGAATATGATGGAGTCACTCCTGTCTGTGGGGAGGGCTAATAGTACAGAGGTATTGTACAATAAATAAAAAGGTTAAATAAAGAAATGTGTTGCAATGTTATTTTACTTTTGTAAACATTTATGGAGACTTTAGGATTAAGAAACTTATTTAATCCATTATGAGTTAAATAATTGTCAGGTCAGCATTTCTTAGCTGTGGATAAGAAATTGAAATAATTATTTTACAGCAAGAAATCTTAGAATAGTATGTTATTTGTATACACCATTAGAAGGCACCAGAGAACAATATAAGAGTATTCTTATAAAAGGTATTACAATATTTCTTTGTTTGGAGCGCAATTAAAGTGTACATATACATTTTAAGCATGATAAACTGTATTTGAGTCTGAAACGTTGCTATTTTGTTATGTACCTACAAGGTCCAAATGAAGTAAGCTTTGTACAAAGAGGCTGTGGACATTTAACTATGAATACTAGGGGTTAGCAGAGACCCCTGTCTATACAAAGCACTGTTTCTTCAGTATTTGGAGTGTACATTTTTCTGCAGTAGTTACGTGCAACAGTGGGCAAGTTCTAATCAAGAAACAACCTAAGACCGATGGCACAGTGTTTAGTACACTGAAATTGAAACGGCTAGAATTACCATCTTACCTCAAGGCTTTTTAAAAACTATTCCGGAAGAGAAAGAGTGTGAAAAATTGAGGCATAGAAATACTGTTGGGGAACTATAAACCACAACCCTGTCATAATACCATTGGGTGAAATGGATACCAAGGGGATTAAGAATGAGTACATGCCCCCCTTTTGATTAAAATAATCAAGAACATTGTGACAAATTTGAAGCCATCCTCAAAAAGTGTTTGTGTAATATAAATGGTATTGACCATGGAATGCCTACTTGAAGAAATCAATAAGTAGAGATCATTAAACAAAGTAAAGAGGAATTGGCTAAACTATCTGTGGTAGAGCTGAATAAATTGATTAAAGCTGTTGACAAGAAAATAGAGGCTCTTCAAAAATAAAGGGAACTAAGAGAATTAAGTTTATTAGAGTTAAGCAAGACTACTTGATGGGGAAAGTATATACGGATGACATGGGGAATTAAAATAGAAACTAGTATAAGAAAAGGAGTGAGGGGCAGGACATACAGTAGCACTTGGTACAGACACGGTTTGCGCATCAAACTCATCTTCAGGAAGGTGTTTTTTTTTTGCACATCAGAGACGAAATTAGCATCAGAGCGGGATAAGAAACAGAGCCGCAGAAAATAAGATTACTTCCACAATTGGCCCGAGCACCGCAGTCAGAGCTGTGTGGAGGATTCCTGCCCGTGGTTGTTTGACATTGTGGTGGCTTAAACCGCTCTCAGTCAGCAATGTTTAGGGGAGGGATCACACTGTTGCAGTGTAGTCTGAGCCAGCGGAAGTCAGACCTGGTAGTTGACATATACGGTGGCATCAGTATAACAATATTATCCTCTCTGGGACTATGGTCTTGAGCATTTAACCCCTTAATGACCACAATGTACCCTGTATGTCACTGGTCGTTAAAGGTTTTTTCAGGACATAATAGCACAAGTCTAGCAAGAACACGCTATTAATGCACTCCCTCCAGCAGGCTTTGTGGAATAGAGCAGTCTCAACGCGGGTTACAAGACCACGCTATAAAACAATCAAGTCCCAAAAAAAGGCCAGCAACATACAGGGTACGTCGCTGGTCCTTAAGGGGTTAAGCCAGGATGTTGTATGACTTTTGTTTGTTTAATTGTTCATATTGTAACTATTTCATTTATCATGATTGCACTTTTATTTTGATCCATTTATTTTGACACTGCTAATAAACAGCATTATTTGGCATCAGTGTTGGGATTGATTCCACTCTTTGGCATATAATTTTCAGCAATGTGACAGTTGTTCTTACAACACTGTCACATTAGGTGTTTTTACACCGTATATTTTGAGGCAAGAGTGCTAACTATAAAGTACCTTTTTTATGTGATTTATTTACCGCAGAAAAGAATGCACAAGACAGTTCAATTGAAAAGGGAGGAGATGACGGTGTTAAACATTTTCCATTACAATCTTACGAACTGTGAACGGAGGATTATCGTTTCTACTCACGTAAAGATTGATATTTTTGAAATTGAAAGGAATTTCTTTACATTTCTCAGAAATTTTAAACTGAAGATTTCTACAATTAAGTAACTGGCACTACTGTAGGGTGAATAGAAAGTCTATAGTGGACCCGTGGAGTGCTATTACAGTTTGAACTAAAAAAAAAAAAATTGTATTTATAGCCCTAATAATTG
Source organism: Bombina bombina (assembly GCF_027579735.1). Taxonomy (NCBI): domain Eukaryota; kingdom Metazoa; phylum Chordata; class Amphibia; order Anura; family Bombinatoridae; genus Bombina; species Bombina bombina. Next base: position 50,763,648 of record NC_069505.1, on the reverse strand, counting down.
TTAATAACAGTGTGGAGACTTATATGAAGTTTGTTAATCAGAATATGCAAAAGTTAGAAGAAAAAGGTAAAAAAGCACACTTTTTTTTTAATTTAAAAACATATGAGTATAGAGCAATCAAAATTTTAAGAAATGCAGCCAAAGGTGGAGCCACGATAGAAATTAACAGATCTTACTATATTGGAGAAAAAAAATCACAATTAGCAGACACTAGTACTTAAATGCAGTTGGAGAGGAATCCTATTTTTTAAAGATCCAAAAAGAAGAAGTCAAGCATTGTGTGCAGCAAGCTTTTGATAGAGGGATTGATAAGAAAATAATTGAATATTTAATAGGGATGTGCAATTGTCAGTTTCATGTGGAAACAAATGCCAAAGATGGTGGCCGCCAGCAGCGTTCGCCTATTTTAATAGCCAGATTTCTTCTAATGAATGTGCAACACACTAAGATCTGGATTTGCTGAATGCACAACCCTAATATTTATAGAATGAAATTCTTAGAACTACTGTTTCTACACTGAACCTAAAGTTGATAAGAATATAGTCTTGTGTGGATTCTATAAATACTAAAATTTCAATATTTTTCAATAAATTACAGCCTGAGGTACTTTATGACAAATGCATACAAAGGCTGAAGTGCTCTACCAGGAACGAACAGCAGCTCAAACAGCCTCTTTTAGCCCAGTTGTACTTTTCAGAGAGGAAAAAATCTTTCCTGAAGTATATTAGTCTGATCATACCTAATAAGGTCAGTCCAGTCCTGAAATACCAGAAAATTATCCTCTGAACAAGGAACATGACAACCCCAGACAATCGTTTCGGCCTTCTGTGGGCCTCGTCAGTGAGGTGCAACCATATTCCTCTAAGCACACTGGGCAAGGAGAGAAAAAAGGAATTAATACAGGCGCTGCCCACAGTATAAATTATAATCTAACCACCCTATTATGTATGGAACTTATATGTCCCAGGGTGTAAGTGTATAAATTTAAATAGTAAATATGCCAGTTATAAGCCTACTGAGTTTAAATACAATGATCTAACAGATATACTATAATGTACATATAAAGCATATGCCAGAGATATACAAATAACAAGCATAAACGTCTTACAATTCCTTGAGCTGAATTGTGACTGAAAAAATGTTCCAAAGTAAATGTTGATTAAAAGTTCAGGTTAAAAGTTCTCAGAGAGTCCTCTGTATACGGGCTGCTCCTTAAAAAAGTCCCATCACGAACTTTTGAAAAGCTGAAAATACACAAAAGAAAAAAGAAGCGCCCACCGCATCTAAGTGCAGATTAAATGTAAATTTTAATTATTAAAAAATAACAAGAATAACACTCACAATGTTGATAATATATACAAGCCTTGTATCAAACAATACAAAGCTGTCCCCGACTGTAGTGTGTGTCGCTTGCAACACGTTTGATCCAAGATGGAGACTCTGTGACTCAGTAGAAAGGAGGTGTGTACTCCGCTGGGCCAATCCGCTGCGTTGTTGACTTGGGGCTGGATAACTACGGGTTGTAGCGTAGTTCTGTATAGGATGATCCCCGGTATAGGTAATTCCTCCTCCACAGTGGATGTACCACTTAGTCGTAATAAACCCAGTCCTCCTTAGGCGATATTAGACCACACTTAATGATAAACAGAATAAAGGTCCTCAGCCCACAAAGTGTTAGCGTCTGCATGTATATATACAAACACTAACAGTGGCCTCACAGGAACCCACTTATGCACGCTGTATTGTGCTTACTGAAACGGATATGTAATGTCAATAATTAAAAAATAGAACCGGTCCTCAGCCCACTCAGTGTTACAAATATTTATATAGACACTACCAGTGGCCTCACAGGAACCTGAATATTGCACACAGTGTGTGCTCACTCGACGTACGTTTCGTTCCACTCAGGAACTTTTTCAAGAGTGGTAATTGACACCTCCTACCTGTTATTTATAGGTAGATTGGAACACCTGAGTTCATATTAACTCTTAAGGTTCTGATGAACCCATATCTGTAGTGTATAGGAATTTAGCCTCATATTATACAATCATAAAAGAGCTTTCCAATGTAAAAAAATAATAAGTAACAATAAATACTGAGCTAAAACATCACAATAAAACACAATGTATAAAAAAGAGACATAATGTAAAAATGTATATACAATGAAATCTCTAAACATTACATAACATACATAAAAATGCAATTACTAAAGAAGGGGGGCTTACCTCTATTTAAAGTGCTTCATAGTAACTAACAATGTAGCTGATCCTTATTCTACACATAAATCTATAGAATAAAAAGTTAAAAAGTGCGAATTAAAAAATAGTAACTATAACACATGAGAACATTTATGTTAGAAAGGCCTGAATATCCAGATCTATATTTAATCCCTGGGGATAAAGACAATCTAATTTCTTAATCCAAAATGTCTCACGTTGGCGCAACTTTAGCAGTCTATTGGTATCCCATATATTTGGTGGGATCCATTCTATAATCTTAATTTCCAAATCTTTAGGATCACTATTGTGGAATATCTTAAAGTGCTGTGAGACACTGTGTGTTTCCAGACCTTTTTCTATATTGTTCAAGTGTTCCCTAAAGCGGTATTTTATCTTTCTTTTAGTTCTTCCCACATAGATAAAATTACATTTACACTTTAGATGATATACCACGTGTGTATTCAAACATGTACATCTATTCTTGTTTGTAAAATTCCTAGAGTTATCATGATTTTCAATGGTATTATGATTTTTTGCTATATGTGGACACATTAGACAATCTTTTGTTTTACACTTAAAAGTTCCATGACTATTGCCCCAGTCTGAGAAAGCTCTTTTATGATTGTATAATATGAGGCTAAATTCCTATACACTACAGATATGGGTTCATCAGAACCTTAAGAGTTAATATGAACTCAGGTGTTCCAATCTACCTATAAATAACAGGTAGGAGGTGTCAATTACCACTCTTGAAAAAGTTCCTGTGTGGAACGAAACGTACGTCGAGTGAGCACACACTGTGTGCAATATTCAGGTTCCTGTGAGGCCACTGGTAGTGTCTATATAAATATTTGTAACACTGAGTGGGCTGAGGACCGGTTCTATTTTTTAATTATTGACATTACATATCCGTTTCAGTAAGCACAATACAGCGTGCATAAGTGGGTTCCTGTGAGGCCACTGTTAGTGTTTGTATATATACATGCAGACGCTAACACTTTGTGGGCTGAGGACCTTATTCTGTTTATCATTAAGTGTGGTCTAATATCGCCTAAGGAGGACTGGGTTTATTACGACTAAGTGGTGCATCCACTGTGGAGGAGGAAATACCTATACCGGGGATCATCCTATACAGAACTACGCTACAACCCGTAGTTATCCAGCCCCAAGTCAACAACGCAGCGGATTGGCCCAGCGGAGTACACACCTCCTTTCTACTGAGTCGCGGAGTCTCCATCTTGGATCAAACGTGTTGCAAGCGACACACACTACAGTCGGGGACAGCTTTGAATTGTTTGATACAAGGCTTGTATATATTATCAACATTGTGAGTGTTATTCTTGTTATTTTTTAATAATTAAAATTTACATTTAATCTGCACTTAGATGCGGTGGGCGCTTCTTTTTTCTTTTGTGTATTTTCACACTGGGCAAGGAGTCCACGTCTGATTTCCCCCATCACCCATAGGGAGACCTCCCCAGGGTCATAATACAAATGCATACAAAGAGAGAAGCACTCTACCAGGAATGAACAACAGCTCAATAGCGAGTAAGCAGCCTCTTTTAGCCTAGTTGTGCTTTTCACAGAGGAAAACATTATTAAAGTATATCAGTCTGATCCAGCCAAGGTCAGTCCAGCCCCCAAATACCAGGCAATTGTCCTCTGAACAAGGAACATGACAATCCCAGAATATCGTTTCGGCCTTAATATGACATCCCATATAAGAGATACAGGAACATTTTTACAAACAGGGAGTTATATTTAACATCATCCAAATATTTACTAATTTACTCTAGATGTAAAAAGTTTGCACACTTCAATCAAACATGAGATAGGAAAAGGCATTATCAGATACTTTGTAGACACACAATTATGTTAAATGTGAATTATATATTTCTTATTTTGGATATGATGAAGACACATGGATGACCTAAAATTTACCTTAGGAAGACGCTTTGAGCTGTTTTTCTTAAAATGTGCTGTTTCTAGAGATTTTTTGTTAAAACATTTACTAGCAGAAACTGGACAGACAATAGAAGACAAAACATACATAGCTAAGGAATGTCCATTTCTAAGAGTTGAGTGCAGAAATCCACTGCACACCTAGGAAATAGCATTGTGTTCTAAATACTTGTTTGTGAGAGGTGTACAAATACCCAAACATGTGTTTGGCGAACATAAACGTGGGTTACTGACCGTTCACATTTCCAAAGACAAATTTCCCCTAACTAAGCTATATACTAAATATAACATAATACTATTCTAGCTAGCAAGATACTATTAATCTAACCAATTCTGGATACATGTTTTGCTATTTTGTTATAAATATCAAATTAGTATCAGAAAAGAGAAGTATTAAGATGCCATAGAAGTTAGGGTAATCGTTATATCAGCAATCTATCCGAAAAAGGGTATTTGCATTTCTTTAATAGCAGCATCCATGGGAGTAATAGTGACCATTCCATATAAAGATGTTTCAAGGTTTCCTTTGTATGCTTGTTTATTACATTTGTATACAGATATTGTGTGAGAATGTTTAAATGCATCTAGGTGTGTGCATGTTTGGATTCATAAATATAGATATAGGATATGTATGTGTGTGTGGGTATAATGGACAGCATGATAAACAAAAAAACATTAATATAATCAAATGGGTAAATATATAGCACATCACATATATAGACCAAATATATATGTTCTTTCAATTTCCCAGCATTATATAAAATATTACCTAAAAAATAAGAAACCCCTGGAATAATATCCTAAAAAGAATACACAGGGGGATATTCAATCCTATGATGACACCTATTGGAGAGGTGAAGCAAATGCTTAAACACATAGTTAATGCATAGAAATAGCGTCCTATTAGAGATGAAACTGCCCTATGCACACACATTAGACTGGTATTATTATAGAAATTAAGATATTTCTAGTATAGTCTACTAAAATATGGATAGCGGAGGCACCCACTGAACATCCTGTAATATCCCACCAGGAGAGACCTCACTTATCTTTTTCCATTCCTGACCAATTACTAGAGCCTGCTTTATCCTGTCCAATGCCATCACTGCTGGATGGTAAAGTATTATTGCTTTTTCATAATTAATATTGCATAGGGCAAATTAGATTTCAATATCTGTAAAATCAGACCAAAATGAATGGTGGTTTGTTTAAACCGTTTGTAGAAGAAGTACATTTTTATTCTTAACTGCAGAAAGGATACAACCTATTTTAACAGAGAATACATTTAATTCTCATGATTAGCATATTCATTTGGTTTGTTTAGAACAGCATATTCATTTAGTTTGTATAGAACAGTAACTAACGTGAGCAGATTAATTTACTGGGCTATCCCTACACAAATATCTAAAATAATTAATTAGATTAGTTAATCTTGCCCCTGGTGTAGAGGATGGAATTGTATATTGTTCCAATAGGACCCAAATATTATACAGAAATGATAAAAAATACAGACTTTGCATTAGGCTAGTAAGTTAAATTTACTAAATGTAAAATGAGTTCTTGTCTGGTAGATGTTTTTAATACCTTTGTTACAATATTTAAAATAAATTTAATTTTAAATATAAACTTTTAAATGAGAACAGTAATAATATCAATTCAACCGCAAAGTCATTTATAGAACTACCTTGTATAGTAATACAGTTTATATAGTATTTCCAAAATTTTGCAGAATTGAATATAGTTATTGTTTCTTGTTAACAAACTTTGTAGTCTGTGGATGCATCTATTTTATCATTGTTACTAGCTGTGCTAATTTACAATTGTTTTGTTACAAAATTTGTTGACCTTATCTTATGTTATGAAAATTCTAAAATGTCAACAATTGTGTCTTATTTGTGCTTTTGTAACTAGTTAAGTCTTTAATGCAGCCCAGTTTGTGATGTCATCAGTGGGCGGAGCTTTGAAGCCATTTCAAATTGATCAGAAACAATAGTCATTTTAAAATAACTTTTTTACTGTTCTTGCAGCATGGATATAGAAAGGATGAAGGAGGCTATTTGCAGCATAATGTAAAGTAAGACTGTCCATTTAATATAGAACAATTATAGTCACTCCTGTTATCCAGTGACTGTCTTTGGTCAATATTAATAAATATTATTAGTATTTGAAATAATTCTACAGCATCATTAAGAAATTGCTTAGTATTAATAGTCATTACTCAAATTACATTCTTTGAAGATACATTAAGACTAGTCTTGTTTTGGAATTATTTTTTTATTCCAAGACAATTAGTGAGTACAGGTGAAGGACCATCAGGCAACTTATGAGTTATATAGAAGAAATATTTGGATATTAAAATTAGCTTTAGACAATATGGCGCCACTTGGAGGGGCTTTATTGATGTGTTTGGTTGTGGGGGGGGGGGATGTTGGATCTCTTTTAGCCTTTGTGGAAAAATTAAATGCTGCAGTATCTGGTTTAAAAATTCAGTGAAAAGTCTATAGTATTTTTTGCTACAAGAATATATTAACAAGATAATGTATTGCAATTTGATTTGTATAGAAAGGGTACAGACAGGAACACTTGACATATGATATATTTTCCCCCAAGAAATTAGTAGATTAAAAGGGACAGTCTAGTCCAAAATAAACTTTCATGATTCAGATAGGACATGCAATGTTAAATTCTCCAATTTACTTTTATCACCAATTTTGCTTTGTTCTCTTGGTATTCTTAGTTGAAAGTTAAACCTAGGAGGTTCATATGCTAATTTCTAGGCCATTGAAGGCTGCCTCTACTCTCAGGGCATTTTGACAGTTTTCACCACTAGAGGGTGTTAGTTCATGTGTGTGTCATATAGATAACACTGTGCTCACGCATGTAGAGTTCATATGAGCCAGCACCGATTGACTAAAATGCATGGCTGTCAAAAGAACTGAAATAAGGGGGCAGTTTGCAGAGGCTTAGATACAAGGTAATCACAGAGGTAAAAAGTGTATATATATATATATAAAACTGTTGGTTATACAAAAACTAGGGAATGGATAATAAAGGGATTATCTATCTTTTAAAACAATAACAATTCTGGAGCAGACTGTCCCTTTAACTGCCAAGAAGCCAGTTATTGGGTGTGAAAAGGATAGTAAGTTATCAGTCTGCATGGGGCAGAATATGGAGATCCACAAGGATTAATTAACCGAAATTTGAATTTGGAAAGGAATCAGGTTAAACATAATTCCCTTAAAATGGCATTTAGTTCACCATGCTGAAAGAAATAAACACAGCGCATTCCTTCTAAGAGCAAAAGTTTTAATCAGCACATCAAGTGCTTATTTAAAATCACACTTACAAGATATAAGTAAAATTCATGCATTCAGTAACATACATAACCAGCCGCTCAGTGACGTTCCGTCTACCGGATTACCAGCAAGACTTAGGAGACAGTTGGAGAAAAGCCACAACCGAGACTGGCGCCAGAGAAACTCGTGGGCACTCCGTCAAGCTGGGGCAATCCGGAAGAGCTAGTACTTTTAAAAATCATACCAATCAAAATTCAAGATCAGATGCAGATAAACAATCTACATATATAAATAAAGGCCCACATGAGATTAAAGGCCAGGTTTCCTTTAATCCAAAGATTATAGAAAACAAAATAAGACCATCCAAAAACAATGGGGAATCCAATAGAACATCTTACTATAGACAGGATTCGACTACCAACAATAGAACACCAAGGGGCCAAGTATATCACAACTCATACATCCCACATACTAGATCTAATCACTCCTCCGATTACAACTCTACTGATATGTATTCTAGGAGACAACATTTTGAACCACTGAACAAACAGAGCACATATGTTCAAAATAGACATGAACATCCTCATCACAGGGAGACCGATTATAATTGGGACCAACAGGGAGCTAGAACCAGAATATCAGATCGACACTACAATGAACAACATTTTATTCAATATACCCAGAGAAATCATGAGAGATATTTTTTAGGGAGGGAGGGGGAACACTTACCCCACATAGACCCTCATATCTACCAGAGAACGAGGGGAAAACAAGACAACTACAACTCACTAGAAATTCCGAATATAGCTCACAACCAAAAAAGAAAAAGAATAAGCGAGGAACAAGAGCAGGAAGAAAATTACAATTAATAAAAACAAAGAAGGAACAGATTAAGATTAATAGAGACAACATTTATAATTTGTCAGATAGAAAATTGGAGACATGTGAAGCCAATCTATTGGCTAAAGGGCTGAATTATGCTCCTAAAGCTGGCCCAAATAAATTTCAAACATATATTGACCTACAGCAGTATGTCAGAAAGCTTACATTGAAACGCTATTTTATTAAAAATCCTCCATATACTAGCAATACCATACAATATACATCTAACCCTATGGAATTGGAACAAACCAGTAGTTACACCTCTGGTTTAGGTCCCAGTAACAGTCCAACCAATACACCTTTACCCCTGAGTCCTCCTATCTTGGATACAGGCACCCTATTGGAGCCTGATCTGGATTAAAGCATTCATGAAGACAAAGATAAGATCATCCAAACACATTTCAAAAGAAAATCATCTTTTTATCCAGTAGGGGTGCAAGGTGAATACATTAACATTTTCTCTAAACTATGGGAGCAAAATAAAGGGAAGTGGGTAAATCGATTCAATGACAATTTTACTCGTGAGGAGAGACACACACTCTCTAAACTAAAAGCGGATACCAGCATAGTGATAAGGGCTGCAGACAAAGGAGGGGGGGGTGGTCATTCAGAAAAGGTCTGATTATATCAAAGAAGCGTCCAATATCCTCAGTGATTCTAAAACAAAAAAAACTCAGTTTCAACCCCACTGAGACCTTTACTAAAAAATTGTCTAATATTTTAAAAACGGCTAAGATTGGAAACCTTATCATCAAAGACAAATTTAATTTCCTTTCAGAACCACATCCTAGCATCCCCCTATTCTACCACCTTCCCAAAGTCCACAAGTCCCTTATAGATCCCCCGGGGAGACCCATCATCTCCGGAATTAATTCCCTCACCAGTAATTTATCCACATACATCGATCATTTTTTACAACCAGTAGTTGAAAATATCCCCTCTTTCATTAGAGATACCACCCACGTAATTAATACATTTGAAGGATTAAATTGGAATGAGGACTACATCTGGCTCACATGTGACGTGACTGCCCTTTATACCTGCATTCCCCACCACTTGGGCTTAAGAGCTATCAGGGATAGCCTGATACTTAGTGAAATAGCACCTGAACAACTAGAATTTTTGTTATCTTGTATCAAATTTATTTTAGATCACAATTATTTTGAATTTGAGAGAAAATTCTATTTACAAACACAGGGGACCGCTATGGGCACTACCTTTGCACCAGCATATGCCAATATCTACATGGGGAATTTTGAAACTAATTATATTTGGCAAAATAATCCATTTCATGATAACATTATACACTACCATCCCTACATTGACGATGTCATCATCATTTGGAAGGGAGAAGAATCACTCATTACTCATTTTATAGAACATATCAATAACAACATTTTTAATCTGAAATTCACCCACAATATACATAGGGAGTCTATAGATTTTCTAGATCTCACACTTTTTAAGGCAACAGATAATAAGATAGCAGTAAAAAACTTTAGGAAAGCAACTGACAAAAACGGGTTCCTAAATGCTAACAGTGGCCACCTCAAGAGATGGAAACAAAATATAACACTAGGACAATATCAACGTATCAAAAGGAACTGCACCCACCAATTAGATTATGAGAAAGAAGTGAACATACTGGATAATAGATTCAAGGAGAAGGGTTATAAAAAGGAACTTTTAGAGGATGTGAGAAAACAAGTAGATAAAATGGATAGACAGAAAATGCTCAACCCATCATTATTGAGAGGGGGAAAGAAAGATGATAATATTAGGTTTATTACAACCTATATTCACGGTAGTAAAAGTATAGAAAAAATAATGAACTCTCATTGGGGCATCCTTAAAGTAGACCCAATTTTAGGTAACTCACTTCCTGATAGGCCAACTATCACCTATAAGAAAAACCGAGATCTTAAGAATATATTGGCCCCATCAAAACTTAGACCAATGAAACAGATACCTTTGAAAAGTACCATAAATGACAACTGGTTGGGTACCTCTATAGGTACCAAAAGATGTGGGGGGTAGCAAGATGTGTAATGTGTTCCCACATTTGCAAACAAGATCACTTCCATGATTCTTAGTATGAAAAGAAATATAGAATTAAAAATAGATTTACATGCAGTTCCACATATGTTGTTTACATGTTGAGTTGTAGTTGCAATTTAATTTATATTGGGCGCACTAAGAGAACTATGAGAAAAAGGTTTAGTGAACACAAATACAACATCACACAAACTTGAGACACACAGTGTATCCTATCATTTTAAAAATAAACAAATCTAATCCTGACTGCCTTAGAGTAAAAATTATTGAAGAGATTCCACCTAGCAAACACGTGAATAGACTCAGAACTCTCCGCCAAAGAGAGACGTTCTGGATTCACGAACTGGACACATTAAATCCTAAGGGGTTAAATATTGATTTGGACTTAAATGCTTTCATGTAAAATAAACCATTCAGATTGCCCTGTTACCAGAAACTCCATTTAAAACTATCCTTGGCAGTCCTTACACTGAGTCAGTCATAACGTTAGGTTTTAAAGATTGGTTCTAACAGTGTTTTAACTAATAATTTTTTTCCTGACTTCAGGCTGCTTTATATCTATATTTTTATTTATGTTTCTATATGATCTCCTAATACGATGGGTATCGTTTTTTTGTTTTTTATATATTTTTTGTTTGTTTTATCAATTGTGCCATGTAATTAATATTCTAGTAACATCCTTTTTCCAACAATGTTATGATACTTTTAAATATGACTTCCCCTGTTGCCTGGGTTCAACCGTACACAGCATGTGTCATACTATCACATAAATCGGGTTAACCTGTTGTTCCAGCCTATCAGGTTTTTCCTTGTGCTATTTACCTGTGCACCCGGCAACATGTGACATCTATCCTCTTGAGAAAGTCCTAACGTTGTAGGACGAAACGCGTTGAGGTCATCAACGCTCGGACGTCACACACACTTCTGGATTGCCCCAGCTTGACGGAGTGCCCACGAGTTTCTCTGGCGCCAGTCTCGGTTGTGGCTTTTCTCCAACTGTCTCCTAAATCCTGCTGGTAATCCGGTAGACGGAACGTCACTGAGCGGCTGGTTATGTATTTTACTGAATGCATGAATTTTACTTATATCTTGTAAGTGTGATTTTAAATAAGCGCTTGATGTGCGGATTAAAACTTTTGCTCTTAGAAGGAATGTGCTGTGTTTATTTCTTTCAGCATCTCTCATCCTGGATACTTTGACACGGAAGTTTCCCTCAAGCTGCAGCTGCTTCCCCTAACAGGTATCTCCATACTCCAAGCGTGACACAGCATTTGGAGTCTCCTCAAAATAACATATCACCGGAAACACTGGAGCTTATTACATCTTACCATACAGAGGAGAGATACATTTACCTTTCTCTAAGGTTTTATTGCACACATGGTAATCCTGAGGGTCTGAGCTCCAGGGACACTGACTGACGTTTCAGGACCTCTGATTGATACGGTACTGTGCAACCATATTGTGCTTTTTTCATCTTCATCTCCATTTCCATCATTCATTTTCTTCATAATCATCCATTTGAACTATCATATGTCATGTAATTACCATCCATTTGAACATTCTCATTGCAATCATTGTCCATTGCCAGACAGAGACTTTCAACTGTTTTACTAGGGAGCGCTGAATACCTTTGTTTGTTTGATTTAGTTCACCATACAAACCCTATAGTGATCATATAGATAAAAAAAGAAAAGAAAGAAAAAAGATTGCAAAGAAAATGTTATTTCAACAAACTTTCTTTATGACATATAGAAATATAAAGAATTTGAAAGACTATCTAGTCAAAACTGACGTTAGTCCTAAAAGTCAGATTGTCAGGGATGTATTTCGCAAAAGAATAATGGATGTTTCCCCTGTCTCAGTTGTAGGAGTTGTAATTCTATAATTAAGGGTGATTTTATGCACTCAAGGGAGTGAGAAGAAGTATTTTATAACAGCATTTTATACATGTGAATCAACATGTGGGATTTACATGAATAAATGTCTGTGTTCCCACATCTATATAAAGGGAAACGAAAAAGATCCATTAGAGGCTAAATCAACATAAATCCAATTTAAAATGTGGTGAAAAGCCCCTGTTCAACTCATTTTTTTTAAAGCAGGACATCAGATAAACCAATTAAGATGGTGGATAATAGATTAGGTACAAAAGCTTAGGAGGAGAGGTAATGGTGAAAACATGTTATAACAGAGAGCTTGATTTATCAGTATTTAGTAATTAGATCATTTGCTACTATCTGGTAAATATTGGATTACATCTATATGTGTTTTATAATTATCAGATAAGCAGTTCTTAGCTGTGGGTATACAATTAAAAAGATTAACATAAATCTTTAGAAAAGTATGTTATTTGTATAAAACTTTAGAAGGCTCCAGAGAACATTACAAAAGTATTACTTCTAAGGTATTACAATTTATCTTTGTTTGATACGCAATTGAAGTGTTTGTACATATAAATTTTAAAGCATGATTAAGAACACTTGAACCTGAAACATTGCTATTGTGTTACATACCTACAAGGTCCAAATAAAGGAAGCTTTTTATAGAGGTTCACATTTTGTTTAGTTGCCAGGGGAGAGCAGAGACCCCTGTCTACAGAAGCACTGGCAATAAGGAATTTAAACTTTAGTTTTCCATTCCCTGTAATCCCATTAATTTATAACCTTCCCTTCTCCCGACTTATTTTCTTTAATAATAATAATAATAAAGACAGACACAAAAGTTTGGCGTTAGAAAAAGGTCACTTATTTATTAAACTGAATTATGCCTTTATGGCAGTATCATGAGCGATCCTCAAACTGTCAATCATAATAAATCAAATCTAAATCATAAATCCAAATTAAATGCACCAGCATTGAATAGAAATATGCGGCCCACATAACCAAGGAGCGTGACCGCGCACGCAACTCAGGGGTGAAATTATTGGCAAATAGCAGGCTAAGAGATATGCAGATTAGGAGGGCAAAATGAGTTTGACCGACAGACTACAACTCAATGACCCCATAGTCTACGGACCTCCCCCCATTATTGCCATACCCACGTGCCAGGCCGCAATATTTACCGCAACATGTATATGAATGACAGTCCTAACCATGCTCAATTACTTGCAATCAACCAGCTCTGACCAACAGACCACAAGCTGATGTCATGCCACATGGTATCATGGCCTATAAGGGGTGAGAACACGGGCGGTCTAATCTTGAATGGCACAATCACCACAGCATTTGCCCCTATCCGTGTTGTTCTGATCTCTCCATACAACGTGACCTCTTCGTTTTGGCAAGCCTTGTTCATATCTAGGGAGGGTGCGAGGTAAAAAAAGACAAAAATTATTTTTCTGCCATAGCATGGTGTGCATAACCTTATATCCCCTCTGCTACCTCTCCTCCTTGGACATCACGCATATTAATTAACCAATCCAGGAGAAGCATGACCAGCTGAAACTGTACCTCTGGCTTCCTCCCCAACTTCTTATCTGGCTTACCTAGCTCCTAACAATGTCCCTAGCCTAAAACAACAAACCACACCTTACTTCCCTTTGCTAACAAAGTAAATTCCTTAAGTTGTTACCTTCCTATTCTGTCATTTCCCTGTACTAACTCAACGTTGCTGTTCCTTCAGTATTTAGATTAGTTTGCTGCCTTGCATTGCACCCCAATCCCTTTCTTCCTGTTTTGACAAGTGTTATGCCATTTAAATAATAGGTAGCGTGCATACCTTCATACCTTTACTTCCAAAATGTAGAACCTTATATTTACCAGTATTAAATCTCATTTGCCTTTTACCAGCCCATTATTCTAATTTTTATAAGTCATCCTGCACTGACACAAACAAATTTGCACAGCTTTGTATCTTCTGCAAAAATAATTTATTTTAAGATATTGAAAAAAAAAGGAAACATGAAAAAAGAAAAAAAAAGCTATTTAAATTTACACAAAAACATTTGTTTTACAGATGACTGGAATGTGACATTAGTAACTTAAATGGACATTAAACACGTTTGTGTTGGATCTAAAACAATAATAAAAAATAAAAAAATGTAATGGATTTGCTGTGCTGAATAAAACTTATTTTAAAATTGTGTAGGTGAGTCCCTGTCCAACAACAGAGCTATGGCAGCTGTCCTTTATCAGATAAAGAGCAATTCATTCATATAAATCAGTTGTGAAAAATCACGTTTCCTGTATAATGTAGTATCAATTAAAATATTTTTTTGTTACTTCATCTAAACACATTGTTTTTATTTTATTTTTAAATGAATGCTCTGGAACTTAAAAAAATACTTATTTGTGTATGTCTGTGTGGCACATCACTATCCTCCAATAATAGCAAGCAAAGACCAAGGAAAGCTCAAGTTAATACTTATACACACCATGGTGCTTCAGTAAATAATGTGATTGTCTCAAATGAAGCAAAGCTGCATAGCTAAAATCATACTATAGGTTGAAAAAAAAAAGACAAAACCTATCAAAGTAAACCTTTCCAACATTGTTACAATTGTTGATAGAAAATAAGGGGGGACCCAAATTGGAGTGATTTCCAATTGTGTCTCAAACAGATTTCACCTTGCATCAACAAGCTACTATACTGTCAATAATAACCGTTATATCCCTGTATATGATGCTTTCCCAGCATCTTGAATTTGCTAAAACAGCCTCATTAGGCAGATAATTCCATTTCCTTTTTGTTCTTAAATGGACATTAAAAAGTAAATAAATGCTAGATAGAATGATTCCCTCAAATAAAAGATTAGTCGGAGAATAAACATGTAGATGTATTTTTTTAAGTTTCATTAGCTGTTTAAATATTGACAAAATAAGTGTAAAATGTTCAGTGTCTATAAAACGGGAGCTGCCATGTTGTAACTTAGGTTACCTTCTCTGCTGTGGCCAATTAGGGACAGTTATAAATAGGTCACTAGAGTGTGCAGCCAATCACTGTGTGGAATATAACCGTGTTCTGCACTTCCATTTCCAACAGTAAATGAAAAGCTCACAATTTCACAATGGAATTACAGGAAAAGGGGACAAAATGTATAATGAAAGTATACTGCAGAGATATATATATATATATATATATATATATATATATATATATATATATATATATATATATATATATATATATATATATACTGTAGGTGAAAGCTCTGTTCCTCGAGTCCCACTGGATGACCTCTTGTCCTTTGTACAGTCCTATTGATAAACAGGTCAACTGACAATTGCTTATTTGGGCCCTGTATATAAAATTGTATAATGTTATTATATTCCCCCTGAAACACCTCTTTTCCAGTGTAAATAATTGCAACCGTTCCAGCCTTTCTTCATAATGCAAATACAATTTGTAGGCACTTGTTTTTGCTTCTTAAACGCATAATTGTAATTATCTAGATAGAATCTCATCTTATACTTGCCTGCCCAGTCAGTCCCCAAATATAAATGGATTGATCTGACCAGGGTTACTAACAAGCCTTGCTTTCACGAGAGCAGAGGGCCATAAACATGTGCACTAATAAATAAGATACAGGAAATGCTGCCCACTAGTTGCAATACTGACCAACAGCTTCCCTATCTGAAGCCGTCTGTCCACAGAATGATAAATCTGACCATATGAATCTGCTGTTGTGACTAATTTAGTCATTTAATTGCAATATAGGCTTCGTTTGTAAAAAGGGCATTTTGTTCTCGTTATACAACATATCAGCTAGCTCTAAACATTTTTAAAACAAATTAACATCTTGTTTGCTGTGAATGGTTTTAATAGCCAAACAACCCACCAGTCGCCTTACTTTGAAGAGACAATCTGGACATGAATATAGGCTAGCAAAGGCCATTATGTTAGCATGCTAGCATAAAGTGCATTATTTTTGCAGTTCTGTTAAAGCCAATGAAGGAAACATGGGGCAGGGTTAGCCTTGAAAAGTCTGCAGTGTGCATTTCAAGTTCTGAGAATAGAAAATCCATAATTTAGAGCTAAAATTACACGAAAAGGGCCAAAATAAATAAGTGTATTGCAAAGTTGTTACTAAACATAACTAAACATGTAAAAGTTCAAAGTTTCAGCTACTTAAACAGTACATAGACAATGTCTAAACTCAAAGTATGTAAATGGGACTGTGGCACACGTGCACTTCTATTAAATTATATGAAGCCAATATTAAGGCTGTTACGGACCAAAGAAACAGGCTTTTATAACCAGACTATTGTTGCCACCCAGCCTGTATTTTGCCGACATGGCCAGTATTTTTAAGGTTAAGGTGAAAGTTGAAAATAAATATAGAAATAAGGTTGTTATGGTGAAACATTCTTAAAGGGACAGTCTAGTTAAAACTAAACTTTCATGATTCAGATAGGGCATGCAATTTTAAACAACTTTCCAATTTAATTTTATCATCAAATTTGCTTTTTTCCCTTGGTGGTGTTTTTGAAAAGCTAAACCTAGCTAGGCTCAAACTGATTTCTAAACAGTTGAAAACCGCCTCCTAGCTCAGAGCATTTTGAAAGTTTTTCACAGTTAGACTGTGCTAGTTCACATGTGTCATATAGATAACATTGAGCTCACTCCCGTGAAGTTATTTGGGAGTCTTCTCTGATTGACTACACTGCATGTCTGTCAAAGGCACTTAGATAAGGAGGTTGTCTGCAAAGGCTTAGATACAAGTTAATCACAGAGGTAAAAAGTATATTAATATAACTGTGTTGGTTATGCAAAAACAGGGAATGGGTAATAAAGGGATTATCTATCTTTTAAAGTAAGAAAAATGTTGGTGTAGACTGTCACTTTAAGTGTGTCGGAATCTAATACATTATTTAAAATTAGTCCTATCAGCTTTAGTTCTGAATTTATGCTGCATAATTGTGTCAATGTATGATAATAATAGGTAATGGCTGCCAAACCTTATAATCTGACTGCATCACACCTCTAAGTATATAGTCTTGCATTGCATTTAATAACTTATGATGTAACAGGGTTTAAAAGGAACAGTCTAGTCAAAAATAAACTATCATGATTCAGATAGGGCATGTCATTTTTAAACAACTTTCCAAATTACTTATCAATTTGTCTTTGTTCTCTTGGTATTCTTATTTGTAAGCTAAACCTTTGTAGGCTCATATGCTTATTAGCCCTTGAAGGTCACTGTTACGGTTGCCTCCAGGCTGGCTGGAAGTTGGACCGTAGAAAAGGATGCTCCTAGCGCTCACCAAAGGAGCAGCAGCACCGTAGTCACTCTAACTGCTGCGTAGCCACCATAAGTAACGCAGACTCCACGAACCACCGCTGCTGGGCTGGTATCTCGCCGTCTGCTCTGCGCCCTGGACCTACGACCAGGCTCCAGTAGGTGAACCTCTTCCTTCTGTAGCAATCCCTGTAGCTAAGGGAGTATGAAAAACATAGCAATCCCTGTAGTGATGATAGCTGTACCCTACAAACATGAGTCAAAGCTGCAAGTTAGAGGGTCAGAAATAGGTCTGATGTGCTGGACACACAGCCTGCTTTTTATTGAGGTTACATGCAAACAGGACACTCTCAGGGGGAGGCATAAAATCCCCCATCACACATTTGATATTAGATAGAGACACTCCCTTTGACAGGCCACAACATTACTTCAGCAGATAACATTACACACAATAAAACAATGCAGTCCACCTTATCAATACTAGAAGTCTGATTAGACAATGGGAAAGTTTATCACTAAACCTAATTAGAGCTGATCCCAGCAAACTTGTATTTAGAATGCTTCTTGAAGCTGAACAAAGTTATCTCTTTAGTTCTGACCGAAGGGTCTGTCACATAGCCCTTAATGGCACACAATGAAAACCAATGCCTCTGTAACAGTGCTCCCCCTCTGTGGACCCTCTGCCTGTGTGGCACCTGGCTCAGCAAGTCCCATTCACTGAACCAAGTGGGAGAAAGCCAGGGACAAGCTATTTTACAGGTCTGGGGACATAGTCTTAAAGGGGCATTGTTCATCAAAGTCACAATATGTCCCCAGACGGTTCTTAAAGGGCCATACACACCCAATAAAAGTTAATATACTCTCAGGGGCACAATCTTCCAGGGGCCATAGTCATGAGGAAGGAGGCTGGCAAATAGGCTTCTCCAAAATCCAGGGAAGCAGGGCAATTTTCCATTTAAAGGGCCAGTTATAAATAGCAGTTTGTAACAGTCACCTCTTATCTGTATGCATTTCAATTTTTCACTAGAGGGCATTAGTTCATGTGTGCCATATAAATAACATTGTGCTCACGCCTGTGGACTTACATAGGAGTCAGCACTGATTGGCTAAACTGCATGTCTGTCAAAAGAACTGAAATAAGGAGGCAGTCAGCAGAGGCTTAGAGACGGGGTAATCACAGAGGTAAAAATTGTATTAATATAACTGTGTTGGTTATGCCAAACTGGGGAACGGGTAGTAAAGGGATTATTTATCTTTTTAAACAAATAAACATAATTGTTTAGACTGTCCCTTTAAGAGGAAATGTATAATCAAAAAAGCTTGTAGACTCTACACTCAGCCCGTTTCAATAAAACTACTTATCCCCGCAGAAAAAGTTTATATAAATTATATCACAAATGAAGACAGCGCTATTCAGCAAAAAACAGAGAAGCAATAATATTTATTTATTGCATTTATATATCAAAATGTAATTGTATTGATATTTATTATTAAAATCAAATATACCAATATAAATGTATCACTGAGAATTGGATTTAAAAATCAGCTCACAACTCAGATACTTTTGATTTCAGAGAAGACCTGTTCATAAAAAAAATAATAAAAAAAAAAAAATTGAAATTTGTTCATAAAGAACAAAAACAAATTGAAAACATTTAAAATCTAATGTTAGGCAAAGGAAATGTCTCACATACTTGGGTCCCTATAAAATCTCCCTTCAGATTTTCCCCTTTGTATCTTTATTTTTATCCACACATTAAAATTCAAACTGACATGATAGGAGTTTTTGTTATTTCATTTCACAGCCAGTTTGTTCTCAAGAACTCATTGCCACTGTACTCAGACACCCCATCCTGCAAAAACTCATTTCAGGGAAGTGGCTTCACCCGCTACTGCACCACCTCCCCCCCCCCAGTTATATATTGGACACATTGAAACCCTAAATAAGATAGAGACTTATCATTAAAGTAGCTTCCCACTAAAGTCACATTAAAAAAGTAGCTTTATTGCACAACCACATACAACAAACCTATTTTCCAGTGCTCGTACGCTTGTAGAATGCTTAAATATTTTAGAATACAAAGTTTAATTACGTAAGTAAATAAGGAGGTATTTGTGTTTTGTTTATTAAAATCAGTGGGGGCTTTTTGGTTACTGATGCTTTGAGGGTTCTATAACGTCCCAGCAACTAAAGGCATTCCTTAAAGAAACACTTTTCTGGATTTGGGTCACATTGGATCATGGTACTTGGAGTTTCAGGGAGATTGCATTCCATTTGCTGGCATCAGGGAGCCGCTATTACAATCAGGGAGACTCCCTGAACTTCAGGGAGAGTTGGGATGTCTGCTGTACTGTGCTATTCCATATTATTACAACTAATATAGCCTCTATTTTCCCTTGTTGGTTATTGGTACATAAAGACAGATAATGTGCACATTATACCATCCTTGTCTTTATTAAAGGGTTATTTTTATACCATCCTTGTCTTTATTAAAGGGTTATTTTTATACCATCCTTGTCTTTATTAAAGGGTTATTTTTATACCATCCTTGTCTTTATTAAAGGGTTATTTTTATACCATCCTTGTCTTTATTAAATATTCTTTTTTATACCATCCTTGTCTTTATTAAAGGGTTATTTTTATACCATCCTTGTCTTTATTAAATATTCTTTTTTATACCATCCTTGTCTTTATTAAAGGGTTATTTTTATACCATCCTTGTCTTTATTAAATATTCTTTTTTATACCATCCTTGTCTTTATTAAAGGGTTTTTTTATACCATCCTTGTCTTTATTAAAGGTTTTTTTATACCATCCTTGTCTTTATTAAAGGGTTTTTTTTATACCATCCTTGTCTTTATTAAAGGGTTTTTTTTATACCATCCTTGTATTTATTAAATATTCTTTTTTTATACCATCCTTGTATTTATTAAATATTCTTTTTTTATACCATCCTTGTCTTTATTAAATATTCTTTTTTATACCATCCTTGTCTTTATTAAAGGGTTTTTTTATACCATCCTTGTCTTTATTAAATATTCTTTTTTATACCATCCTTGTCTTTATTAAAGGGTTATTTTTATACCATCCTTGTCTTTATTAAATATTCTTTTTTATACCATCCTTGTCTTTATTAAAGGGTTATTTTTATACCATCCTTGTCTTTATTAAATATTCTTTTTTATACCATCCTTGTCTTTATTAAAGGGTTTTTTTATACCATCCTTGTCTTTATTAAAGGTTTTTTTATACCATCCTTGTCTTTATTAAAGGGGTTTTTTATACCATCCTTGTCTTTATTAAAGGGGTTTTTTATACCATCCTTGTCTTTATTAAAGGGGTTTTTTATACCATCCTTGTCTTTATTAAAGGTTTTTTTATACCATCCTTGTCTTTATTAAAGGGGTTTTTTATACCATCCTTGTCTTTATTAAAGGGGTTTTTTATACCATCCTTGTATTTATTAAATATTCTTTTTTTATACCATCCTTGTATTTATTAAATATTCTTTTTTTATACCATCCTTGTCTTTATTAAATATTCTTTTTTTTATACCATCCTTGTCTTTATTAAAGGGTTTTTTTTATACCATCCTTGTCTTTATTAAAGGGTTTTTTTATACCATCCTTGTCTTTATTAAAGGGTTTTTTATACCATCCTTGTCTTTATTAAAGGGTTTTTTTATACCATCCTTGTCTTTATTAAAGGTTTTTTTTATACCATCCTTGTATTTATTAAAGGGTTACTTTTATACCACCCCTGACATTAAAGGGTTATTTTAAATTATCTTGCAGTCAACAGTTTTTAAAATGTGCTTTCTTAATAAAATATAATAATAATAATAAAAGGCTGAAGGTTCCAACTCTTCCTGGTGACTCACAATATTTATATATTAATTTTTAAACTACAGACTAATTGCTTTGTTTGCCATCCAAATTGTTTTATATTGCACTGTATTCTCATACCCTGAGAATAGTTTTTAAATTACTATTTTTGAGTGAAATATTTGTAAACTGAGGTTTAAATAGCTAAAAGCAATTATAATAAAGTGAACAGTTTCCCTCAGAGAACACTCCCAGCTTCTGTCCACACACAAAAAAATTGTAAATATAAAGCTCGTCCCTTATGCTAAAATTAACTGCTGCACCGCCACCACTACAATAAACAGCAGGAAAAAAATGGCTTTTAACTTCACTGTGAAAATATTCTACCCACTCCCATTGTAAGCAGCAGTTTTTAAACCGATTTAAATGCAAAAGTTACGCTAAACTACGTGAGAAGTTCCCCACAAACTGCCCCGAGTCTTTCTGACAGAAAATGAAGTTTTGAATGGTGATTAGTAAGCTGGAACATCTGTGTGTGAATTACAAACCTTGCCCTCATGTCCGAATTGGTTGTTAAGTGTCATGTGACACCGCACGGCATATTGGGAATTGTAGTCTATTGGAAGTATCTTTTGGCGCCACATTGCCCTCTAGCCTCATATTAGTGAAAAGACATCTAATGCATTAGCACAATGACAGTGTAAGGGGATGAATATATGTTTTTATACACTATATATTAAAGTACATTGCAGCAAGAAAATAACTGCATTTTATAAGTGGGATTCCATGCATTATTTATATGAACAAAAGTAAATACATAAAAGGGTCTGCACTAATTGGATCATGTTTTGCACAGTAGTAATGAGGTATTGACGTTTAGGTGCATAAGTTATAGTAAGGAATGAAATGTTTACATCTGAAATAGAAAACACATAAACATACATATTGTAGATTTATAGCAACATATACACACACACACACACACACACACACACACACACACACACACACACACACACACACACACACACACACACACACACACACACACACACACACACACACACACACACACACACACACACACACACACACACACACACACTAACTGCAAACACAATTAGATACACTCAGTTGTGTAAAATACACACACACTGGTGTCAATTTCCACTAGTTCATTAGTCCCAGACAAATAAGAAATTGCAAAGGATGAGAAAGAATTAGATCCAATAAATGGCTAAGCAATAGGGAGTGCTCTTATATCCCATAAAGAATGTTAGCTTATAAAATTATACAAAAGTGGAAAAAGTGATTAACAGCAAATTGTGCATGAAAATGTTTGAATAATTGTGAAACTATAAAAACAATCCTGCATGAGATTAAAGTGCAAAATAATTGTGCAGATAGTAACCAAATAAGAAATCCAACAAAGGATGTTATTTTGTAAAGTAATTTATAATGAGGCAATGAACGCTTTTATACAAACTAGATTTTCAAATTATATATGTGTGTATGTGTTTATGTATGTATGCGTGCGTATGTATGTATGTGTGTGCATGTATGTATGTGTGTGTATATGTATGTATGTGTGTGTGTGTATATATGTGTATATGTATGTATGTGTGTGTGTGTATATATGTGTATATGTATGTATGTGTGTGTGTGTGTATGTATATGTATGTGTGTGTGTATATATGTGTATATGTATGTGTGTGCATGTATGTATGTGTGTGTATATGTATGTATGTGTGTGTGTGTATATATGTGTATATGTATGTATGTGTGTGTATATATGTGTATATGTATGTATGTGTGTGTGTGTATATATGTGTATATGTATGTGTGTGTGTGTATATATGTGTATATGTATGTGTGCGTGCGTATGTATGTGTGTGTATATCTATGTGTGTGTATATGTATGTATATGTATGATTGTCTGTGTGCGTATGTATGTGTGTGTATATGCCTGTATGTGTGTGCGTTTGTATGTATGTGTGTGTATATGCCTGTATGTCTGCGTGAGTATGTATGTGTGTGTATATGTATGTGTGCGTGCGTATGTATGTATGTGTGTGTATATGTATGTATGTGTGTGTATATGCCAGTCTGTGTGTGTATATGCCTGTCTGTGTGTTTATATGGATGTGTGTGTGTATGTATGTGTATATGTATGTATGTGTATACCTGTCTGTGTGCGTATGTATGTGTGTGTATATGCCTGTATGTGTGTGTGCGTTTGTATGTATGTGTGTGTATATGCCTGTGTGTGTATATGTATGTGTGTATATGTATGTGTGTGTGTATATGTATGTGTGCGTATGTATGTATGTGTGTGTGCGTATGTATGTGTGAGTGTGTATGTATGTGTATATGTATGTGTGTGCGTATGTCTGTGTGTGTATGTATGTGTGTGCGTATGTATATGTGTGTGTATATATGTATGTGTGTGTGTATGTATGTGTGTGCGTATGTATATGTGTGTGTATATATGTATGTGTGTGTGTATGTATGTTTGTATAAGTACGTATGAGTATGTATTTGTGTATGTATATGTGTATATTAAAGTGTGTATGCATTTTTGTATGTATGTATATGTGTGTATAAGTATGTATGTGTGTATGTGTATGCATGTGTGTATAAGTGTGTATGTATATGTGTGTTTGTATGTATGTGTGTTTATGTATCTGTGTGTGTATGTATATATACATATATATATTTATATGTATACAAACACATATACTCTCACGCACACATGCATATATGTGCATATGTATGTAGATATAACTATAAATATATATATTTTAAAACTGGAAGTGCACAGGATCATCTTTGAAAAGATGTAATCAATTTTAAAGTGCCTCTTACATGGAACTAGGGTTGCCACCCGTCCCTTAAAATTCAGAACACTTATAAGTTACACATGCTGCAGGGTGTGCAGGGAGGAATATGAATAGTTCTGCCAGATACACAATACATGTTCCTCCCTGCACACCCTGCAACATGTGTAACTCATAAGTATCCAGGAAAACATGGCTGAGGTAGCAACCCTACATGGAACAAATGTACTTTGAAGTGCAAACATTTTAAAGGAACACAAAACTATATGTAAAACATTGAGTTCTGTGGTGTAATGCTCGCTAATCAGGGAACTGATGAGCCTTAATTCATCTGCCATATGTGACTATTATTTGTTGCTTATTTTTTTCTTCAATGCAGGAACTGTAAAACAAAAAGAAAGAAGGCACAATATTCCAATGTCCCAAAAGAATAAAACAGTCTTATTTAAATACAGATGATACGCTGTTCTGGGTGTTAACTAGTTACTGTGGTATATCCAAGATCCTTTCTCAAGGGGATGTAGTGTGTAAAATACTTAGTAGCTATTTATTGTCATATGGAGCCATCTAGTGGTCAAATCTTACATCTGCATCTAATTTTAAATTACAATGTTGCAAATAGAAAACTTGATTCCAGATAAAGATACAAATCATTTTAAAAAACCTTAAAGGGACAGTCTAGTCCAAAATAAACTTTCATGATTCAGGTAGGGCATTTAATTTTAAACAACTTTCCAATTTACTTTTATCACCAATTTTGCTTTGTTCTCTTGGTATTGTTAGCTAAAGGCTAAACCTATTAGGCTCATATGCTAATTTTTTCGACCTTGAAGGCCGCCTCTTATCTGAATGCATGTTTAAAAAAAATCATCACTAGAGGGCATTAATTCATGTGTGCCATATAAACAACATTGAGCTCATGCACGTGGAATTACCTAAACTGGGGAATGGGTAATAAAGGGATTATCTATCTTTTTAAACAATAACAATTCTGGTGTAGACTGTCCCTTTACTAGCTATACACTTACTTGATTGTTGCATCTATAATGTAAAACATAATTATATATATATATATATGACGTATTTCCGGTAAGACAGCAACCGTAAGTGACGTGACTTCCGGTTTTCCGGATATGTGGGATTGATGACACATAATCACGACATGTTTGGGCACCATAGTATGTGATATTCCACACTGAGGTTTCTATAAATATGATGTTAACCCGTATAAGAGAATAAGAATGTTCACCATGTATATAATTATGTACATTTTTGACTGAATGTTTTGATGTTTACTAATCCTGGAAGTGAAGGTTGTTAACTTCCTAGTTCACTTTATACTATACCGGATATGATGTATGCTTGGCGCTTTTTTTGAACAGGAAGAAGGAGATAACTGTTTGTTAGTTCACTGTATTTAAGCACAGTTTTGTGTGTACACTGGGTGTTCTGAAGAAGGGGAGTTTTGTTCCCTGAAACATCAATAAATTTGACTTTTGCATTTGAAAAAATCCTGGTTTGTCTCTGTTTCTGTTGGAGGTATCATATTTACACGGAACAGAGGCCAGATTCACATTTTGACTGTTATATATACATTCATTCTAATACTAAAAATGTATAAAATTACAAACTATTATTAAGAAAATCTATATTTCTTCAATTACTATTCACTCTAAAATTAATTTAAAAATAGATGTAATACATGACATCATAATTTATTAAAAATTACAACTTAAAATTACTTGAATATCTTATGGAATCACACAAAGGCAGCAATGTCTATATCCGTATTGAGTCCATTGGGCTCCAAAGTTGACAATTTGTGGATCTAATAAGTTTCACATTTTCTAAGTGTAAGAAAACAGTCACTCCCTCTTTTATCTCCAGGTATTAACTCAATACCCTTGATTGCTAAAGAGCTAGGTTCACACGTATGATGAACAGAAAAATGTTTTGGGACACTATGTTTAGGTAAAGTTTTTTGGATATTTGCAAAATGTTTACTAAATCGTTTACATAGTTTCCGTTTGGTACGACCTACATACTGTAGGCCACACCCACATTGTAATAGATAAACTACATACTGTATGTGCTTCTACAAGTGATAAATTGTCTAATCTGGAATACTTCCCTTGTCACTTGTGAAGTGAACGTGGACCATTTAATATCAATATATTTGCACATTGTACATCTACTTTTGTTACATTTTATTATTAAATGTGCCAATGTCCCTGAGTTTGCTGGGTGCTAAAACAAATCTTTAAGCTGACATTTTTCCTAAACAAAAAAAAGAGACAGAGGCGCCAACATGGCCTAGCACCGTCAGGCAGAAGGATGTTAAAATATATGAGATAGGGTACTCACAAACACAGAGCACCCAATAGTGCTAGTGGGGCAGACTGGAACTTTGTAGTGGTCCAGCTCACTGAGGAAGGTACACAGGGCACATAGACGTGGGCTTGATCAGCAATACGGCAACAGTGTCTGTAGGGAGTCACAAAAAAGAGCTACCATAGCCTAGTACAGTCCAATCAGGTGTAAAGATAATATAAAGTCACACTTATGAAAAGTACTGCACCTCCATGTGCAGTAACAGCAAGCTGGGACTTCTCAGTCGCCCAGTGGACCAATCTCTTGGCAAACAGAATCCTCGTAAAAAAAAAAAAAACCTCCAAAAACCAGCGTGAAAATATTCCAAACAGCAGCAAGTGTATCATAAAAACATATATCTTTATTTAAAAACAAAGCAACATGTTTCTCAGCCTCACAGGGGCTGTTTCCTCAGGCTATTCAGTGTAAAAATGACTGATACACTTGCTATTTAACAAAGCTGTCTTAATCAATGATAGGTTAATTAGTGACTATCAACAGCTGGGAATAAGGTGCCATTGCAAGGGTTGCCATGGTGACTAAAGTAAACTCCTATCTATGTAAACAGCAAACTATTGTTAAAACAAAAGCCATCATGTCAACCTTGCATCAACAATAATCATAACAATGCATATGTATATATATATATATATATATATATATATATATATATATATATATATATACAATAGAAAACACATACATTTATAGTAAAACTTACACAATAAAAAAGTATACAAATCCAAAATCACAATTGATATGTTATCTGTGCCAGCATACAAACATAACTGCAAAATAGCAGCAAAAAATATATATGTTATCTGTGCCAGCATACAAACATAACTGCAAAATAGCAGCAAATATATGCAAACAATAAATTATGCTAATACAAACAATACACACAATATATACAAGAGAAAGAAAAAAAAACCTTGCCCCAAAAAATCATCAAATCATGATAAAAATGTGTATTATTTGTTCTAATACCTATTGAGTCAAACAAACACTAAAATCCCAATTATTAATCCAAAGATGGATACTGTATGCTAGCTGAACTGAAATAAGCACAAATGTAAAGTGAGATAGATGATTAAAAAATAGTGAAAAATCTTTTTGACCTAATGTGTATGGAGTGACTAATAGTGGTGAAAAAAGGCAAATTTCCTAGCTTAACGTGTATAGTGTCATAATGTAATACATTTTTTTAGAATTAAAAGTCACAAAATATAATGTGTATTGTCCCTTGGAAATGTGAAATGTGATTCACTTCACTAATCATAACATAAATCAAATACAGACTAAAGCCTTAAGCGTATATAAAGATAGTGGGTGATAATAATAATATGTGTGCAGTGAATAAGGTGTAAGTGTATATAAAAATGGAAATAGTGATATTAAAGTATCTCTCTGGATATATATTAATCCCTAAACTAATATTATCAAATCTAACGTTATCATATATATGATATATAATAGAGATGGGGACTCAATAAGAATTCCTTGGATGAGCATCATCCTTTCAACTACTACTACTTGCTATTATTAGGTATAAGAAGGACAACCTAAGATTTCTGTATTTAATAGAGATCTATTTGTGATTTAAGAATTTTGATATTTTAGTATATATAATATAAAAAATATAGTAGATCTCCTGACAAATGCTGGACCTTAAACTATTCATAATATTTATGTTAGTGGAGAAAAAAAAAAATATATATATATATATATATATATATATATATATATATATATATATATATATAAAGTTTTAAGACCTGTGAATCCACTTTCGTTATATACCTATTGAGTTGCAATTGTGGGGTCCAATATATTGGCCGTACTTCCCGTAAGGTGAAAAAAAGATGGGGGGAGCATGCATCTAACATTAAAACCAAGTCTAAGGCACACAGTGTCTCCAGACACTGTTTATTACATCATGGGGGCCCAAATAATCCTATTAGTATCTTGCCCATCGAGTCTATTCCTAGAACAAATAACAACGCCTTCTTAACTTTAAGGAGAAGAGAATCCTTTTGGATTACTAAACCTAAAACACTTCAACCAGATGGGCTTAATGAGAATCTGGATATGGCCGCATTTTCGTGAATTGGTCCCATACTCCTTCACCCCATATATGTGTATATTTGTGTATATATACACACGCCCCGCAATCCACACATGTATATGTGCGTGTATGTATACACCTTCATATTATGAGCATATGTACACAAGTGCATTCATCTTGGATGCACGTTCATATTCACATGAGTTATATATTTTTTCTCCACTAATATAAATATTACGAATAATTTAAGGCCCAGCATTTGTCAGGAGATCTGCTATATTTTTTATATTATATATACTAAAATATTAAAAGTCTTAAATCACAAATAGATCTCTATTAACTACAGAAATCTTAGGTTTTCCTTCTTATACCTAATAATAGCAAGTAGTTGAAAGGATGATGCTCATCCAAGGAATTCTTATTGAGTCCCCATCTCTATTATATATCATATATATGATAACGTTAGATTTGATAATATTAGTTTAGGGATTAATATATATCCAGAGAGACACTTTAATATCACTTTTTCCATTTTATATACACTTTTTTATTGATTAAGACACACTTGCTATTTAACAAAGCTATCAGTCATTTTTACACTGAATAGCCTGAGGAAACAGCCCTGTGAGGCTGAGAAACATGTTGCTTTGTTTTTAAATAAAGATATATGTTTTTATGATACACTTGCTGCTGTTTGGAATATTTTCACGCTGGTTTTTGGATTTTTTTGGGCGAGTATTCTGTTTGCAAAGAGAGTAGTCCACTGGGCAACTGAGAAGTCCCATCTTGCTGTTACTTCACCTGGAGGTGCAGTACTTTTCATAAGTGTGACTTTATATTATCTTTACACCTGATTGGACTGTACTAGGCTATGTTAGCTCTTTTTTGTGACTCCCTACAGACACTGTTGCCCTATTGCTGATCAAGCCCACGTCTATGTGCCCTATATACCTTCCTCAGTGAGCTGGACCACTACAAAGTTCCAGTTTGCCCCACTAGCACTATTGGGTGCTCTGTGTTTGTGAGTACCCATCTCATATATTTTAACATCCCTCTGCCTCACGGTACTAGGCCATGTTGGCACCTCTGTCTCTCTTTTTTCTTCAGAATTTCGCATCCCAGGGATTGACCATCCTGTATCAGAGAGCGGCCACAACATTGGAACCCTAAGACTTTATTATTGCAATATTTATTTATTTTTGTCAATATTTGTTTTGTGATATATGGTTGTTTTTTTATTATTTTCTGACTAATTCATTGTTTATTGTTTATGTATATTATATAGCAATTATTATTTATATATGCATATAGTGGTATATACTTAGGAAGCGCCCCCTCTGGGACTGATGCCTAGCTGCATTTTTCCCTAATTTTTATTTTTATATATATATTAGATGAGCTTTTAAAATTAATATTGGCCAATATTTATTTAAAAATTCCCCCTATTTTGGATACTACTACACCTTACTGAATAATAAATGTAACTGGAGTGTTAGCTTTCTTAGGAATGTCTGTATTATTCTTATTTTTGTTTTTCTTATTTATTAAAAGGGAACTCCCATCTAAAGTACCCACTTCAACCATTTGCCTATTGATATCAATTTCTTTATACTTCCTACACATTAATTTGTCCTTAGAATTAGAGCCTCATCTTTATTATCACTCAATTTGGAACAATTTCTCCTTGGCTCTTGGGAATGTTCTGAATCCACTTTTGATAGTGATTGCTTTCTGCATGTAATAAACTATTACTATCAATATTTTTCCTAAAATTCCTTGTAAGAAACCTACAATTTGCAATGAATATTAACAAATCTAAAAATTAAATTGAGTTAGTTTGTATATTACCTACAAACTTCACATTAAAATTATTAGTATTTAAGTAGTCAATATACTTATGTGCCTCCTCAACTGAATTATCCCATATGATGAATATATCATCTATAAAACACTTGTAAAATTTTAAATAAGATTTGAATTGAGTATCCACCCATACATATAAACCTTTACTTAAACATAGTGTCTCAAAACATTTTTCTGATCATCATAAGTGTGACCCTAGCTCTTTATCAATCAAGGGTATTGAGTTAATACCTGTAGATAAAAGAGGGGTGACCGTTAATTTACGCTTAGAAAATGTGAAACTTATTGGATCCACAAATTGGCAACTTTGGAGCCCAATGGGTTTAATGTGGATATAGACATTGCTGCCTTTGTGTGATCCCAAAAGATATTCAAGTAATTTTAAGTTGCGATTTTTAACAAATTATTTCATATAATACATTTATTTTTTTATTAATTTTAGGGTAAATAGTAATTGAAGAAATATAGAAAAAAAAATTAATAATAGTTTGTAATTTTATACATTTTTAGTATTAGAATGATTGTATATAATTATATATATATATATATATATATATATGTGTGTGTGTGTGTGTGTGTTTTTAATTATGTTTTATATTATAGATGCAACATTCAAGTAAGATAGCTATTAAGGATTTTTAAAATGATTTGTATCTTTATCTGGCATGAAGTTTTGTATTTGCAACATTATAATTGAAATTAGATGCAGATGCAACATTTTACCACCAGATGGCTCTGGATGACAATAAATAGGTACTAAGGATTTTACACACCCTTGAGAAAGCGGAAAGTGGCCAGGAGAGGTTGGGAAACACGTTGGGGCGAGTAGTGTTGGAAGACTGACTGACAGGAACTGGAGGCGGATCATCTCAGGAATTTGCCGGTGATGACATCACACGCCGGCATGGACGAACTTGAACGGAGTGACCGGATTATGCTCCTGATTCCCCCTATGTCATTGTTTTTATTGTGCA
Organism: Bombina bombina; assembly: GCF_027579735.1. Lineage (NCBI taxonomy): Eukaryota > Metazoa > Chordata > Amphibia > Anura > Bombinatoridae > Bombina > Bombina bombina. Next base: position 50,732,120 of record NC_069505.1, on the reverse strand, counting down.
CATATTTTATAGCGTGTGATAAATTAAACCTTGTTGTTTTTTATTTCACACTATTGTGGCCTTTTTGTGTTTCCCTCTGCACTTTTAGATTGGAGATTGATGGTGGTATAAGCAGAAACTGTATCTCCCATTCCTATATAACCTGGCAATGCCTACTTTCCTGATTGCCCTCTTTTTTAGTGACTGGTCAAGTGGCACATGCAAGACTCACACATGGGGTATAATTTTTTATTTTTTTTTAATGGTTGCACATATATTAACATGCATTACGCCACATAACTTAATCCCTTTATAGTAACATAGTAGATGAGGTTGAAAAAAGACTGAAGTCCATCGAGTTCAACCTATACAAATCTAAAATATATACAAAAAGCGCCAGTTAAACTTAAATAATCCCACTAAAAGGTGACCCATTTAATACTAGCAATCATATCAATGAATTTTGTTTATAGACAGAAATGTATCCAAATAATTTTTAAATGTATCTAGGGTATTGGCATTCACTACCTCCTTTGGTAATGAGTTCCACAATTTTATTGCTCTTACAGTAAAAAAATGTTTCCGTTGCAGGAGATTAAATCTCCTTTCCTCCAACCTTAAATTGTGACCTCTGGTCACAAACAATTTTCTTGGAATAAACAGAGCTTCTGCCATCTCTGTATATGGGCCTTGAATATATTTATATAAAGTAATCATGTCACCTCTTAAGCGCCTTTTTTCTAAAGAAAACAGACCCAGTTTGGCTAGCCTCTCCTCATAGGTTAAATTCTCCAATCCCCTTATTAGCTTTGTGGCCCTTCTCTGAACATTTTTCTAGTTCTGCAATATCTTTTAAATAAGATCCCTTTAAAGTGATTGTAAATTTGTTAATAGTGTTCAGCATATTTTATAAGCTCTTATCTTAACTAGCACATCAATATGCTTATATAATATAAAAAACATCTTTTTACTTAGTAACTTCAATTTTATCTCAGTAACGGTACACTGTTATAATCAGCCTCTTTTTTCACAGGGGCTGCTTTGATTGACATAAGTTTTAGACAATCATCTGCTCACCATGCTCCCCATGTTAAATAGGACCTGCATGCTCCCGTGCTCTAAACTCCCTAATTGCGATGGAATGCGCATGCGCAACTCTTACGCTACTTGCGCATTTGTAAATGAGAATCCGTCTTATGTTGGGGCTGAGGATTCTAATTTACAAATGCGCAAGTAGCGTAAGTGTGCCGTTACTGAAATAAAATTGGAGTTACTCAGTGAAAAGATGTTTTTTATATTATATAAGCACAGGGGCGGACTGACAAGTCGGGCAAATCGGCCCTGGCCCGAGGGCCCGACTTCTTAAAGGGGCCCGCCCCATGCATCATAGAAAGTATTTTTTTTTTTTCTATTAAAATAATTTTACGAATATTTTTGGGGTCTTTATTTATTTATTATTATTTTTTTGCAAGGGGGGTGGGGGGGTTGGGGGGGCAGCAATATTGTGACTATTTTTTAACTTTGTTGCACCGCGGTGATGTCTGATCATGAGAACAAAGTCCTCAATCCTGTGTGTCTCACTCTCTCTGGCTCTGCACTCCATTCCGTCTCCACTCAGTCAGTCAGTGTAATGAAAAAAGACTGGACTGGAGTAGTGGAGCCTCCGAGGCGAGCCAGCTTGTAAAAGCAATGCTGCAGTGCAAATTAATGTGTGGACCGGGCCCGGCCGATGTGTAAATAAATCCGGAATCCGGTCCACATATTACACTCTGTCTCCCACCGTGACCTGCCCTGGCTCTGTCTGGCTGCTTAGCTCCGCCTCCACACGCTGTGCGCACACAGCACATTAGAGGCTCAGGCGGCAGGAGCTGCAGCAGACCTTGTGTGGCCACGTGGTAGAGCCAAGGAGGACAGGAGTCTCCGAGTCAGGATGGCTGAGGCGGAGCGGGCGACAAGCAACGTTAACGTACGAGTTGAGCCAGGTAAGGTAAGTGTGAAGGTGAAGGAGCCGGTTGCTGCTGGAGGGTGGGCCCGGGGGCTGAGTACGTGACGTGTAGCCTACTACACAAGGGCAACTGCAGGACGGAGCAGCTGAGCCAGGAGTCAGACTCAGATAGATCAGAAGAGGTAGTTGCTCGGTCCAGCAGCAGGTGATACAGTACTTAGAAATACGTGTGACCGGGTCAGTGCTGCTGTGTCACGGATGGTCCACAGAGTCAGTGAGTGGTATAGTATAGACAGCAGTGTCAGGCTGTCAGCAGAGATAGTGATCAGAATCAGATATTTATTTCACCACTGTGCCTGTGATATATAGGTAGTTACTCAGGCTCAGCCCAGCAGCAGGTGATACTTAGACATCTGGATGACCAGGTCAGTGCTGCTGTGTGTGTCACGGATGGTCATGGTCCACAGAGTCAGTGAGTGTTGTAATAGTATAGACAGCAGTCATGTAACTACAGGTCTGTTTAAACTTGACTAGTACCTTACAAATATTTAGCAGAATATTAGGATGCAAACCACCTATTATAATATACAATAGCAACCATTTCCACAGTTTGTAAAGGTTTATAGCACATTTAAATTATTAAGATGCATGATGTTTTCTTAGTGATTTGTCCCTTTCCTATGGAAACACACATTATTTGTCTGCAACAGTTCTTTATGTTATTACACATATGGTGTTCTTTTTTGAAAGTAAAACGTACATAATTAAACTCATATGTACCTAAAAAAAAATAACAAAGAATCCTTTCATGCAATATATTGGATTTCCTATGTTATTATCATAGACTGTCACCACTCAACTGTAAAGTTTGTCAAATGTCTGTGTTTAACAAAAATAAATGTCCCCTTGCTCACATCCTTAAAGTTTGCTGGAAAGTTACATTACTCTGGATAGAAAAATACCCAAACAGAGTATAGTATAGGGGCGCTATCATAAAGAGTGTATAGTAAATATGACTAAATATATATATACACAAAATATAATTGTTCTCCACAAGTAAAATTAAACCAATGGTAAATTAGAAATAAATTTAGCAGGGTTATATACACACATTAATATATGAGTACAAAAAGTCCCAAATATACAAAAGATAGTCACAATAGTATCCAAGATGAGATTATAACGATATCTGGCAGCTCTCCTCGAGGTATAAGGCCATCCACATCAAGAAATTTCTATAAAGAAGCAGAGAAGGCGCCGCATAGCATAATTCTGTGAGATAAACCAAGTAAATGTAGATAACTCAGATGCACTAAACGTGAGTGCATCTGAGTTATCTACATTTACTTGGTTTATCTCACAGAATTATGCTATGTGGCGCCTTCTCTGCTTCTTTATAGACATTACTCTGGATGTTTTCCCATGCAGATAAGCATTTATCAGACTCATAAAAAAAAATCCTCTAGTATTTAGACAGTATTCCAATCCCTTCTTTATGCTATTTAACAATCCCAGTAGAGTTCCTCTGGCATGTTAGCAAAATGTGTTTGAACATACAAATTTCCTACTTCTGATTTTGATTCTCAGCGCTAAAAATAAAATATAAGTCCCAGCACAATTCTAAATTGCTAAAAGTCTTTAATTTACATGTTGTTGTTTTGCAGACACCAGGTTATTCAGCACTTAACTTTCCATTGCTTCTTGGTGTGGTCTTTTAAAGTTGCTCACTCACACTGTATGTGATTAATCAAGTTATCTGAGCTCTTATTTGGTTATAATTTCTGATGAGTCGTGTCAGCAGCGATAGTAGTGATCAGATATTTATTTCACCACTGTGTCTGTGATATATAGGTAGTTACTCAGGCTCAACCCAGCAGCAGGTGATACTTAGACATCCGGGTGACCGGATCAGTGCTGCTGTGTCACGGATGGTCCACAGAGTCAGTGAGTGTTGTAATAGTATAGACAGCAGTGTCAGAAGAGATAGTAATCAGATATTTTCACCACTGTGTCACAGTCTGTGATATATATATATAAATATAATTAATGGGCTACTAGCCTACTACTTACTACGGGCATTAAAACTAATTAGGGTAATTGCCGCCATATTATGTTATCTAAGGGTATGGGTAATCAAGGGTCAGACTCAGAGGACAATGAGATGGATGGATATTTATTAGATATACAATACAACGTATGTTTGTATGGGCATTGGGCAATACAGAGGATGACAAAGGGAAAAAAAGGGTTTTATAATAAAGTTAGTGGTAATATAAGGGCAGAGGGTAAGGAGAAGTTTCTAGTTATAAAGATATATATATATATATATATATATATATATATTTATATATATATGTATATATATATATATATATATATATATATAAGGGCAGACTCAAAGCGTGAAGTGATAGAGGGATATTAGATTCTTATAGATTATAGTATAATCTAAAATCCCTCTATAATGCTCAGAGTCTGCCCTTATATTACACACATATTTATAACTTTATAAGAAAATCCATTACCCTCTGCCCTTATATTACCACTAAATTTATAAGACCCCATTGTCATCCTCTGTATTGCCCATACCAATCCATTTGTCCTCTGAGTCTGACCCTTGTATTACCCATACATAACATTATTATAGTTTGTTAATATAAGGACAAAGGGTAATTAGTAGGGGTATTCTACACAAACAATAATAATGGAGATTTCTGAGCTACTACTATGGGGCAGGCATTAAAATGAATTGGGGTAATGGCGGCCATATTATGTTATGTATAGGTAAGGGTAATCAAGGGTCAGAGGCCAAATGGATTAGTGGAATATTATACAATACAACTCTTATGTGTGTATGTATGGGCAATACAGAAAATGACAAAGAGAAAAAAGGGCCTTATAATAAAGTTAGTGGTAATATAAGGGCAGAGGGTAAGGAGGAGTTTCTTATAAAGTTTTATATATATATGTATATATATATATATATATATATATATATATATATATATATATATATATACAGGGAGTGCAGAATTATTAGGCAAGTTGTATTTTTGAGGATTAATTTTATTATTGAACAACAACCATGTTCTCAATGAATCCAAAAAACTCATTAATATCAAAGCTGAATAGTTTTGGAAGTAGTTTTTAGTTTGTTTTTAGTTATAGCTATTTTAGGGGGATATCTGTGTGTGCAGGTGACTATTACTGTGCATAATTATTAGGCAACTTAACAAAAAACAAATATATACCCATTTCAATTATTTATTTTTACCAGTGAAACCAATATAACATCTCAACATTCACAAATATACATTTCTGACATTCAAAAACAAAACAAAAACAAATCAGTGACCAATATAGCCACCTTTCTTTGCAAGGACACTCAAAAGCCTGCCATCCATGGATTCTGTCAGTGTTTTGATCTGTTCACCATCAACATTGCGTGCAGCAGCAACCACAGCCTCCCAGACACTGTTCAGAGAGGTGTACTGTTTTCCCTCCTTGTAAATCTCACATTTGATGATGGACCACAGGTTCTCAATGGGGTTCAGATCAGGTGAACAAGGAGGCCATGTCATTAGATTTTCTTCTTTTATACCCTTTCTTGCCAGCCACGCTGTGGAGTACTTGGACGCGTGTGATGGAGCATTGTCCTGTATGAAAATCATGTTTTTCTTGAAGGATGCAGACTTCTTCCTGTTCCATTGCTTGAAGAATGTGTCTTCCAAAAAACTGGCAGTTGGACTGGGGGTTGAGCTTGACTCCATCCTCAACCCGAAAAGGCCCCACAAGCTCATCTTTGATGATACCAGCCCAAACCAGTACTCCACCTCCACCTTGCTGGCGTCTGAGTCGGACTGGAGCTCTCTGCTCTTTACCAATCCAGCCACGGGCCCATCCATCTGGCCCATCAAGACTCACTCTCATTTCATCAGTCCATAAAACCTTAGAAAAATCAGTCTTGAGATATTTCTTGGCCCAGTCTTGACGTTTCAGCTTGTGTGTCTTGTTCAGTGGTGGTCGTCTTTCAGCCTTTCTTACCTTGGCCATGTCTCTGAGTATTGCACACCTTGTGCTTTTGGGCACTCCAGTGATGTTGCAGCTCTGAAATATGGCCAAACTGGTGGCAAGTGGCATCTTGGCAGCTGCACGCTTGACTTTTCTCAGTTCATGGGCAGTTATTTTGCGCCTTGGTTTTTCCACATGCTTCTTGCGACCCTGTTGACTATTTTGAATGAAACGCTTGATTGTTCGATGATCACGCTTCAGAAGCTTTGCAATTTTAAGAGTGCTGCATCCCTCTGCAAGATATCTCACTATTTTTGACTTTTCTGAGCCTGTCAAGTCCTTCTTTTGACCCATTTTGCCAAAGGAAAGGAAGTTGCCTAATAATTATGCACACCTGATATAGGGTGTTGATGTCATTAGACCACACCCCTTCTCATTACAGAGATGCACATCACCTAATATGCTTAATTGGTAGTAGGCTTTCGAGCCTATACAGCTTGGAGTAAGACAACATGCATAAAGAGGATGATGTGGTCAAAATACTCATTTGCCTAATAATTCTGCACTCCCTGTATAGTAAGGGCAGACTCAAAGCATGAAGTGATAGAGGGATATTAGATTTTTATAGATTATAGTATAATAATAATAATTTAATATCCCTCCATCACGCTCTGAGACTGCCCTTATATTACCCACATCATGTATATAACTTTATAAGAAAATCCATTACCCTATGCCCTTATATTACCACAAACTTTATAAGACCCCTTTGTCATCCTCTGTATTGCCCATACATCAGAGTATAGTATAATATTCTGCCAATCCATTTGTCCTCTGACCCTTGTATTACCCACTTATTATAGTTTGTTAATATAAGGACAAGGGGTAATTAGTAGGGGTATTCTACACAAACAATATTAATGGAGATTGGTAAAATAAGGATGGGGGTTATGGACCTGCTTCCTTATTTCCAGCATCATTTCATGATCTTCTTTTTTCCATGATCAGTATCCAATAAATAAGTTCCAATTAATAGAGAATATAAAGGATGGATAATAAATCTAAAATCTTATTAACTGCTTCCCTGCAAAAGATGGCTATGGTACAGTCTTTAATGGCAGACAATCTGTTTATATATACACACATACACATACATATATATATATATACACATACACACATATATATATATATATATATATATATATATATATATATATATATATATATATATATATATATATGACCTGGACGCATTTGATTTTGTGGCTGATGCCTGTGACCTGTAACATGATACAAGAGGAGTAGAAATAGACATAATTGAAATCTGTCACATAAAATCTACTACTGTAACTACTTATATGAAGTTCAGACTAAGTGCTATTGTATTGTCTTCTTATCATTCATTTGTTAATTATACAATTCTGTATTTAGTGGTGGCCCTTTAAGATTTTACATATTTCTGGTTTAGAGAGAACATGCAATTTTAAGCAACTTTCTAATTTATTCCTGTTATCAATTTTTCTTTGTTCTCTTGCAATCTTCATTTGAAAAAGCAGGAATTTAAGATTAGGAGCTGGCCCATTTTTTTGTTCACCCCCTGGGTAGCGCTTGCTGATTGGTGGATACTGTCATTTAGCCACCACCAATCAGCAAGCGCTACCCATGTTCTGAACCAAAACTGAGCCGGCTCTTAAGCTTACATTCCTCCTTTTTCAATTAAAGATAGCAAGGGAAAGAAGAACAATTGATAAAAGGAGTAAATTAGAAAGTTGCTTAAAATTGAATGCTCTATCTGAATATATTTAACGTAACAAAATGTCTATTTATATTGCAATTAAAAACGTGGGAGGGGCATTATGTGGGGGAGGGGCATATGAGGTGGGAGGGGGAGGGACATACGATGGGAGGAGCACAATATGTGGGAGGGGCATTTGAGGTGGGAGGGGCATTAGGGTGGGGGAGGGGCAGAGGAGGTAGGTGGGTGAGGGGCCCTGCCACACTTTTGCCCGAGGGCCCTGGTTGGTCTCAGTCCGCCCCTGTATAAGCATATCAATGTGTTAGTTAAGGTAAGAGCTTATAAAATATAAAATACGTGGGAGGGGCATTATGTGGGGGAGGGGCATATGAGGTGGGAGGGGGAGGGGCATAAGATGGGAGGAGCACAATATGTGGGAGGGGCATTTGAGGTGGGAGGGGCATTTGAGGTGGGGGAGGGGCAGAGGAGGTAGGTGGGTGAGGGGCCCTGCCACACTTTTGCCCGGGGGCCCTGGTTGGTCTCAGTCCGCCCCTGTATAAGCATATCAATATGTTAGTTAAGGTAAGAGCTTATAAAATATGTTGAACACTATTAACAAATTTACCATCACTTTAACTGCTGAGACATTTACATCTTTATGCTGAGCTGTTTTGTAGCTTTTAGATGTTTCTAATATTTAGACCATAGTGTAGGTAATTTTTCAGTGAGAAACCCCACATATAATTTTTTTCTTCAGTAGACCGAGCAGATTTAAACCATACCATTATTTTATGTATATTTCATGACATGTAAGAAACCTGCTACAAAAAGTGTGGAAAATGCATTGTTTTAAAATAAATTTTTAATAAACAAGGCTTTTAAGAGTAGTAGGAAAGAAAAAACACAAGCACCCACAAACGGACCTCTAAGCAGTGTTAATTTTGACGGAAAATTTTGATTTAGTCTTAGTTTTAGTCTTTTGACTAAAATGCCATTTTAGTTTTAGTCGTATTTTAGTCATCTGAATTGTTTTAGTTTTAGTCTAGTTTTAGTCGTCTTATTCTCCAGTAGATTTTAGTCGACTAAAATCTAAGGGGTTTAGTTAAAGTGTAATGCATTATTTAAGCATTTCTCTATAATTTGCAAACTGATTATATACTCCAGGAGTAAACATAACACCTGTTAATATTTATGGTATTAAGGTTTAAACATGCAATACAGACACAGATTTAGCCGTTGTGATTTATAACATTTTAATTAAACAAAGCCAAGTTTCATAAACAAACAGAAGTGCAACTTTAAAATATAAAAAAAAAACTGTAAACTGTATTGGCTGTATTGAACATATTACCCAATATAAAAACTTTAACAGTTCTCTGTTAATAATTAAAACAGGTATCAAGTAACTTAACACAACAAAAAGTTTCTGCAGCTAGCACAGGCACAGCATAAAATAAACCCATATTCGTGGGTTATGCCTATTTCTATAGGAAGAATCAATTGATTGTTCACAGATTCGAAAAAATTTCGGCAACGATATTAGCACTGCTCTAGAACTTCCAAACTCATTATATACACCTGGAGTAAAGGTTTATTAACCTGTTTTTATTTATGGTATTAAGGTTTGAGCACGCAATACAGATTTAACAGATTTAACTGTTGTGATATATAACATGTCTTTATCTTAAAATTTTATAAAATTAGCAGTAATTAGATATGGATTGATTATAATGCCTTGCATAAAATGTTTTTGTTTTTGTCAGCAAATTTTGATTTAGTTTTAGTCATAGTCTTTTGACTAAAATGTCATTTTGATTTAGTTTTAATCATAGTCTTTTGACTAAAATGTCATTTTGATTTAGTTTTAGTCATAGTCTTTTGACTAAAATGCCATTTTAGTTTTAGTCGTATTTTAGTCATCAGGATTTCTTTAGTTTTATACTCGTTTTAGTCTAGTTTTAGTCGACGAAATTAACACTGCCTCTAAGGGTAAAAGTTTTAACACAATTTATTTAGCGCTATATTAAAAGCACGTACAAGATAAAAGATAAAATGTTGCAATGAGTGATAATGTCACCATGAACAGCTTCCTCTGCAAGACTGTATCTTTGACGAACTGCTGTGATCTTAACTTATTCACTGGTCTGGTGTGTGGATCTCAGATATAGCCAGTTCACTCTTTACAGTCCGGCTGGCGTTGCTGCGATGACACGTATCCTCTTCCTCAACGCGTTTCATCTGGTGGCGCCCAGACTTTCTTAAGAGGTAGGTTACAGAGCAATTGAACTCCGGACTTAAATGCTCAGTTTCTGAATTTTCCCGGTTTACACAACTGGTCCTGATTGGCTGTTGGGTGTCCAATTACACAGACCTAATCTACTATAGAACTTCCCATCTCAAAAAGACGGCGTGATGTACTTGTCAGTCCAATGAAAATATTACAAATTTGAACAACCTTACAGATACATATTATACATCATATTAGATCATCTACTTATAGTATTGGATGAGATTGTATAGTACAAAACTGCATAGATGCTGAGAACACCCGGTAGCACAATATTAATTTATATAACATATAGTGAGATCTTATTGAGAATAACTCATAATATCAAAGCTTCATTATAACTCTTGCACAATAGCGAGCTGATCTTTAAAAATAGCTCTGTCTATCATTTGTTATAAATCTTTAAACGAACTTCAGGTAAATAGATTATTGATCTCCTAGCTACCATTCAGAGGGAACGATCTACTGCTGCTATGCAGTGAATGTAACTCAATTGCTAATAGGACGATACAAAATTCTATTGATTTTGGAAACATTGCATATGTCCTATAATGTCTCTGGTCCTAACTTATTATTCATGATGTCACTAGTTTTAAGAGCTAGAATACTATTAATTTGGATGAACACTATCTCTAAAATACATATAGTATATAATAGAGAACAATAAACTATATTGGGAGTGTTACGGCAATTAAAAAATACTACTTGTTTAGACCCTCTCTCTGGGTGACGTTCCTATAAAAACCATTGTATAAAAACAAATGCAACTATAACAAGTTAAATCATGCTACTTGTATAGGATTTATGTATTATACACTTTAAAATACTTTAAAAACTACTTTCCAGAGACTACATAAATGCTTGTAGATCTAAATCAATGTTTAATCCTTTTTCGTTTACTACATTCAAAGTGTTAAGTTCATGGATCCAATATGTCTCTTTTTGTCTAAGTGTTTTTAATCTATTATTTGAGATATTTGGTGCTATCCAATCTAGTACCATAATTTTCAAACTGCGTGGATCAGAATTATGATATATCTTGAAATGTTCCGGTTCACTATGTGTTTCTAATTTTTTTTTTACATTATTCCAATGTTCACCAAATCTTGTTTTGACCATTCTTTTTGTTCTTCCTATATAGGAACATTTACACTCATATGTGAGTAGGTACACCACATACATGTATATTTATATTTAACTTTATATTCTTTTCAGTTATTGATATCCATAAAAGTATATCCCTTGATTATGTATTTACACATTCCACACTTATTGTGGTTACAAGGCCAAGTGCCATTTGCTCTTCTAAGCCAATTTATACTAGGAGTGCTCGAGGTGTTAACCTTCTTAGTCTGCCTTAGTTTAGTGGGAGCTAAAATGTTTTTAAAATCTTTATTCTTTTTGAAAACTATTGAGGGTCTCACAAGTAAAATTTTACCTAAAATAGGGTCACTCATGAGTATACTCCAATGTTTTTTTAGGATATTTTCAATATCTTTACTTCCCTGACTATAAGTGGTGATAAAACTTATCTCATCTAGTGTATCGTTTTTATTTTTATGTGTGGGAATGAGCATATTGGATTTGTTCATAGCGGCAACCTTATTATTAACATCTTTGATCAATTGTGGATTGTATCCTTTTTCGATAAACCTTTTGTCTAACAATTGGGCCTCATTCTGATAATCTGTTATATGTGTACAGTTTCTTTTTATCCTTTGGTATTGTCCCAAAGGTATATTATTTTTCCACCTCTGCAAATGTCCACTATTGGCATGTAAGAAACCATTCTTATCGGTGGGCTTTCTATAGTTTTTAGCTGAAACCTTATTGTCTTGATCCACATATGGTAGTAGATCAAGAAATTCTATTTCAGTTTTTTTAATATTACTCGTAAATCTTAAGTTCATGGAATTGTTATTTATAAATGTTAAAAATTGGTCACCGTATCTTCTGGTCCCTGCCAGATAATGATGATATCATCTATTTATCTATAATAGCATATTAGGGCCTAGATTTGGAGTTCGGCGGTAGCCGTCAAAACCAGCGTTAGAGGCTCCTAACGCTGGTTTTGGCCGCCCGCTGGTATTTGGAGTCAGTGATTAAAGGGTCTAACGCTCACTTTACAGCCGCGACTTTTCCATACCGCAGATCCCCCTACGCCATTTGCGTAGCCTATCTTTTCAATGGGATCTTTCTAACGCCGGTATTTAGAGTCGTTTCTGAAGTGAGCGTTAGAGCTCTAACGACAAAATTCCAGCCGCCTGAAAATAGCAGGAGTTAAGAGCTTTCTGGCTAACGCCGGTTCATAAAGCTCTTAACTACTGTACCCTAAAGTACACTAACACCCATAAACTACCTATGTACCCCTAAACCGAGGTCCCCCCACACCGCCGCCACTCGATTAAAATTTTTAACCCCTAATCTGCCGACCGCCACCTACGTTATATTTATTTACCCCTAATCTGCTGCCCCTAACCCCGCCGACCCCTGTATTATATTTATTAACCCCTAACCTGCCCCCCACAACGTCGCCGCCAGCTACTTACAATAATTAACCCCTAATCTTCCGACCGCAAATCGCCGCCACCTACGTTATCCCTATGTACCCCTAATCTGCTGCCCCTAACATCGCCGACCCCTATATTATATTTATTAACCCCTAATCTGCCCCCCTCAACGTCGCCGACACCTGCCTACACTTATTAACCCCTAATCTGCCGAGCGGACCTGAGCGCTACTATAATAAATGTATTAACCCCTAATCCGCCTCACTAACCCTATCATAAATAGTATTAACCCCTAATCTGCCCTCCCTAACATCGCCGACACCTACCTTCAATTATTAACCCCTAATCTGCCGACCGGAGCTCACCGCTATTCTAATAAATGTATTAACCCCTAAAGCTAAGTCTAACCCTAACACTAACACCCCCCTAAGTTAAATATAATTTTTATCTAACGAAATAAATTAACTCTTATTAAATAACTTATTCCTATTTAAAGCTAAATACTTACCTGTAAAATAAATCCTAATATAGCTACAATATAAATTATAATTATATTATAGCTATTTTAGGATTTATATTTATTTTACAGGCAACTTGGTATTTATTTTAACTAGGTACAATAGCTATTAAATAGTTAAGAACTATTTAATAGTTACCTAGTTAAAATAATAACAAATTTACCTGTAAAATAAATCCTAACCTAAGTTATAATTAAACCTAACACTACCCTATCAATAAAATAATTAAATAAACTACCTACAATTACCTACAATTAACCTAACACTACACTATCAATAAATTAATTAAACACAATTCCTACAAATAAATACAATTAAATAAACTAGCTAAAGTACAAAAAATAAAAAAGAACTAAGTTACAGAAAATAAAAAAATATTTACAAACATAAGAAAAATATTACAACAATTTTAAACTAATTACACCTACTCTAAGCCCCCTAATAAAATAACAAAGCCCCCCAAAATAAAAAATTCCCTACCCTATTCTAAATTAAAAAAGTTACAAGCTCTTTTACCTTACCAGCCCTGAACAGGGCCCTTTGCGGGGCATGCCCCAAGAATTTCAGCTCTTTTGCCTGTAAAAAAAAAACATACAATACCCCCCCCCCCAACATTACAACCCACCACCCACATACCCCTAATCTAACCCAAACCCCCCTTAAATAAACCTAACACTAAGCCCCTGAAGATCTTCCTACCTTGTCTTCACCATCCAGGTATCACCGATCCGTCCTGGCTCCAAGATCTTCATCCAACCCAAGCGGGGGTTGGCGATCCATAATCCGGTGCTCCAAAGTCTTCCTCCTATCCGGCAAGAAGAGGACATCCGGACCGGCAAACATCTTCTCCAAGCGGCATCTTCGATCTTCTTCCATCCGGTGCGGAGCGGGTCCATCTTGAAGCAGGCGACGCGGATCCATCCTCTTCTTCCGATGTCTCCCGACTAATGACGGTTCCTTTAAGGGACGTCATCCAAGATGGCGTCCCTCGAATTCCGATTGGCTGATAGGATTCTATCAGCCAATCGGAATTAAGGTAGGAATTTTCTGATTGGCTGATGGAATCAGCCAATCAGAATCAAGTTCAATCCGATTGGCTGATCCAATCAGCCAATCAGATTGAGCTCGCATTCTATTGGCTGTTCCGATCAGCCAATAGAATGCGAGCTCAATCTGATTGGCTGATTGGATCAGCCAATCGGATTGAACTTGATTCTGATTGGCTGATTCCATCAGCCAATCAGAAAATTCCTACCTTAATTCCGATTGGCTGATAGAATCCTATCAGCCAATCGGAATTCGAGGGACGCCATCTTGGATGACGTCCCTTAAAGGAACCGTCATTAGTCGGGAGACATCGGAAGAAGAGGATGGATCCGCGTCGCCTGCTTCAAGATGGACCCGCTCCGCACCGGATGGAAGAAGATCGAAGATGCCGCTTGGAGAAGATGTTTGCCGGTCCGGATGTCCTCTTCTTGCCGGATAGGAGGAAGACTTTGGAGCACCGGATTATGGATCGCCAACCCCCGCTTGGGTTGGATGAAGATCTTGGAGCCAGGACGGATCGGTGATACCTGGATGGTGAAGACAAGGTAGGAAGATCTTCAGGGGATTAGTGTTAGGTTTATTTAAGGGGGGTTTGGGTTAGATTAGGGGTATGTGGGTGGTGGGTTGTAATGTTGGGGGGGGGTATTGTATGTTTTTTTTTACAGGCAAAAGAGCTGAAATTCTTGGGGCATGCCCCGCAAAGGGCCCTGTTCAGGGCTGGTAAGGTAAAAGAGCTTGTAACTTTTTTAATTTAGAATAGGGTAGGGAATTTTTTATTTTGGGGGGCTTTGTTATTTTATTAGGGGGCTTAGAGTAGGTGTAATTAGTTTAAAATTGTTGTAATATTTTTCTTATGTTTGTAAATATTTTTTTATTTTCTGTAACTTAGTTCTTTTTTATTTTTTGTACTTTAGCTAGTTTATTTAATTGTATTTATTTGTAGGAATTGTGTTTAATTAATTTATTGATAGTGTAGTGTTAGGTTAATTGTAGGTAATTGTAGGTAGTTTATTTAATTATTTTATTGATAGGGTAGTGTTAGGTTTAATTATAACTTAGGTTAGGATTTATTTTACAGGTAAATTTGTTATTATTTTAACTAGGTAACTATTAAATAGTTCTTAACTATTTAATAGCTATTGTACCTGGTTAAAATAAATACAAAGTTACCTGTAAAATAAATATAAATCCTAAAATAGCTATAATATAATTATAATTTATATTGTAGCTATATTAGGATTTATTTTACAGGTAAGTATTTAGCTTTAAATAGGAATAATTTATTTAATAAGAGTTAATTTATTTCGTTAGATGTAAATTATATTTAAGTTAGGGGGGTGTTAGTGTTAGGGTTAGACTTAGCTTTAGGGGTTAATCCATTTATTAGAATAGCGGTGAGCTCCGATTGGAAGTTTAGGGGTTAATAATTGAAGGTAGGTGTCGTCGATGTTAGGGAGGGCAGATTAGGGGTTAATACTATTTATGATAGGGTTAGTGAGGCGGATTAGGGGTTAATAACTTTATTATAGTAGCGCTCAGGTCCGCTCGGCAGATTAGGGGTTAATAAGTGTAGGTAGGTGTCGGCGACGTTGTGGGGGGCAGATTAGGGGTTAATAAATATAACATAGGGGTCGGCGATGTTAGGGCAGCAGATTAGGGGTACATAGGGATAACGTAGGTGGCGGCGTTTTACGGAGCGGCAGATTAGGGGTTAAAAGTGTAATGCAGGGGTCAGCGATAGCGGGGGCGGCAGATTAGGGGTTAATAAATATAATATAGGGGTCGGCGATGTTAGGGCAGCAGATTAGGGGTACATAGGGATAACGTAGGTGGCTGCGTTTTACGGAGCGGCAGATTAGGGGTTAAAAGTGTAATGCAGGGGTCAGCGATAGCGGGGGCGGCAGATTAGGGGTTAATAAATATAATATAGGGGTCGGCGATGTTAGGGCAGCAGATTAGGGGTACATAGGGATAACGTAGGTTGCGGCGGTTTACGGAGCGGAAGATTAGGGGTTAATAATAATATGCAGGGGTCAGCGATAGCGGGGGCGGCAGATTAGGGGTTAATAAGTGTAAGGTTAGGGGTGTTTAGACTCGGGGTACATGTTAGGGTGTTAGGTGCAGACGTAGGAAGTGTTTCCCCATAGGAAACAATGGGGCTGCGTTAGGAGCTGAACGCTGCTTTTTTGCAGGTGTTAGGTTTTTTTTCAGCTCAAACAGTCCCATTGTTTCCTATGGGAGAATCGTGCACGAGCACGTTTTTGAGGCCGGCCGCGTCCGTAAGCAACTCTGGTATCGAGAGTTGCATTTGCGGTAAAAATGCTCTACGCTCCTTTTTTGGAGCCTAACGCAGCATTTGTTTTAACTCTCGATACCAGAGTTAAATTTATGGTGCGGCCAGAAAAAAGCCCGCGGAGCGTTAACAGCCCATCTACCGCCAAACTCCAAATCTAGGCCTAGGTGATCTCTATACGGATTATGATCCCAAATATAATAATTTTCAAAATTGTCCATATATAGGTTAGCGTATGATGTGGCAAAAGTGGTCCCCATCGTCGTACCTTGTGTTTGTATAAAAAATTGTGACTCAAATTGAAAATAATTATGGGAAAGAATGAACTCTATCCCCGCTAAAATGAAATTAATCTGGGATTTTATGAGGGAACTTCTATTCAAATTTTTTTCTATTGCTTTTACTCCTAAAATGTGTGGTATACAAGTGTACAATGCCGTGACATCACATGTGATCCACCTCTATGTATCTTTCCATTCTAAGCCTTCAAAAATATTTATTGTTTGTGTAGTGTCTTTTATAAATGACTTAGTACTCCTGACTAGTGGTTGTAAGAAGTGATCTATATATATTGACAAGTTATTCGTTAAAGACCCAATGCCCGAAATGATGAGTCTTCCCGGATGGTCAATTAGGGCCTTATGTACCTTTGGGACCTTCGGGAGGTGGTAAAAGGTTGGAACACTGGGGTTTCTTTCTAATAGAAAATAAAATTCATCATTGTTAATTACATTATCAGATTTTACTGTCATTAGTATTTCTTGTAGTTTTATGGTGTAAGCTCTGGTTGGATCAAAACTAATCCTTTTGTAGGTATTTCTATTGTTCAAAAATAAATTAGAAACACATAGTGTACCAGAACATTTCAAGATATATCATAATTCTGATCCACGCAGTTTGAAAATGATGGTACTAGATTGGGTAGCACCAAATATCTCCAATAGATTAAAAACACTTAGACAGAAAGAGACATATTGGATCCATGAACTTAACACTTTGAATGTAGTAAACGAAAAAGGATTAAACATTGATTTAGATCTAGAAGCCTTTATGTAGTCCCTGGAAAGTAGTTTTTAAAGTATTTTAAAGTGTATAATACATAAATCCTATACAAGTAGCATGATTTAACTTTTTATAGTTGCATTTGTTTTTATACAATGGTTTTTATAGGAATGTCACCCAGAGAGTGGGTCTATACAAGTAGTATTTTTGAATTGCCCTAACACTCCCAATATAGTTTATTGTTCTCTATTATATACTATATGTATATAGAGATAGTGTCCATCCAAATTAATAGTATTCTAGCTCTTAAAACTAGTGACATCATGAATAATAAGTTAGGACCAGAGACATTATAGGACATATGCAATGTTTCCAAAATCAATAGAATTTTGTATCGTCCTATTAGAAATTGAGTTACATTCACTGCATAGTAGCTGTAGATCGTTCCCTCCGAATGGTAGCTAGGAGATCAATAATCTATTTACCTGAAGTTCGTTTAAAGATTTATAACAAATGATAGACAGAGCTATTTTTAAAGATCAGCTTGATATTGTGCACAAGTTATAATGAAGCCTTGATATTATGAGTTATTCTCAATAAGATCTCACTATATGTTATATAAATTAATATTGTGCTACCGGGTGTTCTCAGCATCTATTCAGTTTTGTACTATACAAATCTCATTGAATACTATAAGTAGATGATCTAATATGATGTATAATATGTATCTGTAAGGTTGTACAAAATTGTAATATTTTCATTGGACTGACAAGTACATCACACAGTCTTTTTGAGATGGGAAGTTCTATAGTAGATTAGGTCTGTGTAATTGGACACCCAACAGCCAATCAGGACCCGATATGGAAACCGGGAAAATTCAGAAACGGATCATTTAAGTCCGGCGTTCAATTGCTCCGTAACCTACCTCTTGAGAAAGTCTGGGCGCCACCAGATGAAACGCGTTGAGGAAGAGGATACGTGTCATCGCAGCAACGCCAGCCGGACTGTAAAGAGCTAACTGGATATATATGAGATCCACACACCAGACCGGTGAATAAGTTAAGATCACAGCAGTTCGTCAAAGATACAGTCTTGCAGAGGAAGCTGTTCACTGTGACATTATCACTCATTGCAA
Source organism: Bombina bombina (assembly GCF_027579735.1). Lineage (NCBI taxonomy): Eukaryota > Metazoa > Chordata > Amphibia > Anura > Bombinatoridae > Bombina > Bombina bombina. The sequence goes on along the minus strand of NC_069505.1, from coordinate 50,713,655 downwards.
CATTTTATCTTTTATCTTGTATGTGCTTTTAATATAGCGCTAAATAAATTGTGTTAAAACTTTTACCCTTAGAGGTCCGTTTGTGGACGCTTGTGTTTTTTCTCTCCTATTTTTTACAGTGCCTACACTTTTGAGATACATTTTGCAGGAAACCTCCCACAACACGAAGCTACAGCCTTTGTTAAACACACCGATTTGAGGACTTGGAGGAGTTTACAGTGTGGATTAAAAAGGGTTACTTTACATACGGACCAGCACCTGTGCTTCAGACTCAGTATTCATAAGTCCCTTGCTACAAGGTCGGTGTGGCTCATATTTGTTTTACTGGAATATAACTCCTTGTAATATACATTCATATATAAGACTGTGGACCAAAACCCTATGGATATTGGGATGTATATATATAAAAAACTTTTCTTCCTGAGAGTCCACAATCTATTGATGTAGCAACAAGGTCATAATGAAAGTACTCATTTAGCCACAAGTACATAGGATTTGTAAAGGGTAGCGCAACAGCAATTGATAAATATTTGTTTTTAAAAGTAGTATGTGTGTTTTCCCACCCTAAATTATTTTTAAAGATCAGCTCATATATAGTATAAAGAAGGGGTTATACTCATATAAATAAGGGCCTTTTGGCATAGTAAAGTAACTTTGATCTGCATATAGCGGTTCCCAAGAGCCTCTAAGCAAATAAATGGGCATTTATTCATGCCAGGTGATCACTATTACCACAGTGATCAACTGGGTATTAACACTTATGTAGGGGCTTTAATTTAAAGAGGAGCTTAGGGTATTTAAAACAAGGGTCCTGGGGTCTTTTTGATGGCCCATTAGAAGGGTATATATGTGTTAAATGCATTAAAACTCATGCTGGAAGCCTAGACCACCAGGGATGCAGGGTAAGTGCAGGGGGCTGCTATGAGCTCCAAAAGTGGCCCCTGGATTACACATGGTCACCATTTGCTGTATGTACATTGTGCACATCATGGTTATGGTTCATCTTTTGCACTTAAGGTGTTCATTTTAAATAATGATATCCAAATGGTAATAGCTTTTGAAATGATAACTGAATTAATTAACTGTGGTTTCTTTGCACACACAATGGGAAAATCCAGATGGTCTCATTTTTAGTAAGGAATTTCTATAATGCATGTGTGTCAGGCAAAAATATTTTAAGACATATTTTGATGGAGGAATTTGATCCAAGGACAGAATATTACCTGATGCAATCCTTGGCAGATTGTGTAGACCTACCTACATACTACTTATAGCACAGATAGCATGACATGGGATACATATTTCTTTAATGTAAGTGGCAAGAGTCCATGAGCTAGTGAGGTATGGGATATACACATTCCTACCTGGAGGGGGCAAAGTTTCCCAAACCTCAAAATGCCTATAAATACACCTCCCACCTCACTCATACTTCAGTTTTACAACTTTGCCTTTGTTGGAGGATTGTGAAGCAAGTTGTGCTTTATTTCTTCTGTGAAAGGCGCTTCTAAGCATTTTAAAGCCCAGTTCCACTCAAAGTACAGTGTTTGTCTGAGGGATGTGAAGGGAGTATTGCCTGATGATGCTATATTTTCACCTATGGGAAATCTATTCTAAGGCTCTCTGTAAATTTGGTTGTGGGGATTCATCTTTCACCTCCCTTTACAAATCGACATTATACTCCTCTACCATTACCTCTGCTGATGTTTCAGTACTGGTTTGGCTGTCTGCTATATGTGGATGGGTGTCTTCAGGTAAGTATATATCTTTTTTAAGACACTCTCAGCTATGTTTGGCACTTTATATTTTTAAAGTTTTAAATATATATTGCATATATTTGCCTTGAGTCAGGTCTATGTTTATTTTCCTTTGCAGTCTAACAGTTTCAGCATGAAAAATTATGTTTGCGAGAAATTTAGTAAAATTTTTCTTACCTGAGGTTCCAGCTAGTTGTAACTTCGGTCTTGTTTTTTTAAAATTTTCACGGGTAAGTTAGGCTTGCGATGGCGCAAAATGCTTCTATTTATTGCATCATTCTTGGCGCAATTTTTTTTGGCACGAAGGTTGCGTTTGTTGTGACACGAGTCACGTCATTTCTTGCGTCTTTGTTGACGCAATTTTTTGCCGCAAAAGTCGCACCTGTTATGACGCGAATTGTGTCATTTCCTGTTAATCTTGGCACCAAAAGTTTTTTTCTCAGCATTTGCATAATCTTTGTTGGCGTCATTTTTGGTGCCAACATTTTTTTTATATTAGGTCTCTCCCTCTTTTGCTCTCTGCTTTCATTTGTTACAGAGGGCTATGATATTTGCTTTTGTTTTACATATAAGCATTTGTTTTACATATAAGCATTTTTTCCCATTCCTGAAACTGCAATTTTGTGGAAATTGTTGTTTAAATATTATTTTTTCTTTTTTGTTACATTTTTCAAGATGTCTCAAATTGATCCTGCCTCTGATGTTACTGTAGGAACCAAGTTGCCTGAAAACAAATCTACCAAAGCTAAGTGTATACTTTGTAAATTGACTGATCTTCCTTCTTCAGCTCAAGTATGTGGCACTTGTTATGAGAAATTGTTTCATGCTGATAATGTTTCCACAAATGCATCAACTGTTAAACCTTCACAGTCAAATGTACATGATATTCCTGTAGATATAAAAGATTATATTGCTGCAGCCATAGAGAAGGCTATGAGTGCTATTCCGCCTTTAAATAAACGTAAAAGGTCTCTACTTACTTTTCATAATTCTGATGAAGTTTGTATTGATCAACAGAATACTGAAGTATTTCCTGCTGATGAGGATTTCTCTGGCTAAGAGGATCCTACTTCAGACTCTGAAATTGAAAATCATCCTTTCTTTTTAAGATGGAATATATCCGTTCTTTGTTAAAGGAAGTATTGTTTACTTTGGGTATTGAGGAATCTAGTCCTCTTGATAACAAGAATAGCAAACAGTTGAATTTTGTTTTTAAGACTTCTGAGGTTATTACTGAAGTTTTTCCTATTCCAGATGCTATCTCTAATATGATTACTAAGGAATGGTATAAGCCTGGTACTTCTTTTAATCCTTCTTCCTTTACCTGTGTCCAATTTAGAGCTTTGGGAGAAAGTCCCTAAGGTTGATGGCGCTATTTCTACTCATGCTAAACGTACTACTATTCCTATGGAAGATAGTACTTCTTTTAAGGATCCCTTAGATAGGAAGATTGAATTTTATCTTAGGAAGGCATATATACATACTGGCTATATTCTTAGACCTGCTATTTTCTGTAGCTGATGTTGCTGCTGCTTCAACCTTTTGGTTGGACAGTTTAGCACAGCAGTTATCAGATCCTGATTTGTCTAACATTGTTCTTTTACTTCAACATGCTAATCATTTCATTTGTGATGCTATATTTGATATTATTAAGATTGATATTAAATCTATGTATTTAGCTATTCTATCTAGAAGAGCTTTATGGCTTAAATCTTTATCTTTTCAAGGTAATAATTTATTTGGTTCTCAATTGGATTCTATTATCTCCACTATCACTGGGGGTAAGAAAGTTTTTCTGCCTCAAGATAAGAAATCTAAGCGTAAATTTAAAGCTCCCAATCGTTTTCATTCCTTTCGTCAGTCTAAGGAACAAAAAAACACTCCTTTCCCTAAGGCTTCTGGTTGCAATTGGAGACCATCCACAAATTGGAATAAATCCAAGCTTATAAGAAACCAAATACAGCCCCTAAGACTGCATGAAGGTGCAGCCCTCAAACCAGTTCAACTGGTGGGGGGCAGGTTGAAATTGTTTCAAGACATTTGGGCAGATTCTGTCCAAAATTAGTGGATTCAGGATATTGTTTCTCAGGGGTATCAAATAGGTTTCAGAATAAGACCTCAGGGGTGATTGTTCCTGTTCCTCTACAGGAACAGGGCTTGTGTTTTTATTCAAATCTGTTCATTGTCCCAAAGACGGAAGATTCATTTAGACCAATTCTGGATCTGAAAACTTTAAATCGTTTTATAAGAGTCCCAACTTTCAAGATGTTGACTATAAGGACTATTCTGCCGTTTGTTCAGCAAGGTCATTTCATGTCCACAATAGACTTACAGGACGCTTATCTTCATATTCCTATTCATCCAGACAACTATCAGTTTCTGAGATTCTCTTTTCTAGACAAGTATTACCAATTTGTTGCTCTTCCATTTGGCCTAGCGACAGCTCCGAGAATCTTTTCAAAATTTCTCGGTGCCCTTCTATCTGTAATCAGAGAGCAGGGTATTGCAGTGTTTCCTTATTTGGACGATATCTTGGTACTAGCTCAATCTTTTCATTTAGCAGAATCTCACACAAAACAACTTGTGTCGTTTCTTCAACAACATGGTTGGAGAATCAATTTACAAAAGAGTTTCTTGATTCCTCAGACAAAGGTCACCTTTTAATTTAGTGTTAGCTTGTCTAAACCTTCAGTCTCTATCATTCCCTTCAGTGGCTATGTGCATGGAAGTTTTAGGTCTCATGATTGCAGCATCGGACGCGATCCCCTTTGCTCATTTTCATATTAGACCTCTTCAGCTTTGCATGTTGCACCAATGGTGCAGGGATTATACTCAGATATCTCAGTTGATATACTTAAGTCCCAACATTCAACAATCTCTGTCTTAGTGGTTAAATCATCACTTTATTGTTCAAGGGGCCTCCTTTGTTTGTCCTTCCTGGACTGTGGTCACAACAGATTCAAGTCTTACAGGTTGGGGAGCTGTCTGGGGGTCTCTGACAGCACAAGGGGTCTGGGAACCTCAGAAGGTGAGTTTACTAATCAATATTTTAGAACTCTGAGCTATTTTCAGAGCTCTTCAGGCTTGGCCTCTGTTGAAGAGAGAACATTATTTTCAATTCCAGACACACAATACCACTACAGTGGCATATGTCATTCATCAAGGGGGGACTCACAGTCCTTCAGCAATGAAAGAAGTATCTCTGATACTTTCTTGGGCGGAATCCAACTCTTGTCAAATTTCTGCAATTCATATCCCAGGAGTAGACAATTGGGAAGCATCTCTCCATCCAGATGTGTTTTTTCAATTGGTACAGATGTGGGGTCCTCCAGAAATAGATCTGATGGCCTTGCGTCTGAACATGAAGCTTCCAAGATACCTTTCTAGGTCCAAGGATCCTCAGACGGAGAAGGTACATGCTCTAGCAGTTCCTTGGTTTTACCAACCTGCTTACATTTTTCTGCCTCTGGTTCTTCTTCCAAGGGTGATCTCCAAGATCATAATGGAACAATCATATATATTTCTGATAGCTCCAGCTTGGCCTCTCAGGTTTTGGTATGTGGACCTTGTCAGGATGTCCAGTTGCCAGCCTTGGCCACTTCCTTTAAGGCCAGACCTTCTGTCTCAGTGGCCGTTTTTCCATCAGGCTCTCAACATGTTATTAAATCAATTTCTCCTCCTTGGAGTCTTAATTTGGTTTGAAAACTTTACAGGCTCCTCCTTTTGAGCCTATGCATTCTTTGGATATTAAACTACTTTCTTGGAAAGTGTTATTTCTTTTGCCTATTTCTTCTGCTAGAAGAGTTTCAGAGTTGTCTGCTCTCTCTTGTGAGTCTCATCTGATTTGTCATCAAGACAAAGCTGTTTTGCGGACTTTATTTAAATTTTTACCTAAAGTTGTGAATTCTAACATCGATAGGGAAATTGTTCTTACTTCTTTGTGTCCTAATCCTAAGAATACTCTTGAAAGGTCTTTACATTCTTTGGATGTGGTAAGAACTTTGAAATATTATGTAGAGGCTACTAAAGATTTCAGAAAGACTTCTAGTCTATTTGTTATTTTTTCTGGTCCTAGTAAAGGTCAGAAAGCCTCTGCTCTTTCTTAGCATTTTGGTTGAAACTTTTGATTCACAAAGCTTATTTGAAAGTGGGGCAGTCTCCGCCTCAGAGAATTACAGCTCATTCTACTAGATCAGTTGCCACTTCTTGGGCTCTTAAGAATAAAGCTTCAGTTAATCAAATTTGCAAAACAGCAACTTGGTCTTCTTTGCATACTTTTACTAAATTTTACCATTTTGATGTGTTTGCTTCTTCGGAAGTAGCCTTTGGTAGAAAGTTTCTTCAGGCAGTTGTCTCAGTTTGATTCTAATGCCTTTTGATTTACGTTGTTCTGACATTTTTAAGAAAACAATTATTTTTTTGGATTTTTTTTAGCTGTTTTTATTGTATCCCTCCTTTTCTAGTGACGCGTGGACTTCCACATCTTGGGTATTATATCCCATACGTCACTAGCTCATGGACTCTTGCCACTTACATGAAAGAAAATATAATTTATGTAAGAACTTACCTGATAAATTCATTTATTTCATAGTGGCAAGAGTCTATGAGACCCATCCTATTTTTTGTGGTTAGGATTTTTTTTTGCATGCTTTTTACTCCTTTTCTACACCTCACTCCTTGGCTATACATTAAACTGAAGTATGAGTGAGGTGGGATGTGTATTTATATGCAATTTGAGGTTTGGGAAACTTTGCCCCATCCAGGTAGGAATGTATATCCCATACATCACTAGCTCATGGGCTTTTGCACACTATGAAAGAAATGAATTTATCAGGTAAGTTCTTACATAAATTATGTTATTCAGAGTTACAGTTTAATCAAGATGTAATATTATAGGCTAGTGCCTTAAATTTTTAGTAATAAACTCTACTATTCCCTTTGTCAGGAAGGAATATTATCTAAAATGTCTTGGTTTCCAGTGGACTGCAACATAGGGGGCTTGTTCCAGAAGAGAGGTTACCACCTTTCTGCTCACCTTTTGCAGAGAAGGGGACTCTGGTGCAACTACTTTAATCGATTAGCGGGAGGGCTGCGGGCACTGCCTGTAGAAGACCACCAGTGCAAGTGGCAAGGGAAGCACCTTGCTGATCAGCAGAGTAGGCAGCTGCAAGATCGCCACTGGACGGGTGGTAGACAATTACTAAGACTGCTCCTCAGTGCCGCCTCATGGTGGAGCCTCACCATCCTTCATTCCTTGGGAGATAAATGTCAGGAACAGAGAGCAGTCTGACATGGACCACCTTTTTTTGTCTTAAATAACAGGGCAGTTAAGTCAGTGGATAATCCTCAAGAGTTGCAGGGCTGGACAAAAAAAACTAAACATCATAAAACTTCTGTGTGGCACATTGAAGTTACTGTAAGTACTTGTGACAACATATATGAATAGATATTAACTGATTAGTTAAGCCCTTTCAAGTGCATACAACTGCAATTGTTACTTTTCTGTTCTTTCTCTCATATTTCTATACAACCGTTGCCCTAAGTGATTTGTGGGGGCTCCAACTGGGACATTCACTACACTCGAACATCTGTGGAAATTAATCACAAAGAAAATAGGGCGCCTCCTAGTGCAATATTGCAAGATAATAAACAAAAAATAGAATTTGTGCAAGAAAAATACTCACAAAATAAGCAGCACCTATGTGCTGATTGGGGGCAGGCTGGGGAATCACAGTGACCCAGCTACACTGATCCAGCGATTGGATGATGGAGCTTGAATGGAAACAAATGTAGAATCTGAACAAGAAATCAAAAAAGAGATGGAGGAGCACCTCCTAGTGCAATAATGTAATATAAATGGCACAAATGGACAAACTTGAAGATTGTATACTCACAAAGGGAGCAGCACCTATGTGCTGATTGAGGCAGGCTGGGGAATCACAGTGACCCAGCTACACTGATCCTGCAGTAGGATGATGGTTACCAATATCTCCAAACAAACAATCAGGCTTAGACTTCCATAAAAATAACAATTTATTTAAAAATTCAAGGGATGTGAATTGACATCACCCCAATATAAAAACAATTGTTTAAAAACAGTTGCAACTAGTTTCTCAGCTACAAAGGCTGTTTCCTCAGGCTACTCACACAGGTTTGGGTACCTTAACTACACTGCTGCATAACTCCCTCCTGTTGCTCCTGTTTCACCCATGGGACCAGATCAACCTGCTATATTTCTATAAGTTCCCATTGAATCTCAGTGTTACATAACTGGTTTGTTAGTTACTGGCATCTACTTGTTGAGACCGATATATCCCCTCCTGGTGCCATTGCCCACCATATCTACTCACTCTATATGGGCACCACCCAAACTTCTGTTTCCTTCACATGTGGGATCCACTACATTGCAATGTAGTGTATTGCCGTACATTGGCTAATCAAGAGGCCTACCCATCTAGGCGGATACACAATGCCTTTTTAGTTGTCTGATGTCATAAGTTGCGGGATCTTTTCTATTGATATTGTATTTTACATTAGCCTAGTTTTACCCTTCTCTAAGGTGAATTTTATAACATGCCACAGAATCTGAAGCAGAAACCCAAAGCAGCAGAGATTGTTTGCAAATCGGTAGCAGATCATTTTAAATCCATACTCTCTTCTGATTCTAGTTTTCACAACAATACCATCTCCTTTGCTTTTGTGGACTTGGAACCCAGTGCTATACCCTATCATTAAGCGTCTATCACCATCTACAATCTAAGATATAGTGAAGACAAATATTCAGAGGTTAAATGCTCTACAAGGCACCCTCGCTATGGCCATTAAAGGGCTTGTGCCTTATTGGAAGAAATATATAGTTGCTATGGACGAGAGAACAGATGCTCTTGAACCTAAACAAGAAGACCTGGCCCTAATCACAGAATCTTGCTGATCATGGGATTGAACTAGAAGAGCAATTCGGAGGACAGGTCTCAATGGAATAAGATCTTCTTCAGGGGTAAATCTGAGGAAATCCTGCCTGCTTATTTAGAGAAATGTATATATGATCTCTGCACTTATTTAGTGGAACATTAATCTCCCCAAGAAGCCTTTATAGATAGAGTGCACCACATCCATAGAGACAGAGAGGTCTCCAAAGAGAAACCTTGTGATGTAATAACTGGGCTACATTTCTTTACCTATAAAGAAAAGATCCTGTGAGTCGTATTCTCAAAAAACTGCATTATCAGAAAGATTTCAAAATGTACAAGTTTTATTGGAATTATCTCAGAACTCTCCAAAAAAGACATTGAGGGTGAAAAATTGACACCTTATATGTTTAATTCTACACAGAGCGCTTACTCATGGAGTATGAGTAAGCACTAGGTGTAGCACGAAATATATAAGATGTCATTTTTTCAGCCCTGTGTCTTTTAATGAATACCAATACATTTTGTATTTTTATCTGAGCTTTCAGGAGTACAGCTATCTTTTGTGGGCTACGAGACTTGCGGTCCGGTTCCACTGCTTATTGCTGGCACCGCCTTGACTACGAACTTCAAACACAGTCCGATTTCTGAGATCTGTTGCACTGATTCTCTTTGATGCAAAGCTTGCTGCAATCTTTTTCTCTGAGTAAGCGAAGAGTTTAAGCACTAAAGGAGATTTAATTTGTTTGTTGCCATAAAGGGATTTCAAACTTTTACATTTTATATTTAGCTGTTTTATTTAAACTTATTTTTATAGTGTTTTCTTTTCCTCTTTAACTGTTTCCTGATTTTTTTTTTCTCTCTGACCTTCATCATTGTGTGTGAGGAATTAAAGGGAGGTCTGGACTGAGTCCCATTTTACACTATAAATCTAACAGAATAACAGTTGTATGTGATCAAGAAATCATGTTGCAATCTGTTTCTCTGTAAGTTAAGAGTTTGAGCACTAAGGGAGTTAAAGTAACTAAGGGGATAGAGCATGTCATTTTAAACCACTTTTTAATTTACTTTTATCACCAATTTTGCTTTGTTCTCTTGGTATTCTTAGTTAAAAGCTAAACCTAGGTAGGCTCATATGCTTATTTCTTAGACCTTGAAGGCCGTCTCTAGTCTGAATGCATTTGGACAGTTTTTCACCACTAGAGGGTGTTAGTTCATGTGTGTCATATAGATAACATTGAGCTCACGCACGTGAAGTTACCTAGGAGTCAGCTCTGATTGGGTAAAATGCAAGTCTGTCAAAAGAACTGAAATAAGGGGGCAGTCTGCAGAGGCTTAGATACAAGGTAATTAGGTAAAACGTGTATTATTATAACTGTGTTGGTTATGCAAAACTTGGAAAGGGGTAATACAGGGATTATCTATCTTTTTAAACAATAAACATTTTGGTGTTGACTGTCCCTTTAAGGTAACAATAAACTTTTTCTATTTGCTAGTTTAAACCTTTATAATCATGTGTAAGAATCTCATTCAGTGTACAGTTTGCCTTATGTTTGCTTCACTGAATCAGCCACTACAGGGATCACTGTGAGCATCTCTCTAAAAAGCTTGTATTAGAGTACTGGAGGACCGAATTGCAACACTGCACAATATTCAAACACTTGAAAGGGAAATGGGTATGACTGAACAGATTGTTCATGGTTCTAGCAGTGGGAATGGAGTTGATTCAGAAAGCGATACAACGGGAAGTAGCTGGGTCACAGTTAGAAGGAGAAGTAGGAGTAAGCAGAAGAGACAGACCAGTTCTGAGCTAGTACATCCTAACAGATTTGCCATATTGAGTGAGGATGTTAGGGATATTTGGGTGTGGCATGTCATTTTAAACCACTTTTTAATTTACTTTTATCACCAATTTTGCTTTGTTCTCCTGGTATTCTTAGTTAAAAGCTAAACCTAGGTAGGCTCATATGCTTATTTCTTAGACCTTGAAAGCCGTCTCTAGTCTGAATGCATTTGGACAGTTTTTCACCACTAGAGGGTGTTAGTTCATGTGTGTCATATAGATAACATTGAGCTCACGCACGTGAAGTTACCTAGGAGTCAGCTCTGATTGGGTAAAATGCAAGTCTGTCAAAAGAACTGAAATAAGGGGGCAGTCTGCAGAGGCTTAGATACAAGGTAATTACAGAGGTAAAACGTGTATTATTATAACTGTGTTGGTTATGCAAAACTTGGAAATGGGTAATACAGGGATTATCTATCTTTTTAAACAACAAACATTTTGGTGTTGACTGTCCCTTTAAGGTAACAATAAACTTTTTCTATTTGCTAGTTTAAACCTTTATAATCATGTGTAAGAATCTCATTCAGTGTACAGTTTGCCTTATGTTTGCTTCACTGAATCAGCCACTACAGGGATCACTGTGAGCATCTCTCTAAAAAGCTTGTATTAGAGTACTGGAGGACTGAATTGCAACACTGCACAATATTCAAACACTTGAAAGGGAAATGGGTATGACTGAACAGATTGTTCATGGTTCTAGCAGTGGGAATGGAGTTGATTCAGAAAGCAATACAATGGGAAGTAGCTGGGTCACAGTTAGAAGGAGAAGTAGGAGTAAGCAGAAGAGACAGACCAGTTCTGAGCTCATACATCCTAACAGATTTGCCATATTGAGTGAGGATGTTAGGGATATTTGGGTGTGGCAATGTCTGAGAGGGCTGTTCTGCCTAACAATCCAGTGAAAAATTCTCCAGTAATAGAAGATGAGCATACAAGTCTGGACCCTAGACAGATGTTGGTCATAGGAGACTCTATTATAAGAAAGATAGATGGATAATTTGTCATCTGGATCCCTTAAATAGAACAGTTTGCTTTCTTCCAGGGGCTTCTGTTAGACATAATGTGAAGCAGATTGTTAGAGGGATCTGGGTCTCATCCAGCAGTCATGGTGCAGGAGACGGATTGTCCTAAAAATGATTTTCAGGGAGTTGGAAGCAAGCTTAAAGCAAGGAGGTAGTATTTAAGAGCGCCATGTGCTAACCCAGTAATGCAGAAGGATCTAATTAAAAAGAGGGCTCTGACTTTTTAGAGCACTGGGAGGACTTTTCACCTGGGTACAATTTGTGCAGTAAGGATGGATTTTACCTGAATGACATGTGTGCAGGTGTGTTGGAGGAGAGGATGTTTAAAGAATATTTTAAACTAGGGAAAGAGGTAGGGTCAGTTCAAACATAATAGATCTGACAGAATAGTCTGTGAGTATGATACATCTGGAGTTTCTCAAAGCTTGGATCATAGAAGTGTACACTTAGGAAATAACACATTCACATTTTTTGAGGGAAGAGCACCAAATATCAACAGAAAGCACAAGAAAAGTGTAGGAGGAATTTGCATGTATATTGACCCTGTCCTTAAACCTAGAAAAAGAGAGGATATTTATGTTGAAACAGGTGATAATGGAGAGACACTTTGGGATAAAAAATCCAAAACATTGGGATGGAGAGAAGCAGCGGAGCGTGAAGGCTACTTGGAGATAAAGCACAAATGCTAGAGTAGCTTCAATCCTTTCAAGGGCCATCCATTTGGGGTACAGGAGCCTCTAAAGAATGGGAAATTATCTGTGTGACATGTGGAGACCATGATGTGAAGCCGCTGGAATCGAGCACATTCGAGAACTCAGTGCATTGGTAGGCCCACAGCCAGATGCAATATTTAATGCTCCTCCAGAATGGTAGTTTGGCAAATGGACCATGCATACTGTAGAAGAACATGGAAAACCAGGCTTGTATGCAATGAAGGCAAGATTAGCCTAATAATTAACCATTCACCTTACTTTATTTTACCCCTTACCAGACCTCAAGGTCTTATGAAGATCCTGTTACAGAATTCATTTTCACCTTTGTGGTCTATCATCAGTTCCACAATGTGGACTCCATGTGTAATAAATATCACATCAAAGGTCGCTCACAGTTTATGCCCTGAAGTTCTGTCAAATGTAATTTCTTGGATAATGGTGACACCTACAAGCTACTTTTCTGGGATTTATCAACTGGACATAAACTTAGGATTTGATTGGTTAAGACAATCTTTAAGATGTGGATATATGGCTTTAAATATGGTGTATAAAGAACAGACAATAGAAAAGACAAATAACACCAAGGTAACAGAGATACTTCATCTGCCTTTGCATGCACACACCCACAGGCATTCATTTGTAGTGTAGATAGATTAGAAGAATAAATCCTTGTATGTTAGACGCCTCTCTCACCACTCATGTATAGATCTGTCATTTAATAAATTCATCCTTTTTCATAAGACAGGTGTAAGTATCATTCTTTAAAAAAGGTAACCATGATTACACTATAAATATATGTTCTGTGTATTTGCTGCCAATCCTTGCTTTAGCATTGACCCTGTAAAAGCTTACATTTGAGGCCTTTATGTCTGAATGCACAGCATACTGTATCTACAGTAATTTCAAATGTATTCTCTCTATACCTGTGGTGTCTACTCAAATGACAGTACAAGCCAACCAACCATGTTGAAACCTAATATTTACATTAATGCTAGATCTCTTACATTCTATCCCTCATGTCACTGAGAAAATCTTCTACAGGGGACAGACTTCCCAGATCATCTTTAAATATAACATCCTTTGTAAATAATTATTTCAAGCCTTTGGAAAGTCTGAACACAGATGACACATCTGGCACTAATAAATTAATTATTCCTAATACACAGGTGGATTTGCTGAACAAACAAAAGACATGGCTACGCCTCTGACTAAAGCAGATATATGTGGTCTCCCTACAAAAGACTTTATAGCTGAGATGATGCAAAATGTATCAAGGAGGAAATAGCTGGTCTTAGGTCTGATCTGAATGAACTTGGTTTCATAGAAGAAGCCCTAGAGGTTGACAGAGAGGCCATGGTTGAGGAAATGGACCTTTTTTCCCAAAGAATCCCTACACATGACCAAGCAAGTGAAGAGCAGCATGACAAAATAGACAATCTTGAAAACAGAGATTGCCTGAAACAATCTCAGGATTAGGGTGGTCCCTGAATCTTTTTCATCAGATGACCTTATCATATATTGAATTGATGTCTTTAAAACCTTTGCCAGCGAGGAATCCTAAAAGAAAGAGCATACAGGGCACTCTGCCCTAAACCTCTCGATCATCAACCTCCTAGGGATAAGATCAAATTCCTCTACTTTCAAGAAAGAGAACAAATCTTACATCTGGCTAGGAAACAACAGATCTCTTTTCAAGGGCACCATACCAAATGTTTTCTGCTCTTTCCTCGTGGACTTTACAAAAAATAAAGGATTTTCATTACCTTACCAAGGCCTTCAGAGATAAGAAAATATCCTATAAGTAGGGATTTCCAGCAAGTATTTCAGTGATGCAAGATGGAACGAAGCTGGTCTTCAAACAACCCTCTGAAATAAGTGCCTTTTGCAAGAAAATGGACATTCCACCTCCTCCACAGGAAACCTCTCCCCAATCTAACTTGCAAACCTCGGACTCCCAACACCAGTCCACACCTGATAAACCAAATCTGAAACTTCAGAGGCAAACATGGAGGGAAGTAATAAAAAAGATAACCTCACAAAAGCTCCCCTCTGAAATTTCCTTGGGACATGAAGTAAAATTATGCATTTACTTAAACTTGGGTACATATACTCATTTCTAGAGGCCACATGGTTACACAGGCAATTCGGATTATCCTAATGTGTGAAGGTATAATCTAGATTGTATTAAAGACACAGAGACAGATATTTTGACTCATAGTTTGCTTATCTTTCTTTTACTACTTTCAATCCGGTTTTTCAAAGTGCATAGAAATAACATACATAAACTGTCAACATTTAAAACAGACAGGATACAGAAGAGTACAAACCAGGAGCCTATAAAAAGGCAATTCTGGTTAAAACCTCACAAACTGACCAATCAGCTGAAACAAAGTGAGTTTAAACTGTCCAATGTGCATCCCAACTTCCTCTTTCTTGCTTGATGTTAAAGGATACACACTGATGAACAGGATCCAAAAGAAGACGTCCAGCATATTAGAATTCTCTAGATGCCAGCAACATCTCTGCAGAGACCATCCGGAACAATTTTGAAACTTTGAAGAATTTGATTGAAGCGAGTCTTTATTTTTTACATGAGATGTTAAAAATCCACTTGACAGAAGCTCTTGATTATTGGTCGGTAACTAAAACAAAACTTAATACAAAATATTTAAACAAATCATATAAGGTTGGGAGGGAAAACAATTTATGTAGAGGAGGGAAAATATTTGTCTCTGTGTCTTTAATAAAATCTAGATTATACCTTCACAAATTAGGATAATCCAAATTGTATTACAAGACCAGAGACTCATATTCTGCTAGTTTAAAGCAAACTAACAAAATAAATTTAAAGATGTGTGGTGAATGGGTTCAAAATAAAATTGTTTAAAAATAGAATCTGAGGACCAATCAGCATCCAAAATGTGTTGAAGGGTAGCAGCTTTCAAAAGAAGCGGCTGATCCTCTAACAAAGTGAGTGGAAAAAGATAAATCAATACCAGCTTCACTTATAACCTATTTAACTGAACTAGAATGAATAAATAAAAGTTGACTAGAGGAAGAAATACGAAAGGAAGAAGTTTTAAGTTCATATTCTTTGAGACATTAAACAACACAAAGAGAAGGTTCAGAGGGTAAGTATGGATAGAAAATATAAGTAGAAAAAGATTTAGTTATTTTAGAAATAAAGAAAGTGACACCTTCAGGGGTAAAACGTTTAGAATTGTAATCTAAAGCTCTAACGTCTGAGGGGCCCATTTATCAAAGGGCTTGCGGACCTGATCCGACACTGCGGATCAGGTCCGCAAGACCTCGCTAAATGCGGAGAGCAATACGCTCTCCACATTTAACATTGCACCAGCAGCTCACAAGAGCTGCTTCATAACTTGTGTTTCTGGCGAGTCTGAAGACTCGCCAGAAACACGGCCCTTCAAGTTCCATACGGAGCTTGATAAATGGGCCTGTGAAACTCTTCTGAAAGATAATAAACATAAAAGGGTCACTAATTTAGCAGAAAGTTGTTTAAACGATAAGTTACCATTAGAAGGCCAAGATTTAAAGAGAAAGAAAATAAAATCTACATCCCAAAAGGAATTGTATTTAGGGACAGGATGTCTTTTAAGTTTGATAGCTTTCATCATTTTACAAACTAAAGGGTGTTGGCTGACAGGAAAGTTATTAACAAAAATAAGTTTAGCAGAAATAGCCGATCGAGAAACATTAATGGACTGATATACCAGACCTGATTCAAAAAGATAGGATAGAAAATAAATAATAGCAGTTACATCAGCTGAAAGGGGATCCAAATATTTAACCAAGCACCAGCAAGACCATCTGGACTATGCGAAAAAATATTTTTTTGGTTCCTGGGGCCAGAGAGTCTTGCATGAGAAATTTAACTTGTTGCGATAGGCCTTGGAGAGATGGGATTTGGCATATATCATCCAAGCTATAAGATGAAGAGGACCATGAATGATGAGTTTGTAAGGGCAACCTTCTGGGTCTGACAGAAGAAGTGGAAGGTGAGGAAGAAGAATAGGGTCATTGACAGATAACTCTAGAAGATATGGGTACCATGGTTGAGACGGCCAAAGAGGAATCATGAGAAGAATCAAGACAAGATCTGGCAGACTTCCGAGATCGTTCTCTGAATCTGAGAAAAAGGAGGAAATGCATAAGCTGTTTGAAGAGGCCACAAGTGGAGATCACAAGAACTTCTAGATCTGGACGCCAAATAAAATAAGTATGAATTTGAAAGTTCAGTCTAGAAGTGAAAAGATCCATCAAAAGGGGTCCTCTGAGAGATTGAAGCGATTGAAAAACCTGTTTGTGAAGTTTCCAATCATTGGAATCTCTCAAATAACGAGAACTCCAATCCGCTGCTTGATTGGACAAACCTAGAGAATATATTCTGCTTTGACAGAAATGTGTCTGTCCAAGCAAAGGTGAATGAAGACCTCTTTAATATTGGATAAATCTCTTGATTTGATACCACCAAGTCAATTCAAATAACAGACTGCTGAAATGTTGTCCATTCAGAGTAAAATGGACACAAGAGAAGAAACTTTGTCAAAACTTTTGACTGCAAATTAGCCTGCCAAAAGTTCCAAGCAGTTTATGTGAAATCTTTTTTCTTCTAGAGACCATTTCCTGCATTTTATAGAAGCACCACAATGAGCACCCCAGCCGGAGTGACTGGCATCGGATTCGATAACTAGATCCGGGGATTTACCGAAAATAGCTTTCCCATTCCAAGCCTCTGTGTGAGAAAGCCACCAGGGGAGTTCCTCCTTGGCTTACAGAGACAAAGTAATAAGATTGGAATAAGAGAATCCTTTATTCTAAATAAAAAATGTTTTAATGTTGGAGTTCTCTGTAATGAAGGGGGGGCTGGGAAAATAGCCTGAATAGAGGATGAAGGTTATCCCACTTTTCTGGCTATTTTCCTGATAGGAACAACAGATTGAGAAATAATTTTGGAAATTTCTTTTTTGATTTTGACAATTTAATCTTTGAGTAAACTGAGTGTAGAGTTTGTTGTGTATATCAGAAAACCCAAAAAAAGGTTAAAGATTTGGTCGGAGAAAGAACTGATTTCTGTTTGTTCACTAAGAAACCTAAATTCTCTGGAATGTGAATAGTGAGATTTGGTTAAAATCCAAGGGGCTGAGGAAAGGCCGAAAGGAAGACAAGTAAAACTCCATGTCTGACCTTCCTAAGAAAAGGTTAAAAATTTTCAATGGTCCTGAGCTACAGGAACTGTGAGGTAGGCATCTGTCAGATATAATCTGACTAGAAATCATTGTCTAGAAGGCAATCTCTGAGAAGATGAATGCCTTCCATTTTGAAATGTTGATAAACAACGAAAGCAGTTAGAGACTTTAAATGTATTACTGATCAAAACTGACCGTTTTTCTTTTTTACTATAAAAGGTTGCTTAAAAAAATAATAATTAAAGATTGGAGCAGGTTCTATAGCTTGTTTTAAAATGATATTTGAAACTTTGTTATAAACCAGAATTTTGTCTGAATTGGAGATTTTTATTGGATGAGGGAGATAAATTTTAATTGGCATGGAAATAAAATCTATTAGAAGGTCTGAAACAGTTTGAAGAACCCATTGATCTGTTGTTATAAGATTCCAATTGTGAGCAAAAAGTGCGAGTCTGCCACCAATTTTGTGTTGGGAAAAAACAGGAAAGGGAGGAAAAAGTGGGTTTACCTGGAGGAGAGCGAGATCTTTGTGTTGTTCTTGGAACCTTGGATTACAGGGTCTGCCACGGTAAGGGGATCCTGGAATTGTCTTTGATGAAAAGTGAATTAAGATCGGTTGAGATAAAAAGGCGCGGCCTCTACCTTTCCCGGCCTGCTCAGAAAATCTTCTTCTGAATAGAAGGTCTCACTTTATTTTTTTTAAAAAGGTGTTAACATAGTTATTACGTTCTTTTATAAATGTGTCACCAAAAAGAAGGCCTTTCGTGTCTGGGTAAATTTTGTTTATGGCAAAATCACTAACTTTGGGATCAATCCTTCTTAAAATATTTCTCCTACACATAGTATACATAGCTGTGTTTGCATTGGCAATAAAGCTTAACATTCTTTGAAGCCATTCCCTTACATCTATAGTATCTAAAGAAGAATTTTTCGTAAACAGTATGTTTAGATAACTCAAAAAGTTTGGTTAATGGGCCTATAGACTCCAACATTTTTATCTTGGCATATTTTTGAGTACCAATAAATTTCAAGATTTTTGGATCTTATTCAGGGGTACATCTTGCATTATTAGGTAAAATAGGTCTAGGACATTCTGCCTTCATCTTATTATGGCATTCCCGTTTTAACGGTTTACGAAGTTAGAAGTCAATAAAATTAGCAATGTCCAAGGATGGACACCATTCTGTTGATCTTTGATGGTGTAACTCATCAGCATTAAATCTTGGATTTCCACAACAATCATTATTTATTTTACATTTTTCATCTTTGGAAAAGCAGAAGAATCATCTGATGAGAAATAAGTTACATACTCGTCAAAATTGACAGATACCTGAGTTGAATTCAGAAGATGAAACTTCATAAATATTTTTAGTGTCTTTAGCATCTCCTATCAGTAACCTCTTGGGAGTAGAGGATTAAGCAGGGGTTTTTCTTCCTTTCCTGCAAGTCATAGATGTGCTACACATGAGCTGACGTGACTCATGAACCAGTTTTTTTACTCTCCTTAAAGGGACTGGAAATATGTATTTTCCTTTTTATAGCCTTTTTTTGACAGTGGATTGAGATTTATTAATAAGAGTAGATATTTGATTGAATAATTTATTCATCGAAAAATCAATCATCTCCTTTTTCATTAAGAGTTCAAACCTCAGAAGTTTGAGACAAATTTTAAAATTGTTTATAATTTTAAATAATACAAAGAAGGAAAGAGCCCAAAGTAAATTAAGAAATAATATAAATTATATAAATGTTTTAAACAAATATTAATTAAAATAATACGACACCAAAAAAGAACAGAAAACTACCTAATAAAATTTTTAAAAAATTGTGACACTACTAAAAATGGTCACTAGATGGAGACAGACCATTATATATTTGAGAAAAAATGTGGAGGGAAAAGGCAACAAATGGAAAGATTTGGTTGTGGCTGAGGAAAAACAACAAGAGACAGTGAGGTAAGAGGTAGGGCGGAAAAAGGGGGATACAAAGCTACGTAACGCCACTAAGATGGCGCTGATCGCGAGTGCGCACTGAGCTAGACAGAGAAGCAAATGGATGGGTAGAGGAAAATAAAATGATCCAGATGCAGAGGAACAGAAAAGACTAAGGGAACAAAACGAAAGCACATAAAAATATACTGGAAGGCGGTAAGTACGAGGGAAAATAAAAATAAAGAAGAAACTGTAATAAAAAATTGACAAAATGATTAAATAATAATTACAATAAAAAGAAAATTACTAAGAAAAAAAAGTTGATAAGAAAAATAAATATTAAATAATAATAAAAGAGAAAAATAAGATTATAAAAAAATACAGTATTAAATATTTATTTTGGGAACTCAAAATAATAATACTTATCTCCTTCAAACAGCAAAAGAAAGAGGAAGTTGGGATGCACATTGGACAGTATATAATATCTTTTTTTCAGCAGATTGGTCAGTTTGTGCTGTTTTAACCAGAATAGCCTTTTCATTGGCTCCTATATACTTTGAATAACTGCTTTGAAAGTAGTAAAAGAAAGATAAGCAAAATATGAGCACCTGTAAAGCAATAGTGAGCCGTATTGTGGCTAAACCTGACTTCTAAGCATCTTGTGCTCAACCTTATCAAGAACCAGAAAAGTGGAGTGAAAGAAAAGCTTCTTGGAGAGAACTTCACAACTGTCACTGATTATTTGCAATACCCCAACAGTGAGGACAGCCTAAATAAACCCTAGGTTTAATAACCACACTGCTCATTATTTTTTTATAGCAGAAAACATATGCAACTGGGTCTACTGCTAATAGGTCTTGTCACCCATCCCTACTAAAATCTGTTACCGAATACACACATTACTCTCTGCCTATGTGACTCTCCACAGTGTAATGCCTAACAAAAAGCAAAATAAATTGGAAAAGAACACCTCTTCATGCCTGCTTAGCAGATACCTAAAACCATCAGAATCACCTCCAGAACTTCCTCAGGATAAAATGGCTAACCGTCAGCAAACTAAGATAGCTCAAATACACTAAACTGACTCACAGATGCCAAAACTAATAACCAAAGAGGACCTACAACATCTTTCTTCAAAAGAGGATATCAGAAATGTCATGCACGAAATGCCTAGTTTGTTTAATAACCTCCATAAAGACCTTAGTGCACTAGGTAATAGAGTGACTAGTGTAGAAGCAGCACAAGAAACTGCTCACAACACTATACAACAGAACTCTACAGAACTGAAATTCCATACAGAGATCATACAGTACCTTAATGACAAATTAGACAATTGTAGTCATAGAAACAATCTACGTATTAGGGGGAGTCTCTGAATCTGTTTACCCACCAGCAATTGATGACTACCTGCAAGCTTTTCTATCGCACAATAAAAGGAACACTAACTTCACCTGAAATTCAGATGGAACAAGCTCATAGAGCTCTAAGACTTAAGCAACCACCAAAAGCCCCCCCCCCCCCACCCAAGAGACATTATAGTCAAGTTCCTGAATTTTCACAATAAAGAGGAACTTCTCAAATACTCCAGAGCCAAACACCCCATATATCACGCTGGAACCGAAATTCAAATCTTCTCAGACCTATCCCCCACCACGCTCCAAAAAGAAATTTGGCCCACATCACCACAACTCTTTGTGCAAACAAATTTCAATACCATTGGGGCTTTCCGGTCTCTATCATTGCCGCACAAGTTTCAAGTTTTATCTGATTTAGTACATAAATATAGTAACATAGTAGATGAGGTTGAAAAAAGACCGAAGTCCATCGAGTTCAACCTATAAAAATATACAGTAAAATACGTCAAAAAAGTTAAGCTTAAATAATCCCACTAAAAGGTGACCCATTTAATACAAGCAATCATATCAATGAATTTTGTTTCTAGACAGAAATGTATCCAAACAATATTTAAATGTATCTATGGTATTAGCATTCACTACCTCCTTTGTTAATGAGTTCCACAATTTTATTGCTCTTACAGTGAAAAAATGTTTCCATTGAAGGAGATTAAATCTCCTTTCCTCCAACCTTAAATTGTGACCTCTTGTCACAAACAATTTTCTTGAAATAAACAGAGCTTCTGCCATCTCTGTATATGAACCTTGAATATATTTATATAAAGTATTCATGTCACCTCTCAAGCACCTTTTTTCAAAAGAAAACAGACCCAGTTTGGTTAGCCTCTCCTCATAGCTTAAATTCTCCATTCCCCTTATTAGCTTTATGGCCCTTCTCTGAACTTTTTCTAGTTCTGCGGTATCTTTTTTTGCGATTGTTCCCCAGAACTGCACTCCATACTCAAGGTGAGGTCTTACTAGGGATTTATATAGTGACAGAATTATATTGTCCTCCCTTGAATCAATGCCTCTTTTAATACATGCTAGTATCTTATTAGCCTTTGAAGCCGCTGTCCTGCATTGTGCACCCATCTGTAGCTTGTTATCTATTCCTACTCCCAAATCCCTTTAATCCTCTGTTTGGTTAAGTCTTGTCCATTAAAATAATAAATTGCCTTCTTATTTTTACTTCCAAAATGTAGAATCTTGCATTTTCCCGTATTAAATCTAATTTTCCATTACCTGCCCATACTTCTAATTTTTGCAGATCCCTTTGTAATGAAAGTTCATCCTGCTCTGACCTAATGACCTTACTTAACTTAGTATCATCTGCAAAAATAGAGATGTCGCTATTTAATCCTTGCTCTAAGTCATTTTAAAAAATATTAAAAAGAACAGGGCCCAGTATTGATTCCTGGGGGATTCCACTGATTACCTTTGTCCAATCTGAGTATGATCCATTCACTACTACTCGTTGCTCCCTATCTTTCATATGTCACCTTTGTAACTCTATAAGGAACTTTATGTAAGGGAGATATTATGCTTATATAACTACAAACTAGTAACGCTCCCTCCCACAAGCAAAAGCTACCTCATCTGGCCTCTCTATAAATATATAATATTGTTCTTACTACAAAGGGTTAATACTATAAATCTGAATAACCTTTTGTTAAACTAATTATACTGCTCCCTTTGCTATTTAATCTAAGAATTTCCAGCTAAGTGAAGAATACCATTATTCAGGATTGAGTAATTATCTTCCCCCACTATCTATAAGAAATATTTTCCATTATCCTGAAATACTGGTCAATATCGTAATGGCCCTTAATACCTGAACATCCCCTGCAACTTTACCTCACTCACTCTCTCCCTATATTCCTGTTCCAATATTCCCCACTCCCATATGCCAACTGTATATATTCTGTGCTAAGTAAGAACAGCACACAAATTCTTATCACAAGGTTTTGTTATGCCTGCCATGTGGTTATTACCCCACTTGTCTATTTACTTTATTTGTTTGTTTGAAACACATTCAAGTGTTCATTGAAATGTTTGTGTGTTTGTGTATTTATTTACCTATATAATTACACTTGCATATATTTGTGTACCGCACAATAACTTCTAATCTTTGTTTTC
This sequence comes from Bombina bombina, assembly GCF_027579735.1. Lineage (NCBI taxonomy): Eukaryota > Metazoa > Chordata > Amphibia > Anura > Bombinatoridae > Bombina > Bombina bombina. The sequence goes on along the minus strand of NC_069505.1, from coordinate 50,690,744 downwards.
CAACAGCTATACTAATCTTTGACAGTCACTCTAGCACTTTAGATACCTCCCTTTTTCTTTCTTTGTTTCCCCTCTCAAGATGGTACAGCACCCCAGTCGATTTCAAACCCACTATGTAAACCTCACTACTATAAATGCAAAAGGGCTTAACAATCCAGGAAAAAAGTCCATAGCTTTTCACGAACATCATAAACTTAACAGTCAAATATTATTTTTACAAGAAACGCACTACCAAAAAGGGAAATAACCGAGATGGCACATTGCCCAAAACTCTACTGCATTTTTTGCATCTGGTCCCTCTAAAAAATGTGGAGTACAAGTCACTCCCCCTACAACCAGTAAATATTTGAAAAGATCCTGAGGGTCGATATTTACTATTAACAGGAATGCTATATTAACATCCAATTACATTGGTTACAGTTTACGCACCAAATCAGGATCAAGTTCAATACATCAAAAAAGTGTCCAATTTGATCCTTGAACATGCCAAAGGCCCAGTGTTCCTCGCTGGAGACCTTAACGTCCCACTGAACCCACAAATAGACTCTTTAACTGGTCTGGCTAGTATCCCACGCAGTACAACTAAAGCGATCAAATCAACGCTTGCTAATCTTAACTTCCATGACATGTGGAGGACGCTACACCCGACACACTGAAGACTTTACTTATTACTCTTCACCCCACAACAAATATTCACGTATATACTACATATTTACAGACTCCACTGGACTAACAATGACAAATAGCTGTGACATTGGCCCTATTACTTGGTCAGACCATGCCCCAATGACTTGCTCTATCCAATTTCCCAACATCCCACTCTCATCTTTTATAAGGAGACTGAACGATTCCCTTCTGGAAAACCCACTAGTTAGACATGAGTTACAGAAAACCCTGACTGAGTATTTCTCACATAATACCACAACATCCTCTAGTACTACAACCATATGGGAAACACATAAATGTGTATTGCACAGTGAACTTCTTAAACACAAGGCAAGACTATTAAAACAATACTGAGAAAAACACACACAAATTTTGAACAATATTACCTCCTTAGAAAGACAACACAAACAGAACCCTCTATATACAACTACTCTTAAGACTTTAAAACAAGCCAAGCTTGAACTCAAGCAACACCTCTAGAAGCACACCAACGTAGGGCTCTGGCCCTGAAACAACAATACTACGAAGGGGGCAATAAACCTGGGAACATTTTGGCTAGAACACTTCATAGAAAACAACTCAAGACATACATACATACATTCTATTAAATCTCCTGATGGCACAACCTTAATAAGAAGTGCACAGATAGCTAATGATTTTAAATAATACTACAGCTCTTTATATAATATAGCCAACACTACCAGCTCAGCCACACATTCAGAAGCAGAATTACAGAAACAACAACTCATAGATGACTATATTCAGAAATTGAGACTACCTACCTTAGATAGAACAGCTATGGATTATTTAGACTCCCCAATATCACTAGAAGAATTGACACTAGATATCAAAGATCTCCCTAGTGGCAAAAGCCGAGGACCAGATGGGTTTACACAAAGATATTATAAACTATTCTAAAACACACAAGCCCCTACAATGCTCAAACTCTTTAACGACTTACAAGAGCATCCCCACCTTACAAAATCTATCATTGAGGCACATATAACAATAATACCTAAACCCAGCAATCCTGTGAACGCACCCGAAAACTTTAGGTCCATATCATTATTAAATGTTATTATAAAAATCCTAGCAAAAATCCTGGCAAATCACCTAAACAAATACCACCCTGATCTACTATCTACGGATCAGGTGGGATTTGTGCTGGGCAGAGAAGCCAGAGATAACACCTCAAAAGTCCATCAGCTTATAAATTACGCAAAAGTAAAGAGGGTGCCTATGGTACTTCTCTCCACAGACGCTGAGAAGGCCTTTGATAGGGTGGACTGGCTCTTCTTGCATCGTACAGTGGATGCTATGAACATTGGTAACTCTTTTCTAATCATGACATTTGCACTATGCTCAACCCCTAACACCAGCGTTAGAGTTAACGGGACCTTATCAGTATCTTCCCCATAAGAAATGGTACTAGACAGGGATGCCCCTGTCATCCTTGTTGTTTGCACTATCAATAGAGACCCTAGCCCACAAGATAAGAGCTAACAACAAAATAACTGGTTTTAAAATTGTGGACATGGAGGGCGGAGCCTACAGTTGAAGAGGCAGGACGTGTTTTTGAAGAGCTCCTGACTATATATTCTATTTTCAGCGATATATCACTATTTTATCAGTAGTTTTATACCACAGAAAGCTTGAAAGATTCAGGAAAGCATTCCTAAACTCTGTGCCTGACCTATGCTCTTCAACAAAACTTTTCAACCGTCAAAAGATCTATATAGCAACGTGGCCTGTGAGGCCTACTCTGTTGATTAGACACGGTGGAGTTGGGGCTACCACATATTACCCCCCCCCCCCCAGATCTCTGGGTTACAAGCTCAGATTGAAGCACTACTTATAGGATGGAATCCTCTGAAGCTACCTTAATGGCATAGATCAGGGACATTCTAATGATACATATGTCATGGCTTGAGCGCCATTTACTTACAGTGTGGTGTACTGTTGGCGAGCATGAACAGCAGAGTAATGCTGTCACAGATGACAGTGATATAGACAGTACTAAGGAAGTAGATTCTTTGGGTAATGTTTGTGCCCCTTTCATAATGTTAAATAAAAAGACCTTGAGGTCTGATGAGCCAGAGACTGAAGAGATTTGCTGCGAGCAACTGAGAGATTCAAATGCAAACCAGCAACCTGTGTGGGTCATTCTGAAGCTATTTGCTACCTGGGGATTTTGGAACCCTGATTTGAGGCTTAACCCCTATAGAGGCTCCGATTCTACAAACCATGCTGGTCTGTCCACATGGAAACTTACTCCTGAGGGACTCCAGTTGTGCACCACAAAGGAAAAGCTACAGAGACACTGACTGCAGTTGCCCTCTGATTATTCCCTGCTGACCACAGAAGCGGATTTGGGGATCCCCCTCCTAAACCGAAGTCCAACACGAGCACTCACCTTTACAGAGAATGGAGTTGGTTAACTCACTGACTTTTCTTGGCAGAGCTGTAATCCTGTACTCGGTATTAACACTGGTTTATAAGCATTTATTATATTCTAAATACAAGCTTTAATGTTTTTTTTATTTGCTTCTCAATACTTTATTAGTGTGTTAAAAGGAAGACTTTGTTCAATACGTGATAATGTGAATGTGTTGTGTTTTATTGCCTATTCTATTCTGCTAATCTGTTTTATATAGGTGGAACAGGAGAGTAATATAGAAGTTCCTGACAATTTAAAATATAACTAGAATATTGGTTGCACGCCATTATACTTCCCACATAAGCCGGCGTACTCCCTTAGATAAAAGTGAAAAATGTTGTCTGGTCTAGTATTTAAACTACCTATTGTTTAAACTTTATAGATGTTATCTGTTTAAAACAGTCTGGCACTAACTTGCCAAGCTAGCTGGATGCTTCTGATATTTAAACATATTCTGTTTTTATTCCAGTTCGTTATAGTTCATACACATTTGATATAAATATAGCCACTAGATGGCGCCAGCTACCTAGTAGATAAAGCAGGATAAAGACATCCAAACTTCAAGCTGTTGAAAAAACTGATACTTCTCCCTCAAGCTCCGGTATTATAGTATGTCTTCACTACCCATTAATGAGCTTGTCAATACACTTACATCAATGTCATGACATATTTTTTTCCCTTTTTTAATATTTACTAGGTATCTTATACATCATGGAGTTTTAAGAGTTATTAACTGATCCCTTGCTTGAGACAAAAGTGTGTGATTTACCTTGCCCTTAATCTTAGAGGCAGCTGAACTTTTGTAATGTTTAAGATGTTTTACAAAGCTCAGAATATGAAGCTTTATGTTCTTTATCTTTTACTGTTCAAAGCCAGTTTTTTTTTTTACTTTATGTATGGGATTTGTAGTAGCCTACTGTTATTCCCTAAAAGTATACTATGGAAGCCAGTTAGCCATTAAGGTGTGAGGCATATATCTGTGCGGCATTGTATATATGTTTCTATCTGTATGGGATTAGGTTTAGCTCCCATACATGGTATCTCCCCACTTCTTTAGCTGGGGCTATTATAGAGTGTTACTCTGTTGGCTTCTCATTTCTCAAGCTTTCTCTTTACTGAGCTGCTATATTATAAGTTAGTTTAATGAATACAAAGCAGTTACCATTTTGTTGTTGTGACTCCCCCACTTGGTACTTTGGTGTATAATTGCTATAACCCCATATAGCCCAATTAATATATAACTGAACTGTAACTTAGGAGGTCTATGAGAGGCCATTGTATAACATTTGGACTAAGTTCTATAATACAAATTATTTCAAAGTTTTAGGGGTTATATCAAGTGTTATTAAAGCTTAAGCTTAGATATATAAAGTAAAATAAAAAAAATGAGGTATGTTATTTGGGACCCAAAAATGCCCCCCTTTATAGTAGTTGACCTCCTATAACTTGACTTAGTACTGAGGCCAAAAAGTGACCTCATATGCCATCATGGAGGTATAATGAACATTAGGCATACTAGTTGCATTAATTATCTAGACTTCCTCTCTGTAATGTATACTCGGCGCTGAAATTGCTTGAATATGAAATGTCCGTAGAAAGCTCTCTCTCCCTACTATTTTAGAAGTGTATATTACAATCTATTTTATATCTAATGGAAACCTGCAAACGCACCCGAAAACTTTAGGCCCATATCATTATTAAATTTTATTATCAAAATCCTAGCAAAAATCCTGGCAAATCGCCTAAACAAATACTTCCCTGATCTAATATCTACAGATAAGGTGGGCTTTGTGATGGGCAGAGAAGCCAGAGATAACACCTCAAAAGTCCTTGAGCTTATAAATTACGCAAAAGTAATCTGAGAAGGTCTTTGATAGGGTGGACTGGCTCTTCTTGCATCGTACAGTGGATGCTATGAACATTGGTAACTCCTTTCTAATCATGACATTTGCACTTTACTCAACCCCTAATGCCAGCGTTAGAGTTAACGGGACCCTATCAGAATCTTTCCCCATAAGAAACGGTACTAGAGAGGGATGCCCCCTGTCACCCCTGTTGTTTGCAATATCAATAGAGATCCTAGCCCACAAGATAAGAGCTAACAACAAGATAACCGGTTTTAAAATTTGGGACATGGGGGGCGGAGCCTACAGTTGAAGCGGCAGGACGTGTTTTTGAAGAGCTCCTGCCTATATTTTCTATTTTCAGCGATATATCACTATTTTATCAGTAGTTTTATACCACAGAAAGCTTGAACGATTCAGGAAAGCATTCCTAAACTCTGTGCCTGACCTATGCTCTTCAACAAAACTTTTCAACCGTCAAAAGATCTATATAGCAACGTGGCCTGTGAGGCCTACTCTGTTGATTAGACACGGTGGAGTTGGGGCTACCACATATTACCCCCCCCCAGATCTCTGGGTTACAAGCTCAGATTGAAGCACTACTTATAGGATAGAATCCTCTGAAGCTACCTTAATGGCAGAGATCAGGGACATTCTGATGATACATATGTCACGGCTTGAGCGCCATTTACTTGCAGTGTGGTGTACTGTTGGCGAGCATGAACAGCAATAATGCTGTCACAGATGACAGTGATATAGAGAGTACTGAGGAAGTAGTTTCTTTGGGTAATGTCCGTGCCCCTTTGATGATGTTAAATGAAAAGACCATGAAGTCGGATGAGCCAGAAAATAAAGAGATTTGCTGCGAGCAACCGAGATATTCAAATACAAACTGGCAACCTGTGTTCCAAAGCTATTTGCTGCCTGGGGATCCTGGAACCCTGATTTGAGGCTTAACCCCTATAGAGGCTCCGATTCTGCAAACCATTCTGGTCTGTCCACATGGAAACTTACTCCTGAGGGACTTCAGTTATGCACCACAAAGGAAAAGCTACAGAGACACTGGCTGCAGTTGCCCTCTGATTATTCCCTGCTGACCAAAGGAGCGGATTTGGGGATCCCCCTCCTAAACCGAAGTCCAACATGAGCACTCACCTCTACAGAGAATGGAGTTGGTTAACTCACTGACTTTTCTTGGCGGAGCTGTAATCCTGTGCTCGGTATTAACACTGACTGGTTTACAAGCATTTATTATATTCTAAATACAAGTTGCTTTAATGTTTTTTTTATTTGCTTCTCAATACTTTATTAGTGTGTTAAAAGGAAGACTTTGTTCAATACGTGATAATGTGAATGTGTTGTGTTTTATTGCCTTTTCTATTCTGCTAATCTGTTTTATATAGGTGGAACAGGAGAGTAATATAGAAGTTCCTGACAATTTAAAATATAACTAGAATATTGGTTGCACGCCATTATACTTCCCACATAAGCCGGCGTACTCCCTTAGATAAAAGTGAAAAATGTTGTCTGGTCTAGTATTTAAACTACCTATTGTTTAAACTTTATAGATGTGTCGTTATCTGTTTAAAACAGTCTGGCACTAACTTGCCAAGCTAGCTGGATGCTTCTAATATTTAAACATATTCTGTTTTTATTCCAGTTCGTTATAGTTCATACACATTTGATATAAATATAGCCACTAGATGGCGCCAGCTACCTAGTAGATAAAGCAGGATAAAGACATCCAAACTTCAAGCTGTTGAAAAAACGAATACTTCTCCCTCAAGCTCCGGTATTATACTATGTCTTCACTACCCATTAAAGGGACAGTAAACCTAAAAAATAATGTTATATAATTCTGCACATAGTGCAGAATTATATAACATTATTTAGGTGCTATAGCTATAAAACCCTTTTTTCACTTTTAATATTTAAAAAACATACCGTTTTTACAGACCCGCTCTCTGCTCTCTGCTGAGCGGGTCTGTTTTTTTTAGTCAGCGCATCGGGCCAGCTGTATAGTCACAGCCCGGCCCGACCACGCCATAAGAATAAGTGCAGCTCGCTCCTGCTCTGTCTGACAGCAGGAGCGAGCTTCACTCAATGCTATGGCGCGGTCGGGCCGGGCTGTGACTATACAGCTGGCCCGATGCGCTGACTAAAAAAAACAGACCCGCTCATGTGCAGAATTATATAACATTATTTTTTAGGTTTACTGTCCCTTTAATGAGCTTGTCAATACACTTACATCAATGTAATGACATCTTTTTTTTCCCTTTTTTAATATTTACTAGGTGTCTTATACATCGTGGAGTTTTAAGAGTTGTTAACTGATCCCTTGCTTGAGACAAAAGTGTGTGATTTACCTTGCCCTTAATCTTAGAGGCAGCTGAACTTTTGTAATGTTTAAGATGTTTTACGAAGCTCAGAATATGAAGCTTTAGGTTCTTTATCTTTTACTGTTCAAAGCCAGTTTTTTTTTTTACTTTATGTATGGGATTTGTAGTAGCCTACTGTTATTCCCTAATAGTATACTATGGAAGCCAGTTAGCCATTAAGGTGTGAGGCATATATCTGTGCTGCATTGTATATATGTTTCTTTTTTTTTTTCTTTTTTTAAAAAGCTTTATTGAGATATTAATAAACATTACATCATAAAGATAAAATAATGCAATGTAACAAAATATAACATAAATCAGTGACGTGCACTCATAGGAGGCAGGTGAGGCAGTGCCTCCCCTGGCCAATCTAGGTATTACAGCCTTTTTTTGTATAAAAATAAAAAAAAATCTATTTTTTTTAAATAAAAAGGTGACCCCCCCACCCCTCCACCAAAATCAGTACTTTATTATTTATTGTGTTATTAACTTGACTTGTATAAAAAAAACGTAATAGTAATACATTGGCATTCATATTGTGCAACTAGAGTCCAGCCAGCTATCCTTCTATTGTGCAATATGAATGCAATGTATTGACTGTGGAAGTGTATGGGCCGCTGAGAGACTGCCACCAGGAGGAGAATAAGTGCCATTGCAGGGCTCTCTTGCGGCCCATACTGCTCCCACCGGAGGCTTGACTCTGAAAGCCTCCCTCGGGAGCCGTGGCCTCCTCTCTGCCAATCAGACACCAGCAATTCCGTCTGAGTCTATGTTGTGCTGAGTGCCGGGCGGGAAGGAATCGAGGCGCGCGTCAGCGCCTGTCACCGTACAGCCGTCATCAGTCTCAGACATCAGTCAGTGTGGTCGTGACGGGTGAACTTCGAAGAAGACAGCACTGAGCACGCAGTAGAAGACTAAGTCTACTTAGCACTTTGGCGCATATAATTCTTTAGGTAGATGGCGGTGGCGGTGCTAATTTATTACATATTATATACTCATATTTCACTTAGCTGATGAGCCCCAGCATCGAACTTGTTTCAGCCTTCAGGAATTGTGTTATGCTTATTGGTTAAATTGGTGCATATTCTTTAGGTAGGTGGCGGTGCTAATTATTACTGTATTATTTTTTACATGATAATAAATAATATTTATTATCATGTAAAAAATAATACAGTAATAATTAGCACCGCCCCACCTACCTAAAGAATATGCGCCATTAACCAATAAGCCTAACACAATTCCTGAAGGCTGAAACACTTCGATGCTGGCTGAGTGAAATTTTATGATGATATAGTATATTTATTAAATATACTATATCATCATCAAATTTCCCTCAGCCAGCATCGAAGTTTTTCAGCCTTCAGGAATTGTGTTATGGTTATTGGTTAATGGCGCATATTCTTTCTTAGGTAGGTGGCTCAGGAACCTGAAAAAAGAGAGACATGTGAATTACCAACCACTCATTGCTCAGTAGGGGCTGCACAGAAATAAATAAATATCTAGATAAATAATTTTAAAGGCACTTAGGAATACATGGAAATGTAAATTTGATTTACACGCAAAAAAAGAAGGCTATAACCTGCTCAAACTGAAACATTTGCCCTGTTTCACTGCAGTGTCTGTTGAAGATCAAAAGCCTTCTTTTTTGGGTCAAAAAATTCCAATTTGAGCTGCCTTGTTCAATTGGAATTTTCCCAAAGTATTGGAATAAAACGTAGAAGCTGATTCCATTTCATTACTTTTATCCTTTTGAAACATACTATGCTGTCGGCTCTGTGTGATGTTATTAGAACAGAGAGCTTGAAGTAGTTTTAAAAGTAGATATGTATGTGGTTCCAAAGGCCATGAATGAAATAAAATCCTAAAAAAACTTGCTTTCTAGTTAGTTATTGCATTTAAAGAGTACTATATCTGGCTCCACAATATTTTTTTCATGTGAATTTTACCTTTCTATTAGAGAGAAACTGAAACGTTCAGGGTCATTTGCCCAGCATGTAGTATAAATTTCCTGTCCAATTAGCATAACTGCTTTCAAATGTCTATTACCACCAATGATGCCTAAGCACTTCATGCGTTTCTTTTTGTAATAGCTGAATCTGTGTCCTTATTTTTTATGGGGGAAAAAAATCTGTTTCTCCTAAGAAATGTTTTCCTTTTTATTAGTCATATCTGCTGGAAATCAGAATTTTTACACTCAGTTTAAATTTAATAAACGGAAGTAAAATATGACTGATATGTAATGAAACATTCTGCAAAACCTTTTGAACTAAATCAGTGGTCTACATACCTGAAAATATTTTAAACTTAAAGGACACCTCAGTGTGTTTTCTATTTTAAAAGTCATGGAGAAGCCTATATTTTTGAGTAATGTTATTTATTTGAGACAAATCAACTCAAATAACTAAATAGAATTTACTCAAATATTCTCTCAAGACGTGGCTGGCGGTCCTGCTGCTATTACATATTTATATTTTTGGATTGGAATATAGTAAATTCAAATGGTGTTATGTATAACACAGGAATTGTGTTATGGTTATTGGAAGAAATTGGTTAAGGCATTGGATTGGCACTTGGCAGGCACTGTTGGCAGATGATTGTTGGCAAACTTGGCAGTTAGGCAGCAGCATCAGCAAAATGTACTCGTGACTCGTTCAGACAGACTTCAGAACGTGTTACTACTTTTACTATTTTTTTAGTAACTGTTTTTGTCAGTGGCAGCTATAGTTATACTGTGGTGTTTTTCACACCAATTTATAAGTTATGACATTTATTAACCTTGTTTAATGCGGTTATTTTAATAAATGTCATATTTTATAAATTGGTTTGAAAAACACACACAGTATAATAGCGGCTAGCACTGACAAAAACAGTTACTAAAAAAAATAGTAAGAGTAAGACGTTCTGAACGTGGGACCGGGTTGGTGCCGCTATTCTAAGTGTATTTTGTAAAATAAGGCTGCAGTCAGTGCAGTCAGAGCAGCCATGAGTGCAGTTGAGATCAAAACATAAACAGTCAGGCCTGTAAAGCGCGGGAATTGTAGCCCCACCTACAAGACACCCACACACTCTCTCTGTGGCTGTGCAGTGTGCACAAGTCTCCCTCACCTGCTTCCTTTCCTGGAAATGTTGGGAGGTAAACTATTATGATGTGCTTGCTGTGCTGAACAAACCTCCCAAGCTATGCTGTCCTAAGACATTGAAGTTGCTGCTTCTATAAGCTTTTCCTGAAAACTTTAGGGAAATAGTGTTGCCTGTTGACATTTTGGTAAAATCATAATGCAGTGTGAACTGTATTGAATGTCATCACATTAAGAATACTAATTAGTTAAGAAATAGTATCTGTACTTACTGCAGACTGCCAGACTCTGCATACTTAAAGGGACATTAAACACTTTGAGATGGTAATATAAAATGATAAATTGTATATATAAAACAACTCTGCAATATACTTTCATTATTTATTTTGTCCTCTTTGCCTGTAATTCCATTCTGAAATTGTGAGCTTTCCAGTTCCTGTTAGAAATGGAAGTGCAGAACACTGTTAAAGCCAGCACAACCATTGGCTGCACACTCTTGTGACCTATTTATAACTGACCCTAATTGGCCACAGCAGAGAAGGTAACACAAGTTACAACATGGCAGCTCCCAGTGTTTTATAGACACTAAAACTTTACACTTATTTTGTCCCTTTTTAAACAACTAATGAAACTTTAAAAAATACATCTACATGTTAGTCATGGACTAATCTTTTCTTTGAATGCATCATTCTATCTAGCATGTATTTAGTGTTTAATGTCCCTTTAATGATGTGTTTACCTGCATTCATTTTAGCTGTCCAATAAAAATGCACTGTTCTGTAAATGTAAATATATGTTAAAAGGTGTTGACTTGACTATCTGTTTATGCCAAATATACATTTACAATATGTACACCACCTACATGGCATTGAAATGCAATTAAAGTTAACATTCACATTCAGGGAAGGTTGAATCATAATCTTCTAAGTGATAAAGTATACTTTTGTGACTGAGTTGGTTCTATACGGAACACCTAGTAGATGCGAATATTTAGATATGATTTTCAACAAAGGATATCAAAAGAATGAAGAAAATCAGATATCCTTTGTTGGAAATCATATCTAAATATGCTCATTAGCTACTGTGCATATTTAGATATGATTTTCAACAAAGGATATCAAAAGAATGAAGAAAATCAGAGATCCTTTGAAAATCATATCTAAATATGCTCATTAGCTACTGCGCATATTTAGATATGATTTTCAACAAAGGATATCAAAAGAATGAAGAAAACCAGATATCCTTTGTTGAAAATCTTATCTAAATATGCTCATTAGCTACTGCGCATATTTAGATATGATTTTCAACAAAGGATATCAAAAGAATGAAGAAAATCAGATATCCTTTGAAAATCATATCTAAAATGCTCATTAGCTACTGCGCATATTTAGATATGATTTTCAACAAAGGATATCAAAAGAATGAAGAAAATCAGATATCCTTTGTTGAAAATCATATCTAAATATGCTCAGTAGCTACTGATTGGTGGCTGCATATACATACCTCATGCAATTGGCTCACCCATGTGCATTGCTATTTCTTCAACAAAGGATATCTAAAGAATGAAGGCGTATCCTAGCCACTGCCTCACCAGCCTCTGACCTCACCGCACATCACTGATAAATGTATATGCTCATCAGCCTGCACAGGCAACCAAACCGAAAGAAGCCTGACCTATAAAAATATACCATAAGGAAACTGAATTTATCACCTGCACTGCCTGTTACTATTGTTCCTACTCAAATATCTTAGAAGAGTCAGATAATTGCAGAGATTACATTACATTACAGCAGACACATTAGTTTAAACTAACAAATGGAACTGCAAGGTATTTATGGAACTTCAACACATGGAGGAGAACCTTTTATAGTTAACGGATATGAGTACTATAAGCATAGAGTAAATACTCAAGGTCATATTATTGGCAATGTTGTACAGCACAAATACTTAAATGTAAAGCAAATGTAGTTTCAGATGGTTTAAAGGTTGTTAGACAGTATGCCAAAGATTATAATCATGAAGGTAATCTTTCAAGAGCGCTTGCCCACAAATATTTTGGTGAGATGAAGATGAAAATGACAGAATCTCTTGCAGGACCAAGTGCAATACAAGCATCTATATTTGTAAATCTTGATCCACACGTACTTATGGCACTTCCAAAGCGCTTCTCTTTAAATCGACAGTTATGCCGTCATAAACAAAAATTTCTGGAAAGGGGAGATAATGAGAGAGAACTTCCTACATGTCTAACAAATTTATTTTTTTACATCCCATGCCAATTTGCGGACTTTGTACTTTTTGACTCAGGAAATGGTAATGATTGAATTCTACTTTTGGGATGCAGAGAACTGTTAGATGGTTTGGCTAAAGCTCCAATGTGGTTGGCTGATGGAACATTCAAAGTTGTACCTGGACTTTTCTTGCAGCTTTATAGTATTCACTTTCAGTTTTGTTACCCTGCTGCTGTGTACTGCTTGTTACCTAATAAAAGCCATGAAACATACAATCGTGCGCAGGGAGATTTGAAAAACTTGGTTCCCACTGCAGCACCTAATATTATTTTGACCGATTTTGAAAGAAGCGCAATGTCTGCATTCAAAGATGCTTTTCCATGTGCAAGAGTAACAGGATGTTACTTCTATTTGTCGCAAAGTGTTCTGCGCAAAGTTAATGAAATTGGAATGAAACTTGACAATGAAAGCAATGATGAAGTTTGTCGCTCAATTAGATGTTTAGCAGCTCTCGCCCATGTTCCAATTGATGAAGTGGCTGAGGCTTTTGATAATCTGGCAGAGAGCAGGCCTGCTTTTGCACGCATGGAAGAACTAGTGAGCTATTTTGAGCACACCTACATACGAGGTAGACTTCGACGAGGAAGAGGCAACAAATATGGTCCAGCACTGTTTCCAATTAACATCTGGAATCAATGAGAATCTGCAGCAGAAGGGCTAGCCAGAACAACAAATATGGTGGAAGGCTGGCATCATGGCATACACGCTTTGTTTCAATGTAGTCACCCAAGTATGTGGAGATTTCTAGATGGGCTAAGAAAAGACTGCATCAAGCAAAAAACTGCTTATCTTCAAGGTGGCTCTAGACTTGAACAACCTTCTCAAAAACGTTATTCTGAGTATTAGAATCATCAGAGCTTTTGCAACATAAAACTAAACAGATGTGCTAACATTCTTGTGAGCAATTGCTTATTTGTCATATTCATAGGACTACTATGTTAAGGATACATGCGGGCAGAATCGAACTAAAGAGAGTTCAGTTACTGTTTTAGTTGGCTCTACATGCTTTCAGGTTATTTGTGGTTACTATTTCTCTCCCCTTAAGAAATAACTGGCATTGGTACGCCAGTACTATGTGCTTCTCAACACTTTCATTGTTGTTATGTTCTGGTATATGAGTTTTTGCTTTTTAATCATCTGCCCCTTTTTTTATTTTTGTGTTTGAGATTTTGTCTGATTATGTTGTGCTCACTGCTCTGGTACATTGCAACTGCTCAGTCTGGTAACCCTCAGTGGCTGTGCCCACTGGTTCATAAGCGTACATGTGAGTTGTTGTGCATTCAGTGAGACAATTGTATGATTTAACCCCTTGAGTGCTAACGACGGCTCAGAGCCGTCGCTAGCACTCAACTACCTTTTTGGCAATCTGGGGGCTCCCACTCCGGCGATCAGGCCTGCATAGTGACAGGCATCGCCGGGGCTTCCCGTTACGTGCAGTGACGTCATGCGCAAAGACGTGATGACGTCACAGCGCAACTTTATTTAAAATTGACAATACAAAGTATAGGGAAAGGGGGCATGCTGCTTAGAAACCTGTATCTCAGGGATCTGAGCAGCTACAGACCTCCAAGACCCACCATTGGAAAGGTAATCGCCTAACCTTTCCAATGGTATGAGTCTTGGGGATCTGGGGGGGAAAAAAAAGTCAAAACATTTTTTTTGTTAAAAATAGTAAAAATCAGAAAAATATTAAATCCAACTTAGCACTCAAAGGGATGACTAATAAACAAGGGGTATGTGTCCTAAGCGCAAAGTGGCACAGCCTAAAGCCTAATCCCTGATCAGTACCCTAGCAAACTGAAATGAATAGAACAATCGTAAATAGGTGGGAGTAGGCGCTAAAATAGCTGAATAGGCAAGTTAAAACAAGCAAGCTAGATAATTGAATGTAAGAGCATAGGTAGAAGTGGATTTAGTAATAGGCACAGCTTATTACTGGGTTCGCTTGGAAGGGAGTGTGGGATCACTGGCTCCATTGTCCAGCCTGTGCTGGAGGCCTGACCTACCTGACATGACTAAAACTCTTACTAACCCTATCACAAGAGAGACTGTTTTACAGTGGGTGAGAGCAGTTGACCGATACCCGGGCTTGACTTCTAGGCCGGGACCCCTGACCTCGCTAATTCACAACCCTGACTTCTCAGTGGCTTCCCTCAGACCACACCAGTCAATTAGTACGGACGTTCTAGTCCATCACGTAGCCACAGATGATTCCATACATACGCAAACCCAACTACTCCAGAAGGGATTTGAATGGGCCGTGAACTGGTTCTCCTACAAGAGACTACATCACTATATCACATCCCACAAGCAAAGTTATAACCTCACCCGTCCCCCAACGAACTTAGAAAAGCTATATTTATCAGAGGCCCCGGTTAGACATTCTCTCTCTATAATATACAAGATATTAATACACCCCCTCCCGGGCAATTTGCCCTATGCTCTAGAAATGTGGGAGAGAGAACTCGGTACAATAAACCTCCCACAGACGGCATTGTACATGTTCTCTAATACCAAGAAATCTTCCGCTTCAGCTTCTATACAAGAAATCAATTATAAGCTATTACACTGCTGGTATCTAACCCCCAGAAAAATGCATCGCCTATTCCCCAAAACTAATAATAAATGTTGGCAATGTGGACATGTTGGGAGTGGGATGGGACATATGTGGTGGTGGTGTTCACAACTCAATCACTTCTGGTATGAGGTCATGGGGGAGGTTGAACATATCTTGCAGATAGCTATTCCCCCGGATCCCCAAATCTGGCTATTGAATAAACCTGTAACTCTGCCCTTTAGACATATGCTACCCCTATTCAGAATATGTGCCAATAGCGTTAAAGCCCTCATCGCAAAAACATGGAAATCTACTGGCATCCCTACTATAGGTATGTGGAGAGACAAAGTGGCGGAACTTTTAGAGCTGGAGGAGTATGCAGCGTATAAAAATGGTAACTTATACGGCTACCAAATAGCACATACATTGTGGGATGAGTATATTAAGCACCGATAGACTTACTACACGATTCCTATTCCCGGTTTCAGATCCCATTGTGAATGGAAGAGTAGAGGCTGCCATCTAAATTAACACTAAATTAAAACCAAATGTAAATCTACACTCAAATTAAAATTATACTGATATAGGTTTACTACTTCTTTTTTTTTTTTTTTTTTTGAGTTGTTCACGTGTTTTATTTTCATAAGGACAACAGCAATGCTAGAAAACAAATATACTAAGGGGAACAGAATGAATATTACGATGTAAAACAAGCAATGAGGGTCGTCTGGTCATCTGACCTCTAGAGGTGGTTGCACAGCGTCTAATGTCCGTACTTCTGAAACTCCCACTCTCTGTTGTCCAAAGGGCAGACCTGTCGCGTCTTCAGCCAGCGAGAGATGCAGTGAAAGTGGAATGCGTGATTACATACTCCCCATGCCACTGTACATTCCTCAGAGGTGGCAGACGCCTGGTTGGCTTGACATTCTATACACAAATCCATGATGTGGTTCCTGCAAATAGCACAATTATCCACCACAATATCCCAGACCCAGAGAGCGACTGCATTCCACTTCTTCACCTCGAACCGTTTCTTGCTGGCGCTGTTATTTGCTCTGCTCGGGGTATCCACATAGATTTACTACTAATCAGCTCGTAAGACCATGCATCAAATAAAGATATATACTAAAAGACACAGCATTTAATGTAAAGTTCTAGTCTTTTGTAAAGTTAACCTTCTTCTAATTTTTTTATTTTGTATTCTCATCTCTAAATGTAAACATAAGATTCTGCATCATTGTGTTTTTCTTGTGCTTCAAAATCAGAATGCGGTTTTGTTTTGTTTTCTTGAAGCTTAAAGTATACACATGTTTTATTGAAAGTTGTTGTAAAAATGATCGGATCTTTCTCAATAAAAAGATTTCAACTAAAAAATATTTCAACCTAAAGTGAATGTACATTTTGATGCTAAAGTGCCCGTTTTTTTAAAAAAATTCGATTGAAAACAGGGGCACTTTAATTCATCATAATTTACATTTCACTTGTGTTGTGAAAATACTTACCTTTTAATCCTGACAGCCGCTCCAGCTTCCCCGGCTGTCGCAAGCCATTTCTGACGTCAGAAATGATGGATCAGTCATCCTCCAATCACGATTTCCCCCCTGGGGGAATCAGTGTCTGATTCAACACCGTTATTAAAGGAAGCCGGATTCCTCATTTTAGACCCAGGAAGAGGCTTTGTGATGGGCGGAGGAAGCTGGAGCGGCTGTCAAGATTAAAAGGTAAGTATTTTTTCACAACATGAGTGAAATGTAAATTTTGATGAATTAAAGTGCCTCTGTTTTTAACCAAATTTTTAAAAACCGGGCACTTTAGCATCAAAATTTACATTCACTTTAAAGAGACATAAAACTCCAAGGGCTAGATTACAAGCAAGGAAAAAACTGTTTTGCACAACAATAGTTTTTCGCAAGCCTTTTTAATTGCGCTGATATTACAAGTTGAGCGAAATTTACACTTTAATCCTTACCGCAATCTCAGAGCTGTGGTTACCGGTTTTCCGGGAAAAAAAGTTGCACAACACACTACAAAAATACATTAAAAAGTACACTTTGTGTATATATATGTATTTACAGTCATATGTACACATATATATATATATATATATATATATATATATATACATACAAATACATCTTTAGCAATGTATCTGTATGCATCTCTCTCTAACGGCTAGATTACGAGTTTTGTGGTACAGCTATACCTCTGAAAAAATGGCCATTGCACGTGGAATGGCCGGGAACGCATATTACGAGTCACGGCAGTATAGCGATACCGCAAACATTTTAGCCTATAACACAACGTCCATTCCGCACTTAAAAAAAATGACATTTGAGTTGCAGGATTTTCATAGCTAAAACATGAATGAGAAGAGGCGCACAAATGTGTGTATCAGAAAGCACAGTGTGAGGACGGACTACAGATGGTCTATACACAGGGTACTCACAATAGTTCAAAGCACACTAGTGTGCTTGTGGATACGAGCTGGTAATCAGAGCTGACCAGCTGGCTCTCTCCGGTCTGCAGCTATCCTGAAAAGGATCCGGCGTCTGGTAGTGGAGCTGCTTGTTATGTATAAATCGAAGGCACCAATTGTAATAAAAATAACTTTTTATTGCAAGCTCTGCAAATTGAGCCTTAACAAGGATTAGATATAACAAGCAAATGGTTCAGCATATAACAATTGCAACGCGTTTCTCGGCTCTCCTGGCCGTTTCTTCAGGCATACTTAACAAAGTTTTAAAACCGGCTTTTATAGCCGCCACTACCACGACACACCTCTAAGAGGGGTGTGTAACAACTAACCAATGTGAATACAGGACTCCAGGGGAGTGGGCCTGCCCAGATTACAGCGAATGCTTATATCTAAATGACGTTAGGGGTTTATATACTGCAAAATTTACTAGTATTGAATGCTTTTTTTTTTTTTTATAATTTATAAGCACAACCCCGGCATTCGCTATATGGGCTTGCACGCTGCTCTAGTGGCTCATAAAAAATATATATCATTCCTTTTGGGATAAGTGATGTTAAAACAAATCATATATATGCACTAACAATATTATTAAAAACTATGCTAAAATAGATAAAAAGTACTATACTAAATGGCCGTAAATATTATGGTATCAGGACGTCCTACTATAGACATATACTGTTTGATATCTGAACTTGCTCCCTAGTTGTCGGATGTAACCCGATATGGGGATGCTGAATAGACTTAGGATGTGCCCATTATTTTAACCCTTTAGAAGTGACGGGGATAAGATCATTAGTAAATATATCCTATACTGATATCTAAATAAATGGATGCATCGTGAATGAAATGAACAGGTATATTACTCTGGTGATAAAAATATTAACTGAAATGATTAGAGTGTAACTCTAAGCACTTTCTGTATATGTGACTGGAAATCTATACTTGTGATCTAATCTGTGTACTACTTGATGGATTATTCTAATAAGATTCAATGTTACTATAATAAAAAAGTGACTCATGTGAACGTGTAGGGTATATATAAATATAGGTGAGTATGGTAATCAATGCCTATACCTAATATTAAATAATGTTATACTTTGTGTTAACAATTTAGTACTATAGTGTGATGTGATACGATGGGGGTATAAATTGATAAAACATTGTGTGTTTGTCTGTCTCAATGATACACACTATAACATGATGTTTATTCATAGTGATTTAAATGCAATGTGGATGGGGAGATTTTATTATTATAGAACATTGTGTATTGGTCTGTCTCAATGACACACACTATAACATAATATTTATTCATAGTGATTTAAATACAATGTGGATGGGGGATTTTATTATTAGCAAAAAAGTGCAAATATATAAACTAGTGATGGTGATATGTATATATGTATGATAAAAAGTATATTATATATAATAGTGTGACAAATATTTTATGGTATAAAGGTCTGCAATTGGGACATATATTAAAAGGCTGCAGAGTCAATGACTTCATTCAGCCCATTAGGAAATAAAGAATTAAACCTATAGATCCAATAGGTCTCTCTTTGGTGCAACTTGGTAAACCTATTGTATCCATTGGAAGCCGGAATGCTTTCAAGTGGTGTAATGGTAAATGGACAATTCTCTCCATTATTTTCATGTATATAATGACAAGATACACTGTGTTTATTCGATTTTTTCTTGATGTTACGGAGATGTTCACTCCAGCGGGTGCGGACATTTCTTATAGTGCGCCCCAAATATTGCAGTCCACATTTGTAAGATAATATTTAGATAACATAAGATGAACTGCATGTTAATTGGTCATCAATGTGAAAAATCTCACCAGTCGTATGTGCTTTAATTGTTTTTGCTTGGTGTGTTATATGTTTACACATGTGGCATCTTATTTTTCCACATCTATAAACTCCCTTGCGACCTGCTAAGTTCCTATATGTTGTATTTTTGATCGATTTTTTAGAGATAACTACTTTACTCTGGGCCAAAGATTGTTTAATTGTAGGCGCCGTTTTATACACAATGTTGGGTCTATTGTTTAAATTTCTTTTCAATATAGGATCTTTCAATAGAATGGGCCAATGTCTTTGTAAGACTTTTTTTATACATTTATAGTTTGAATTAAATTGAGTGACAAAACAAGGTTGTTTCGTTTCGTCAGTAATGTTGTTAGTATTATCTAATTTTTTCTTTGTTTGAAGAATAGAAGATCTATCTAATTTACAGGCTTTTTCATATCCATTAAGAATGATATTCAAAGGATAACCCTTTTCTTCAAATCTTTTGATTAAAATGTTTGATTGTTCATGAAACTTTTCTATTGAACTGCAATTCCTTTTTATCCTACAGAATTGGCTGTAGGGTATGTTGTTCTTCCACTGTTGATGGTGGTTACTAGTGTAATGAAGGAAATTGTTGCAGTCAACAGACTTAAAGAACGTTGATGTAGATATACTATTTTCTCTATCCCAGGCCAACACTAGATCCAAAAATTCAATCTTTTCAGATTGAATATTAGAAGTAAATTGAATACCCATTGAATTGTCATTAAGATTCAAACAAAATAATTTGGCCTCTTCTACAGTACCTTTAAAAATTAAAATCAAATCGTCTACGTAGCGGCCATAGAACACCAGGTTTGCCCTCCAGATTGAATTGTAGATGTGCTAGCCTGATATATTCACACAGACCTTGGGAGAGACTGTGGGACGGCTGCGGTTCACCAGAAGGGGAAAGTATTAATACATATTATACACCTGTTTGCATGAATTGTAGATGTGTTTATCCTCAAAATAACCCATAAATAAGTTTGCAAAACTGGGGGCAAACCTGGTGCCGATCGCCGTACCTCTGACTTGTAGATAAAAATTATCTAAAAATTGAAAATAATTATGTTTTAATATAAATTCAATGAGTGTCAGTATATATTCCTTCTGAATCATGGGCATGTATATATCATTATCTAAATAGTGTTTTGTAGTGAAAAGGCCTAATTCATGGGTAATATTGGAGTATAGAGCACTCACATCTGCAGTTATCCATATTACATCCTCACTCTGTTTAAAATCTTTAATTTTGTATAATAGATCTGAGGTATCTCGAATGAAAGATGGTAAGCTTTGTACGTATTTTTGAAGAAAACTATCAATATATTGAGACAATTTGTCAGTGAGGCTGTTGATGCCTGCAATAATGGGTCAACATGGGGTTTTGAAACGATCTTTGTGAATTTTTGGAAGATGGTAGTAGTATGGCATAGAAGGATGTATAGGAGAAAGGAATTTCTTTTCTTTATTGTTTAAAATGCCCATAACACTACCATCCTCCAACAACTGCAATAGTTTTTTGAGAAATATTTGTGTGGGATCATTCTCTAATTTCCTATAATATTCTGCATTAAGAAGAATATTTTGGGCCTCCTTTACATAATCGGTGTAATCTTGCAGAACAATCCCACTATGAATAAACATCATGTTATAGTGTGTATCATTGAGACAGACAAACGCACAATGTTTTATCAATTTATACCCCCTTCGTATCACATCACACTATAGTACTAAATTGTTAACACAAAGTATAACATTATTTAATATTAGGTATAGGCATTGATTACCATACTCACCTATATTTATATATAGTACTGAGAGAATTGTGATGTCCAGAGTTATATTGATGACTTTACTTCTTTCCCTTGATAAATGTTCAAAAGGAGCAGGTTCACATTTCTTATATGGTGATGGGATTTATTGCAGTGGGAATTAAGAGTGGGCCATATACTGTATGCACTCAGGCAGCATAATTTTATAGACAACCGTAACAGTCAACTGTAACTCCTTATTGATCTATAGTAAACAAAGCATTAATAAAGTTTATTTTCATATTTCTATCAGCATAATTGTGAACATTTATGTGTTTTAAAGGAGTAGTAAAGGCTCCATTTTACATTTCAGGCATCAGAGAAGAAAAACATGTTTGCGTCATTGATTCACTGAGAAAAGCTGCTCTGAATTTACCTCTAACTTCTTCCTGACATCACTGGGTTCATTAAGCGTGCCTCCAGAATCATTTGAATGGCCAGTTTAGGTTCACAGAAGAATCCAGTAGCATCTTGTCCATGCATGTAGGAGCCTAAAGCCAATATCTAGTGTTTTTAATGGAAACACTAGCAACTAGATTCACTAAAGTGCAGTAACGTGGCACAATAGTGCTAACGCTGGGAAGAGTGAATCTTAAAATGGCCTCAACACCATTAGGGTTGCCACCTTTTTGTCTGGGTGAACCCTAATACTAACCGCCCCTCCCCAATCACAATTATCATACATAGTTGATCCTGCTCTGCTCTCCTGGCAGCTGCACTGGGAGAAAGGGATGTAATAGTATCACTCGTCCCAGTGATGCCACGGAGGAAAGCAGAAGCAGCGCTGGGAGGCAACAGGGCCGATATCTACTTGCAGTGTGTGCCCTATGCAACAGCACAGGGCACACACGGAAGATAAGCCCTGTTTCATCTTATACCGGACGCAACATCACCAGTCTTATAGCTGCAGCTGTTTTATAGGGGAGCCAATACGGATTTTCAAACATGAGTCCCAGGCATGTCATTGAAAACCCAGACTGTCCGGGTGAATTCGTCAGGTGGCAACCCAACTTACCATATGCATTATGAATGACCTATTCATGGCATGGTTGGGGCTCGCTGTGTGTAGCAAACTATGCTGCATGACGCAATAATTCAGGAGTCCGGAAAACCCTGCCACTTACTTCTACCCCATACACTGTCTTGTGATATGGGGAGGTTAATAGAAATAGGTACCTAGAGGGAGCTACCCCTCTAGGCCCCTCTATAGTTATATATATAAAAAATAAATTGGCACCTCTGTTTTTCCAAAGGGGTTAAATTATTTTGTGAACTGCTGGTGCAATGCCGCCTCCTGCAGATTCGCGGCCAATCGGCCGCTAGCAGGGGTGGCAATCAACCCGATCGCATTCGATCAGGTTGATTTCTGTCCGCGACCTCCGAGCAGGCGGACAAGTTACGGAGCTTGATAAAGACGTCTTTCGTGGCTCCTACAGGTATCCGTAGGAATGTCTGTCATGTTCATATGCTGAAGACACGCTACAGCCGCGCAGAAGAGGCCCATCGATACATGCTGGGGGTAAGCACCGCTTTTCTTTGTATCTTATCCTTGATAAATCGGCCCCATGGACCATAATAAAGTAACAAGAAATAAATCATATGAAATATTACAACACTATAATACGTATTGTTTGTAACTATAAATATGCTGCATGAACATAACCTCTGTTTCATTAAAGTAGTTTCCACTGCTAAATAGGAGGCCACTCTAGGACCTCAAAAGGATCATGCTACTAGAAAAATAAGGTGTACAATAAAACATAGTAGGAATGGTTATGTATGAGTACATAATGGGACCTGGTATATATATATATATATATATATATATATATATATATATATATATATAATCAGCAAGAGATGCACACTCCAATAGGAATAATTTTATAATCCTGTCACTTTTATTGTGAACATTTTTGGACCTACAGGCCCGTCCTCAGACAAATAAGTGTACACTTTTTTGTCTGAGGACGGACCTGTAGGTCCGAAAACATTCACAATAAAAGTGACAGAATTATAAAATGATTCCTATTGGAGTGCACTTCTCTTGCTGATTGTTTATACCCTTTTGCTGTACCCTGGGTTGTTACCTATTGGATGTCTGGAGTGTGATCTGTTTTGCCTTATATATATATATATATATATATATATATATATATATATATATATATATATATATATATATATATATACTTGAGTCTCACTTGTGCCCACCTTCAGAGTTAACATTTATATTGGAAAAGAGCATTTTAGACCCCTATACCACCTGCATGTGTCCAATGGTGGAGTATTACATGAACATGGTTAAAATAGTTATATGTAAGATAATGAAGTTGAAAGTTGGCAACGTTTCATAACAACTTTTATGAAATTCTTAGGCGTCCATGGCAGTAATAACAATAAGAAAAAAAAAGTATGAACAACCCTCCTGTGGAATAGAAAGTCACTCTAAAGCCCTTAAATATCTAATAGACTACTTCTTGTAAGAAGAGAGTATGCATAGTAACAAAGTAACATAGTAGATGAGGTTGAAAAAAGACCAAAGTCCATCGAGTTCAACCTATACAAATCTAAAATACTTACAAAAAGCTCCAGTTAAACTTAAATAATCCCACTAAAATGTGACCCATTTAATACTTGCAATCATATCCATTAATATTGTTTCTAGACAGAGATGTATCCAAACAATTTTAAAATGTATCTAGGGTATTGACATTCTCTACCTCCTTTGGTAATGAATTCCACAATTATATTGCTCTTACAGTGAAAAACATGTTTCCGTTGCAGTAGATTAAATCTCCTTTCCTCCAACCCTAAATTGTGACCTTTTGTCACAATTTTCTTGGAATAAACAGAGCTTCTGCCATCTCTGTATATGGTCCTGGAATATATTTATATAAAGTAATCATGTCACCTCTCAAGCACCTTTCTTCTAAAAAAAACAGACCCAGTTTGGCTAGCCTCTTCTCATAGCTTAAATTCTCCATTTCCCTTATTAGCTTTGTGGCTCTTCTCTGAACTTTTTCTAGTTCTGCAATATCTTTTTTGGGATCGGTCCCCAAAACTGCACTCCATACTCAAGGTGAGGTCTTACCAGGGCTTTAGATAGTGACAGAATTATGCTTTCCTCCCCTTAATCAATGCCTCTTTTAATACAGTATAAGTATTTTATTAGCCTTTGTAGCTGCTGCCCTGCATTGTGCACCCATCTTTAGCTTGTTATCTATTACTACTACCAAAATCCCTTTCCTCCACTTTTTGACTAAATCTTGTCCCATTTAAATTATACGTTGCCTGCTTATTTTTACTTTCAAAATGTAGAACCTTGCATTTTCCCTTGTTAAATCTCATTTTCCATTTACCTGCCCATGCTTCTAATTTTTGAAGATCCCTTTGTAACGAAAGATCATCCTCCATGTTAGAAGTGTCTGATATACCAATAACTGAAGACTTAGAAGTATCTAGTATTACAAATATATGTATAAATTAGCCTGTGATAGAACATAAATCAAGATATACCTATGGTACCCCAGATCATTGGCCTGAGTTAGCGGACCAGTGAGTAGCCCCTAAGTATGAATTTGTACTGTACTGTATAATATATTAGATCCTTAGCTGCCAACTGAGAGAATAACAAAGTGTCACTTGACAGGAGTGTTAATATACCATTGCAAAGTGTGAGTAACTTATAATGCACAATTGTATAAGACTAAATAAATAAAAAATAAAGAAATAACATGCACAGCAGCCCACACGAGTGATGAAGAAATACTAGCACATTAATCTGTAGATATACTGTGTGTGTGTAGTTAATTAAAAAGGCAGTCTCCTTAACCAGTACATTGAACTTCTAAGTAAAGAACATATAAAACCATAAAACAAGTCTGCGTGTTTTACTCTCTGGATTATATGTGAATATCGGACGTTATGTGCATTAAACTTTAAACAAACCACACAGTGTAATACGGTAACTTGGCTATCCATAAGATTGATAAAATATAGAATTGAATGTCCTGACCTAGGTTAATATTGAACTGTAGCGAGATTAAGAGGATTATACTCAGATGAGATAGGCTGCGGTAGCTTAGTGTCTGTGAGGCATTTAACTTGGGAGGTCGCTCCAAATTTATAATGGTGTGGAGGGGTAGCAATAGACTGGCCTCATTGGAATCATTAGAGGGTAAACCACTAACCTATGCAACTTTTGTCGAGGCTACGCTGTTGTGTAGATACCTTCACTCGAGTGTGCGTATGTTGCAAGTACAAGGAGATTCCCATCCTGGAAGTATACTCAGCTGGACATAGCGATGTATCAGTCGTAACTGCTGAGGTTTTCACTTTGCTGGGTAGTGCAGTATGTTGCGCTAACGACACTTCTGGTCGACCTTGGTGGGTACAGGGACCCAGAGCTGCCGATGTAGAGGAGGATCCTGTGATGTTTTTTGCATGCCAACACAAGTGGTTCATCCCTTGCTCCAGAGGACTGGCTGCATCCCCCAGAGACCAAACAGGTGTAAAGCAGCGGGATCTCTCTTCATCACACATAGGTGGTAAGTTACTGTCAGCGCGGCTAACTATAAGAATCGGAGCAGTGGTATTCTGTATCTCTGGGAAATGCTCGGCTCGTGTCTCTTTCTGTGTGAGAGGCACAATAATGCTATCCTCTCTCGTTTCTGGTGAGCGTATGTCAGTTAGGAGCTGGTGGAATTGAGCGGTCATATGTTTCTCAAAATTTGTTAGGAGGGCTTTCACTATAGTGAGGTCTTCCGCCATATTCTCTTGCCAACAGTCTATTACAACGTAATCATGATAACTCAGCAAGAAAAAGAGCTATATAGTCATCTTCTCTTCTGCATACTGTTGAGATTATTTAGCTGTGTAGACATATATCTTCTGTAATTGTGGGGGGGGGGGCCGAGATCTCATGTACAGGCCGCCGACCAAGACGTCCGTGGTCCGGATCAGTTCCCAGATAATGAAAACACTTTGAATTTGGTATAGTGCACATCAGCATACTTTATAGAAGCTATTTCTTGTGTTCCCAAGTGAGGATGCTATAGTTGATTAAGGATAATCATCAGATTATCTTCTTTTTCCTCAGAGCTTCTGAAAATGCGACCTAGTATGGCCCGCCTGGACACGCTCCCCCCAAAAACTTTTTTTTTATGAAATAGTAAAGGCCTTTAAAAATATATATATATCCGAGGCGGAGCTTGGCCAAGACTGTGAATGGCCGCACATTGAATTAGCTCTGAAGCCCCAAGACTCTTGCTACAGGTAACAAGCAGACTTTAACAAGCCAGAACTAGCTGGAAAACCCAGACCCATAACTATAAACGGTCTGAGCACCTACGACAACCACTTTGAGGAGCGGAACAATAACGGAGACCTGTGTTTAGACTAGTGCGCAGTAAGGCCTGAGCGGGCTGGGAACCAGCTGCAGCGGTAAAAACTTTGACCGCGTAAAGGAAAGATAAACGGATACCGCATTTGAGCAGCAGTGACTACACAAAGTAAGGCCAAGACAAAAACGGGAGTTTGGTGTGCTTGTGACCTGACAGCCCAGATAAGTGCGCAGTAGCGGATCGCTGCACCGGAGGGTAAAGACACTGAGCGGTAACGGGCCCACTATCTGCCACATCACTGACCTCTGCAGGACTTGGGTAAAAGCAATCAGGTACCCTACAAGCTGTGGTGGGAGACAGGGAGGTGCATTCAGCTGCTCGGAGCTGCCCGGTGTTGTTTTTTGTGTTGTTTTAAAGCTGACAAATGCCATACCGGTATAAAGAGCCAAGGCTGTGACCGCAGAAGCAAGCCCAAAGTAGCAAACCCTGTGGCCTTAATACACGCATAATTGAAGGGGCATCGTTTGCTGAGGTCTACTAGTTTATTAACAGGCACTTTGAATACTTAAGCTAAATAAGCCTAATAGATGTGAGGGAGAACCCTTGGCTGATTTCAACTGAAGCATTGCTGAATTACACAGGCTTGTCTGCTCTGAACTGGCTCCCTATACAGAGACATAACTGACAGTCCATATACTTTATACAGCCAGACATAGGATAATTCCACTTGCCCTACCCTATTGCTCAGTAAAAAATGGCGAACAGACGCATAACCAAACCAGTGAAGGGGTCTCAATCTTCCAATATGGAAAACTACTTAATTTCTACTGAAAATGCTCCTGGCATCAATAAAGAACTACCAGACAGTAGTAAACAAGCTGCTGCTGCGCAGACTTCCAATCTGGATCCCCTGCAGCCTTGTTATCTCACTAGAGAGGACATTACACACTTGTCATCTAAAAAGGATATACAGGAAGCAATGACAGATGTCAAACTTATGTTTAGGGATCTGAAAAAAGATATAGTGGCAGTGGATCACAGAGTCTCCCAGATTGAGGAAATGCAGGAAACAATACGCTCAGACCTCCAACACCAGGCCAGCTGTATGCAATCCCAGGATGCCACGGTCCAGTCCTTGACCGACAGAATAGAAGACCTTGAAAATAGGAGCAGGCGCAACAACTGAGGTTGCGCGGCGTCCCTGAAACAGTGAATCCTCCTGATAGGTCATTACATTCAGGATTTCTTCAAATTCCTAAAAATGCTCCAGACGCAGCTGATATACAAGTTGAAAGAGCACATAGGGCTCTCAGGCCCAGACCGCCGGCCAGGGCCCCACCAAGGGATATAGTCATCAGACTTCTCCTACAGGGATAAAGAAGAAATTCTTCGGCTGGCTAGAAATAAGCACCCCCTTACCTATGAAGGTACTGATCTCCAGGTGTTTTCGGATTTATGCCCTGCAACTTTACAGAAGCGAAGAGATCTGCGCTACATTACCTCCAGCCTTAGAGACCACCACATCCAATACCGGTGGGGATTTCCCACTTGTATCATCGCATCTAAAAATGGCTCAACAGCAATTTATAAATCACTGGAAGATCTTCCCACCCTAAATCAGACATTTGGTTTACAAATTAGACCACCAAACATACCTGCTGTTCCTGTACAACCTGGCCCTAATGTTAATCATGGGGTAGCAGACCGAGGCCCTGACTAGGCTACTGGAGGCCTTGACAATTCGCATTGCCGTGTCATATCTGGCACGCTAATGGAACTGATCTCCCATGGAACACCCTGCCTGGAAATGAAAACTCCACCACCCTCTGCGACAGATAAGTTTATAAATATATATTTCAACTCTAGACACATGTTATATGCATAACCTTCTATTTTGATATAATTGTAGAATTAACAGTATGCATTTCCGACACCTTGGACAAGCCATTTGACACTGAGAGACTTCGCAGGTGTTGGAAACCAATCTCTCATTTGGGAGTTTGCATCTCATTTGCTCTATGTTGCTTATCCAAATGTTTTTGCAGCTACTTTTACAATGTTGTGTGTATATTTAATCTCTCACATACAGTAATACGTTTTATCAACAATTAAGACTAGCATCAGGTATTAACAAATCTATTTTTTGCCCCCCCTAGGTGTAATAGGATGTAAACATCACATATTTACAGAGTGTATAAATAAAAGAAATCTTAAAAAAAAAAAAAAAAAAAAAAAAAAATCTGGGGGATGGGTAGAGAAGAGTCTGCACTAGTCTTTAATTAAGCAAATTGAGTGAGCTATCAATGGGTATTCTCTAGAGAACATGGGACTCTAGGTAGGGTTGGCATGGGAGAGAGTTATGTGTTCCCGCTACCAGTCTATATTTTAGTTCTGACAATGATTATTGATATGTATTGAGTTACTTTACCTACAAAGTTCAAATATCAGTTAATTTTTCTATGCAAGAGTTTTGGGGTTACTACCTCCTATTTGTGTACTTAATACGTAGATTTTTGCCCCCTTTCTCCTTCCCTCCAATCTTACATCCTTCTGTATTACGTGTGAGGATCTAGCTTGTGTCTGCTAGATTCTCTCTGACTCTCTCTTTCCTCTCCCCACTTCTTCCTGTCTCTACATTCCCCACCCTTTTCTCTAGCAATCTAACTCACCCTTCTCCTTAGCTCCTTCTCTTTAACGCACCTTCCCACTACTGCTTAGAACCTCTCCACTTCTTTTGAGACTCTCCTTCTTTGTTCTTATCCTTCCCTCCCCTCCTTGTTCCTCCTTCCTTTTAAACCCCCCCCCCTTTTTTTTTTTTTTTTTCTCTCCCCTCCCTTACTTCATCCATGGCGCGCCCACAACCATTAAATAAATCCCTCAATCTGGATCTTCTAACTATTAACGTTAAGGGTATGAATAGCCCAGAGAAACGCTCGATTATCACGAGAGATCTACACAGAATGGGGGTGACATCATTTTATTCAAGAAACACACTTTTCTAAACACAGAGAACCCAAATGGTATAACAGATATTATCCAGAGGCTTGTTTTGCATCTGGGCCCTAAAAAAAATGGAGTTGGCATTTTGTTTCGCCGTGATGTCCCATTCCAATTGGAGCAAACTACTAAAGATCCCAATGGTAGATATATAATTCTGATAGGCAAATTATATGGTAGATCCGTGACCCTGGTCAACCTATACCTCCCACATAAGGCTCAAGATGTGTTTTTTAAGAAAATCACACAGTTGATCTTGGAATCACAGAAAGGTATCCTCCTCCTGGGAGGGGATTTCAATATTTCCCTAAACCCGTGCCTGGACACCTCGGACGGCCTCTCCAGCGCTCCACATAAAGTATCTAAACATCTAATTAGGTCTCTTAGAGATTTGAACTTGCACGATATCTGGCGTACCTTCCACCCAACAGACAAAAATTTCACTTTCTATTCGCACCCCCACAGGAAGTACACCAGAATCGATTACCTTTTTACAGATTCAATGGGCCTTACGGTTACAGCGGGAAGCAGTATCAACGTGATTACATGGTCGGATCATGCTCCTGTTAAATGCTCTATCAACTGGCCAAACGCCCCGGTAACCTCACATGTATGGAGGCTTGATGAATGCCTTCTTGACGATAAACTCTTAATATCAAAGCTACAAAAGAACATTGAGGAATATTTCCTCCTAAACGCGGACGGGGCTACTGCTGATCCACTGTGTGGGAAGCTCACAAAAGTGTGATCAGAGGCCATTTGATCGGACACAGCGAGCTTTGCGCAGATCCAAAAGGGAAACCTACAACGCACTGTTGGCACAGGTTTCACAAAAAGAACTAGCGCATAAAGACCGCCCCGCTGATCAGCCCTTCATGCGGAGCTGGCCTTAGCCAGATCGGCGTTGTTACCCATTTACAAGAGGAGCAACACAAAAAAGCCCTAATTATGCGACAAACTTTTTTTGAGCAAAGTAATAAAGCAGGGAAGTTATTGGCCCGAGCACTAGCTCGGAAAAGACTGCGCTCATATATCTATGAAATCACAGATGAATATGGAGTGACGCATAGAGATGGTCAATCCATAGCGAATACCCTTGGCAATTTTTATAAAACCCTCTACAACATACGCCCAGCAGAAAACCCGCGGGTAGAGTCCCACAACAGACGGACTTTTGAACAAAAGGTATCTGACTATATTGAAAAAGCGGGAGTACCATCTTTGACCGCTGAGCAGGCATGTCAATTAGATGCACCCTTCACTGCGGAGGAGATTCTAGCAGCTATCAAAAGCCTTCCAGCTGGGAAAAGTCCGGGCCCTGATGGGTTTGGTACGCGCTACTATAAAAGATTTGCAGGCATTTTAATACCTCATATGCTTAAGGTGTTCCACCGGCTTTCAGAAGCTCCTATTCTACCAAACTCGATGCTGGAAGCATTCATCTCGGTGATCCCTAAACCGGATAAACCAGAGAACCTGCCTGGCAGTTATAGGCCGATATCATTGCTTAATTCTGATATCAAGATCTTGGCCAAAGTCATAGCAAACCGCCTCAAGATATTTTTGCCACATCTGGTCTCTACAGATCAAACAGGATTCATCCCGGCAAGAGAGGCACGGGATAACACTCTCAGAGTGATCCAGCTGATCTCTCATGCGCAGGCTGCTTCCGCTCCGTTAGTCCTTGTGTCGACGGATGCGGAAAAAGCCTTTGATCGAGTCAATTGGACTTTTATGCGATTTACCCTGGAAAAAATGGGCTTCGGAGCCCACTTTATAAACAATGTACTCTCACTATACTCCAACCCAAACGCCGGGTTCGTGTGAACGGACTGTTCTCGGATACATTCCAGATCTCTAATGGAACAAGACAGGGGTGCCCCCTCTCGCCTCTGCTCTTTGCTCTGATCATGGAGGTCTTAGCCTGTCAGATACGCAAAAACCCAGAGATACGTGGATTTAAAACAGGGGGAATCGAGCACAAATTGGCTATGTACGCCGACGATGTGCTGTTGACCCTAGCCGACAATGGTGGGTCTCTGCAGGAATCGCTAACCGAGTTTGAGAGATTTGGGCAGATGTCAGATTTTTCACTCAATCTTTCCAATCTGAAATCTTGAATATTTCAATGCCTAGAGAAGCTTTTGAATTACATAGCGACGGTTGCCCCCTGAGGATTGCTATAAAACACCTTAAATACCTAGGTATTACACTAGCACCTTCGGTCGGGGAAATTGTGTCCCTAAATTATAAACGTATCAGAGAGGAGACCACACGGGATTTTGCGGCATGGAAAAATAAGACCATCTCTTGGATGGGCAGAATACAAGTGGCTAAAATGAACATTTTACCCAGAGTACTATATATATGCAGGCCATCCCTCTGTCGTCTGCTGACCATCTAATCCATCAAATACAGTCGCTACTTGAATCGTACATTTGGAACGATCTAAGACCACGGATCAACCAAAGGACGATGTACCTGCCCAGAGACCGGGGGGGGGCAGGTGTCCCTCGACTAAGCGAATACCTTAAGGCCATCCAGCTACAACGAATAGTTGAGTGGTGCCATGGTTCGCCAACAAAGCTTGGATAGGCTTGGATAGGGAGATCCTCTGTAGGGGTAACGTGGGATCTCTTGCGTGGATCAGCCCTGCCCAACGCCCTGCTTGGCTCGCACGGTATCCTCTGATTGAGGACGTGTTGTGTAGATGGGATAAATTAATTAAGGTGAAACCGTATATCTCTACCTCATATCACCTGTGATGCCCGTTCGTGAAAATCCAGATAACGGATTAGCTAATAAAGCCTACTCTCTGGGATCCTGCTATACTCTAGCGGAGACCGCGATTTCAGGTGCATTGTCGGGGGGCAAAATCAAGTCACATATGGAACTGGCTGAATGGGATTGTGACTTGTTTTCTTCTTGGTTCAGGGCAATGCAGTTCCATCATTACTACAGTGCTCTGCGTGACAGAGAGTTACTGAAAAGACAGAAAACACCATTTGAAGTGCTTTGCACCTCGCCAACTCTACCACGTCATCTCATTTCAATTCTGTATAAATTGCTGTTAGGGGGGGGCGACGATGCGCTCCCCTCTTACATAACAGCATGGCAACAAGAACTGGGCGTTGAGCCTGACCTCAAGGCATGGTTATCCATGTTTCGCAAAGCGAAACATGTGTCGGTCTCGATGAAACTGCAAGAAACCATTTTAAATTTCGAGTCGTTGGTACCTCACCCCACAGAGGTTAAAAAAAATATACCCACACACAGGTGGTGAGTGCTGGAGGGGCTGCGGGGAGGAGGGATCCATGCTACATATCTGGTGGCAGTGTCCTCATATACAACCCTTTGGAACGAGGTGTTTCGGGAGTGTAGCAGGTTACTGGAGATCATTCTACCGCCAGACCCTAAATATCTTATATTTCATGAACTACCTAAAATTGTCATGGCGCGAAACGCCATTTGTTCCTCCTAATGCTGAACTGTGCAAAAGGACTCATACCAAGACATTGGAAATCAATACACACACCTAGCCTGGAGGAGTGGAGGGCTGGGGTCTGGGATCTTTTGAGCCTGGAGAGGTTCCATTACCTTAAGACTGGGAGACTTGAGACTCATGAATATATGATTTTGATCTGGGAGGGTAGGGGTATATAGCTGCCAGGGAAAATTTTGGAGACTGGGTGGCCAGTTGAGGCGAAACTTATGAAAGATCTGGATTATTTAGTTTAAATTTACTATGACCATTGGAACTTATTCCTCCCTTACCCTTCCCCCCTCCCCTTTTTTTTTTTTTTTTTTTTTTTTTTTTTCTCCCCCTCTCTCCTCCTCCCCACCTCCCAATACTTGTTCTTCCCCTCCCTCTTACCTCCACACTATCTTAACCCAACATTCCCCTTTTTTCATCTTCCCGTCTGCTTCCTGAATCTATTTTTTTCTTATCATCTTCTCCACTGAAATTTTCAGAGACATTATGGGGTTGGCACTGCCGGACTTACCCGCATCTAACACTATATTAGCAGCCTTGTTGTTTTTTGGCCATTGGATGCCCGGGTCCGGTGCTGTCGACCGCAGGAATTTACGTTTATTTTTGGCATATTGCAAAGTGGAATGATAAACAATGAACACGCCAATTGTAATATTATAACTCTTTATCAGCCTATTACCAGGATATGTTTATGTTCATCTGATATGGCGATCTTGATCGCTCTTTGGTTTTATGTTTCATCTCAAATGTAAAAGATGTAATTATATATGTGTTCATTCAATAAAGCTTACTTTTTGAAAATAAATAAAAATATATATATATATATATACAGTGGGCAAAAAAAGTATTTAGTCAGCCACCAATTGTGCAAGTTCTCCCACTTAAGAAGATGAGAGAGGCCTGTAATTTTCATCATAGGTATACCTCAACTATGAGAGACAAAATGTGGAAACAAATCCAGACAATCACATTGTCTGATTTGGAAAGAATTTATTTGCAAATTATGGTGGAAAATAAGTATTTGGTCAATATCAAAAGTTCATCTCAATACTTTGTAATATATCCTTTGTTGGCAATGACAGAGGTCAAACGTTTTCTGTAAGTCTTCACAAGGTTGTCACATACTGTTGCTGGTATGTTGGCCCATTTCTGATTGCAGATCGCCTCTACAGCAGTGATGTTTTGGGGCTGTCACTGGGCAACACAGACTTTCAAATCCCTCCAAAGGTTTTCTATGGGGTTGAGATCTGGAGACTGGCTAGGCCACTCCAGGACCTTGAAATGCTTCTTATGAACCCACTCCTTCGTTGCCCGGGTGGTGTGTTTGGGATCATTGTCATGCTGAAAGACCCAGCCACATTTCATCTTCAATGCCCTTGCTGATGGAAGGAGGTTTGCACTCAACATCTCATGATACATGGCCCCATTCATTCTTTCATGTACACGGATCAGTTGTCCTGTTCCCTTTGCAGAGAAACAGCCCCAAAGCATGATGTTGAAACTCCCATGCTTCACAGTATGGTGTTCTCTCTCCTCCAAACACGACAAGTTGTGTTTCTACCAACCAGTTCTACTTTGCTTTCATCTGACCATATGACATTCTCCCAATCCGCTTCTGGATCATCCAAATGCTCTCTAGCATACTTCAGACTGGCCCCGACATGTACTGGCTTAAGCAGGGGGACACGTCTGGCACTGCAGGATCTGAGTCCCTGGCAGCGTAGTGTGTTACTGATGGTAGCCTCTGTTACGTTGGTCCAGCTCTCTGCAGGTCATTCACTAGGTCCCCCCCCATGTGGTCTGGCATGTTTGCTCACCGCTCTTGTGATCATTTTGACCCCATGGGGTGAGATCTTGCGTGGAGCCCCAGATCGAGGGAAATTATCAGTGGTCTTGTATGTCTTCCATTTTCTAATTATTGCTCCCACAGTTGATTTCTTCACACCAAGCTGCTTGCCTATTGCAGATTCAGTCTTCCCAGCCTGGTGCAGGTCTACAATTTTGTTTCTGGTGTCCTTCAACAGCTCTTTGGTCTTCACCATAGTGGAGTTTGGAGTGTGACTGTTTGAGGTTGTTGACAGGTGTCTTTTATACTGATAACAACTTCAAACAGGTGCCATTAATACAGGTAATGAGTGGAGGACAGAGGAGCCTCTTAAAGAAGAAGATACAGGTATGTGAGAGCCAGAAATCTTGCTTGTTTGTAGGTGACCAAATACTTATTTTCCACCATAATTTGCAAATACATTCTTTCCAAATCAGACAATGTGATTGTCTGGATTTGTTTCCACATTTTGTCTCTATAGTTGAGGTATACCTATGATGAAAATTACAGGCCTCTCTCATCTTCTTAAGTGGGAGAACTTGCACAATTGGTGGCTGACTAAATACTTTTTTTCCCCACTGTATATATCAATAGATTAATATAAAAAATGGACTGGGGGGGCGGAGCCGGCCGGCAACCAACATGGCCGCAACAGTGTGAAGCTCCGGGTAGCGAAATCTTAGAAATTAGGTCCTTGAACATTAAGGGAGCTAATATCTGGCTACAAGGTGATAAATAGATGGCTAACTATCCCTACAAGCTCAACGCAATCGCCATAGCTGTTTGAACACCAGGGGACAGAAATGGAGTTGCCATAGCAGAGTTGTAACTACGCCACAACTCCTGAGGCTTAACTGCACCATCGCAGCCTTCCCTTTTAAAGAGTCTCAGCACAAGGCATAGCAAAGGCACAAAGGTGAGAGGTTTGGGCCTTTGTGAGACCGGCACCCGGCCTTTCTGCAAGGGGTTGTGACTGACAGCAAGTGGAACATCCCCTGATAACTAAAAATATGGCTCGTGTGTCATACAAGACCCTTCAGGCACTTTTTTTGGAGCAGCTCACCCAGGTCACAGAAGCGGTGAATGCAGTTACGCGCTCCCGAACGCGTGGGTCCTTAATGGATGGGGCAGAAGCGGCAGCGCTACAAGAAGACAGGAGAGGGAAATTCCCTACCCAGAGCCCCAGCAAGCGAGTTGTATTTGACCCCAAAAGCCGGGGGTCCACTGGGAGGAGAGCACCTTCATCTACATTGGCCCACAGTGCGTTGCCTGTGAGGGCACAAGCAGGACAAAAAAATAGAGTTGCGGGTCGAGTCCATGCAAGGGTGAGACCGTTCACTCAAAGGCCTGAAGGTGAGCCTGTGGCAGAGAGATGTGCCATGGGCCACGCGCGGAAGCCAGAGGCTCAGCGTCAGTTACCCTCGGAACTGCTGACTGAAATAAAAATTGAAGCGACCTGCATGAGACAAGAGCTGCTGTTTTTGGAACTGGTAGAGCAGCGTTTTTTATTCTCTCCTGCCTGGGGCCCTAATAATAAGACTGGAATAGGATGAAGGTATGATCCTTTGTGGGTTCAGGCAGTCTCCTGAGTGGACTCATGGCTTCTCACTGAGTATAGCTGTAGGCTTGAGCCTTGAACTCTTGTTTATGACTGCTCTATTTATTAGATATAACTACGGGTTTTAGACTTAAGCCTTTGTTTGCAATTACACCTCTAAGAATTCTTGAGATAAAGGAATATGATGACCGCAGGTCTGAATCACCGCTCTTTAAGTGTAATGACTTATTTACTTTAGCAATAACCCATTCACTGATAGTTTGTAATTTTTTCCTTTTTTTTGCATGCTGTATATTACCTATTACTGAACCTGTACTGCCTTGTAGTTACTGATAGCATAATGTCAATGTCAATATACTTGCAGCTTATGAATGTGGGGGAATACAGTTAGTCTTTAGACTGGTGCTGGCTATTTAGCTCATGTAAATGTGAATGCTATATCTTGATAGCCACAATTCTCTGTCTTGTGCACATCATTCAGATTGTTTTTATACATATGTTACCTGCATAATTGCTACAAGTATGCTTCATGTTTATTGCTGTTCACAACCCTTATCCCAATGCTGTCTCACTGTGCCATTATTCGCTATGGGAATTTTTCTTTAGCTTATATGCTGATACCAATAGCTCCGGTCCATTTATAATATGTTGCATTTTTAATATGCTAGTGTTAACATGCACTATGTTCTGGCTCACCATACTAAGCGCCCCAAAAATAGGTGTTTTAAGCGCATATCAATATAGTCTGGGTCACCTCATTTCCCTTGTAGGGGGTATCCTGGGGAACATGACATAGTGCCACCTGAGGTCATCCCTGATGGCACTATTGTGAGACCTGGATGTTGCTCTATCTTGTTGTTTGTCTTGCCTATGTAGTTTGCCGTTAGCTATTTCCAACATAGGCTGCGGACATCTTATCGGTTTCTCCTACCCGTGGATTAGGGGAGAGCCTCGGGGGAGATATTTTCATAAATATGTGAAATTGATGTCATGGCAGCTATATTATAATTCTACCAACTGGGGGTCATAAGCACGATACTTTTAATGATATTGTCATTCCATCCTTATGAGTCTGTCCGCCCTGGGGGTGAGAGGGGACCCTCAGCGGGGACAATTATATTCACTATTACACAGTTCAAGGTTACAATTACACGGTATTTGTTTCTCCTTCTGGGCCAGTGGCCAAGGCCCTGAGGGAGTCCTTGTACAGGCTGCATAAACACGAACATCCAAACGTTTGGTTAATTATCACGAGATCCCTAAGTTGTAAACGGCAGCTGAACATTGTATTACAACGCATCCACTCAAGACTGATCTTAGCTTAAACTATGTAACCTAGAGATGCTATACAGTTAAGCCCCATAGTACAATAGAAGGGCTCTCAGCCTTGCAGGATGCCCAAGTTCTTGTTATGCGTCTTAGTTTTAAAGAAAGCTATGGACAATATTTTATTCCTAGAGCAAGCAACACCTATCTTTACCTTTTATATTCTGTTCAGCCTATCAACCCTTATGTTTATAGATATGAGATACCTAGCATTAGCCACTCCCCTCCCCCCCCCCCTAAAGCAGAGCCCATTCTAGGGTTCCAACTAGGCGGACTACTTTCGCCTCAATCCTTCTTATTTTATAAATATGTGTTCTCACCGATTTGAATTTTGTTGCTTAGTCTTTGGGTATGGAACTACGATTTATATAACGTTATTTTCTTATGTGTTTGATGTACGCTATTCCTCCCTTGATATATGTGTATGTACTTCATGTTTACAGATATTTGAGCAGGGGTCCTGCGTGTCCCCAATTGTTATTTTTTCTTTTAAATCAAATAAAAAACTATTAAAAAAAAAAAAAAAATGGACTGGACATTTGGTCATAAGAGATTTGGTCATAGGACTTTTGGTCCCTGATATTAATGATGAACAATAGTGACCATTTGTCTTATGAGCAAACATCCTATGGCCATATGTCTTATCACCAAAAGTCCTATGACTAAATGTCCTATGACCAAAATTCCTATGACCAAA
The DNA here is from genome assembly GCF_027579735.1 of Bombina bombina. NCBI lineage: Eukaryota > Metazoa > Chordata > Amphibia > Anura > Bombinatoridae > Bombina > Bombina bombina. Next base: position 50,652,131 of record NC_069505.1, on the reverse strand, counting down.
TGTCCTATGACCAAATATCCTATGACCAAATATCCTATGACCATATATCTTATGACAAAATGTCCTTATCACCATAAGTCCTTATGACCATATATCCTATGAACAAATGTCTTATGACCATTAGTCCTAACACCAATAAATCTTGCCCTAAAAGGCTGTGCCTTACATCAAATGTAATAAAAAGAATTCATCTGTGAAATGAGTTGTACAATGTTAGAGTAGTGGCTAAAATACCTTGTAGTAAGTTGGTATTCTGAAATAATCTGCCCCTGGGTCCTGGTCTTAAGGAGTGACTCCTTGTCGCTACAAACTCTTTCCGTTGTGGTGTACTCTCATTGGTTATAGCCCCTCCATTTGTATCCCATTAATGACCCTATTGGCGGTCAATCCTTCAGCCGTTACTACTTGCTCTTTTTTCATACACCCTTAGAGCTGTCACTCAATTTCATCAAAATTTTCATCAAGACTTTGCTAGCCACTTCAATAACAAAATTGACTCCATCAGAAATGAAATCAGACTCTCAACATAATTCCATTCTCTCCCCCCCTCAAATGCTCTCACTCAACCACAACCCACGTAACCTGAAACTTAGCTCATTCTCCCCTGTTACTAAGGAAGAAGTTTCAGCACTTATACTGCGCTCAGGGCCGCCACTAGAAATTTTGGGGCCCCTGACTCAACCATTGATCAGGCCCCCCCCCCCCACCTCCTTTGACATGTGCAATTTTTGACCAAGTGACTAAAACGTATATGCACTTTATTGTTAATTGCCTTTTTAAACTTGGAAATGTTGTAAAGGTAGTAACATACACACACAGACACACTCATACACTGAAACACACAAACACACTCACACATAAGGATTCACATATAGACACTCTAGCAGACACGCAAAGAAAACACACTCAGACACAGAAACCCAAACAGACACTTAGCACTTGTTTACATTGACCTGACAAGTAATGAGGTAAACTACAGTTTTGTAAAAAAAAAAAAAAAGGATATTTAGAAAACAAAATATGGAGTTCTGATTATCTTTTTGTAAAGAAAGATGACAACTAAATTATGACAACAGCATGCAGTGGCTGAAAGGAAGGGCCCTGAACTGCCTAAACAATAATTTAAAGGTTAAATGGTGGAGTGGTTACTTCTGGAAAGGTCTTGTTAGTCTCAAAGTCTGTAGAAAGATGTGAATAATTAGTAGTAAGGTCAAAATGTCCTAAAAAGGAACAGACAATGGACACACACACACAAACTCAAACTTGCACATACACCCAAGGAAACACCGACAGAGACAGCCTCAGAAAACACACACAGACATACACACACACACACAGAGACAACCACATGAAAAACACAGAAAGACATGCATACACACACCTCAGTGAGACATCCACAGAAAACACACAAAGACATACACACACCCTCACAGACACCCACAGAAAACACCGACATACATACATACACACAAACACCCTCACAGAAAACACCCATAGAAAAAGCTCAAAGACATATGCACACACCCTCACAGACATCCACAGAAAATGCACAAAGACATACACACCCACCCTCACAGAGAGACCCACAGATAAAAAATACATACACATAGAGACACAAACCAAAGCACAAAGACATAAACACATACACCCACAGAAACACTCACAGAAGGAAACATTTATGCACCTTGCATCCCCTAAATTAACAGTATGTGACATGCATGATAAAAAAAAATGCAAAAATTAAGAGATCACTTTTTAAAGAATCATATTTGTAAATGTGCAAACAAAAATAATTCTGTGAATTCAAAATTGTACATTAATGAGCTGGGTAGTTGATGACTAGATGAAGAAAAGTACCTTTAAAAGGTTGACTATGTTTGTTTGTTTTTTTTCCCATTTCCCCCAACCAAGAGCACCACTTCAAATATAGTGTACAAATTTTCCCATCTGTCAGCTGTACTTATGGATTTTGAAAATGCTGTACTCTATATGGTCTTGGTGGGACCATAAGCTGTGGTACTCATACCATTAGATCTGGTTAAATGCAGGATTTAGGCTTGTTGGTATGTATTTCAAAACTAAGTCAGCTGTAGTGTAAACTGAACAGTTTTAAGTTAACCTGTCTCATTTCAAACACTGAGCAATCTTAGTCTGAGAGTATAAAATTTTATGCAGATGTGAAAATCTTAGTTAAAATGCTCCTTGCACCTGGAAAGTCCTTGCATAAAGGGGCAGTAAACTGGAATGTAATATATATATATATATATTATATTATATATATATATATATATATAAAATGCATATCTGCCAAAAGGGCATCTACCATTTGTGTATTGTGGAGTAAACATTTCTGCATGGTTTTAAATATAGAATTTCTACAGCATTGTCAAATAATCATAAATACACTGCTGCTAAAAAATGTGTTTTTATGGACCCCTAGCCCCACCATACAACTACTACCACACTGAAGTTACAATCCAAAATTGCACAAAGAAATAAAAAACATTTTCTAAGTAAGTCCTACCTCCTCTTCAAATGAAAGTGATCTGCCGTCTGACTGAGGCACACACTGTACAAAGTGCCAAGTCTATCTCACACTGAGCATAGTGGTTTAGTGCACACTAAGAAATCCTCTGAAATGCTAATACTTTTCTCCTTGTAATAACATTTCCCATGCTCAATTAGCACTCTGCTGTAGTACCCACTGGTGGCTGCCAAAATATAAAAATAAAAAAATAAAAAAATAAATTCTTTTTTTTTAGTTCTTGCCTCATGGGGCCCCCCTAGCTCATTGGGCCCCTGACAGGAGTCACCCACTGATGGCGGCCCTGAGTCTCTCACCTCACTACCTGTCCCTTGACCCTATCCCCTCACAGCTACTCCCCTCCCTCTCTGCTACCCTTACCCCTATACTAACACACATTTTCAACCTCTCCCTCAGCACTGGTATATTTCCCTCATCGCTGAAACATGCACTGGTCACACCTATCCTCAAAAAACCTTCCCTTGATCCAAACCCCCCATTCAACTACCTCCCTATTTCCCTCCTCCCTCTTGCCTCAAAGCTTCTCGAAAAACTAGTATATGCACGCCTATACCTTTTCCTTACGTTAAACTCGCTTCTTGACCCACTGCAATCTGGATTTTGTCCCCATCACTCCACAGAGACAGCTATTGTTAAGGTTACCAATGACCTACTTACAGCAAAATCAAAAGGCCACTTCTCTCTTCTTATCCTCCTTGATCTGTCCGCAGCTTTGACACTGTTGACCACCCTCTTTTGCTCCAAATCCTCCAATCCTTCGGCATCTGTGACACAGCCCTTTCATGGCTCTCTTCTTACCTGTCAAACTGTACCTTTAGTGTAGCCTTCTCTGAGGACTCCTCTGCCCCGTCACCAATTTTTGTGGGAGTACGCAAGGCTCTGTCCTCGGTCCCCTTCTCTTCTCAATCTACACGTCATCACTAGGTTCCCTAATAAAGTCCCACAGTTTCCAATATCATTTGTATGCCGACGACACCCAAATCTACTTCTCTGCACCAGACCTATCTCCTTCCTTGCTAACCCGTGTCACTAACTGTCTTTATCACATCTCTTCCTGGATGTCTTCTCACTACCTCAAGCTAAATCTCTCCAAAACTGAGCTCCTCATTTTCCTCCCTTCTTTAAAAATCTTCACCCCCAATCTCTCTATAACTGTCGACAACTCCATCATTACCCCTACCCTGCATGCCTGATGTCTCGGGGTCACATTTGACTCAGATCTTTCTTTCACTCCTCACACTCAGTCCTTGGCTAAAGCCTGCCCCTTCCACCTTAAAAATATCTCTAAAATTAGACACTTCCTTACACCAGATACAACTAAGATTTTAATCCACTCTCTCATTCTTTCCCGCCTTGATTACTGCAACTCTGTCCTCTCTGGTCCCCACCTGCCGCCTAGCTCCTTTACAATCCATAATGAATGCCTCTGCCAGACTATCATCCTTACACGTTGCTCTTCATCTGCTGCTCCTCTCTGCCAATCCCTTTACTGGCTTCCTCTTGTCTCTAGGATCAAACACAAAATTCTCACTCTGACATACAAAGCCCTCAACTGCACTGCTTCCCCTATATCTCAGACCTTGTCTCCAGATACTCTCCCTCCCGCCCCCTTCGCTCTGCTCATGACCTCCTACTCTCCTCCTCTCTGGTTACCTCATCGCACTCCACTTTACAGGACTTCTCCAGACTGGCTCCCATCTTGTGCCTCGCCCCACAAGACTCTCCCTAGTTTTGAAAGCTTCAAGCGCTCTCTAAAGACTCTACTGTTCAGGGATGCATACAACCTATGCTAACCTTACTTTATACCAGTTCCACTCCTCCATTGCTATCCCCTGAACCTCCTTAGCATGTAAGCCTAAGAATCCAGCTATTTGTAGATCACCTTCTTAAGAGCTGACTACAACAGTGCAACTCTTGGCAGGGCCCTCTACCCATTTGATCCCTATAATTGTTTTGTTGTACTCCCCCTTGTTTATAGCACTGCGGAATCTGTTGGCACTCTACAAATAACCGATAATAATAATAATAGTAATAATAATAATAAAATTAACAGGATACTGATTGCACTTCTTTGATAGGAGGCTGATTCAACCCAGCTACATACTACACTTCATACTGGCCGATAGTCGATGCAAAAATGTATATATGAGTAGGCTTACCAGTAGAGCTTAAATTTTTTTTACTTTATTCCAATAATTTAAAATCCACGACACTTTCCATAAAGAATGCAAACCTCTTAGAGTAGAAATGCTGTAGTGTCACTATATCAGCTAATGTGTTTCAGCTGTTGTCGTACGATAGCTGAATCTTGTATTCCATATCCACTTTACTTTTAAAAGAGAAAACATACTCTCTGTCATGAGATGCAGGACATATGCAGGACACAGCAATGATGGTACAACTCTATTTTATTACAGAGCATAGCAATACACATCTAGACAGGTTGATTGTACTAACTAACTGCGACACAGACACCGGACCTAAGCCCCGCACACATACTAGTGACATCACATCCTGCTCTCATCACATCTTCCCCTTTTTCAAAGGCAAAGCATACATTTGCATATAATAAATAACAAGGTACACCAACAGGGTATACAACAACATTTTTGTTTTGAACATTATAAAAACAGATAGATTAGAAAACATGAACAAATAAATTACATCCTGAATTGGACATCGGGTAGACTACCCTAGTCCACATTGACCATGGATTATTCTGCCCATACTTCCGGTCACTGTTCTAGCTAAAGTCAGTCCCTGTATCGGGCTGGAAGTTTCACCACTCTTCCGCTTGATGTAACTTTGCGTGAACTGTCCTCTGATACAGAAGATGGTGAACAAGAGTCTGCTGGAGGCAAAAATATATCCCCGCTGTGATCTTGCTGAGGGGAAGGAACCTCTCTTAGAACAGGGGATCCCACCGGCGGTGGTACTGAGGTATCCGGCTCCAGACTCTCAGGTACAGGCTGAAGATGTCTTTGGTTACGGCGTGTAACCGTCCCTCTCTGTAAGGACTGTGTAAGACCTTGGTTCTGGAGAGCGGCCCACTACCGTAGCAGGCGTCTTCCATTTCTTCTCATCATCCAGTTTAATTCTGACACTTTGGCCCGCTTTCAGTTCCTGTAAAGGCCTGACAGAATGTCTCCTGTCGTAGAAGAAACGATAACCCTTTTTGGCCTCTTCATCTCTCCTAAGGACTTCGTCCCGAGGAACAGGGCCAGGCGGCTTGAAGACACCCACTGAGGGTAAAGTGGTGCGAATCTGGCGTCCTAGCATCAGCTGTGCCGGGCTAAACCCGGTGGCTTGAATGGGCGTCGCCCTGTATGACAAGAGGGCTAGGTACGGCTCAGATTGCTTTAGAATAAATTTTGTTGTTTGAACTGCCCTTTCAGCCATTCCATTGGCCTGCGGATAATGTGGACTTGACGTGGAATGTACAAAATCATATTCCCTGCTGAAAGCACTGAACTCTGTAGAAGCGAACTGCATACCATTATCACTCACCAGCTCCATTGGAATGCCCCAGCGGGCGAACAAGCTCTTCAGGCGAAGGATAACGGCCTGACTTGTGATATCATTCAGGGGTGCAATTTCCAAATACCTGGAATAGTAGTCGATCACAACAAGAAACTTTTTCCCATGCAGTTCACACAAATCAGCAGCTATTTTCTGCCACGGCCCCGCAGGCAGCGGAGTAGACATCAAGGGCTCCCTTCTCTGAGTAGGCCGGCGTTCCCGGCAAAAGGCACATTTAGACACGTGATTTGCAATGTTGGAGCTGATCCCAGGCCACCACACAGCTGTAGCTGCCCTTTCCCTGCACTTTGTAATGCCTAAGTGGCCCTCGTGAATCCTGTTTAACATCTCCTTCCTCATGCTGACAGGAATTACAATGCGGTCCTGGAACAGCACCAACCCCTCCAGCTCCGTGAGCTGCGACCTCTCTGGCTGGTAAGCATTTAAAGACATTCAGGCTGCCGGCTCTCGGGCCAGCCTTCTTTTATGTACCTTATAACTTCTTGCAGATCTGTGTCCAAATATGTTCTTTCTTTATCTCTTCCAGTTTCCTTGAAGAAATGGACTTAGAGGCCAGAACTGAATCAACATACACTTTCACATCCGATTCTGTGGAGGATTCTTCAGCAGCAGCCAGCAGGAGCCTGGATAGTGTATCTGCCACAACCAGCTGTTTCCCCGGCACATGCACTGCCTGAACATTGAACCTGAGCAGTCTCATTAAAAGTCTCTGGCATCTCAGGGGTGTTTTGTCAATGTCATAAGAATTGATTAGAGGGACTAGCGGTTTGTGGTCAGTTTCCAGACTAAATTTCTCCAAACCCACTAGATAACGCTGAAAGCGCTCACAGGCCCAAACTGCAGCCAGGCACTCTTTCTTAATTTGAGCGTATTTTGACTCCGCAGCCGTCAGTGTGCGGGAACAGTAGGCGATGGGCTGTAGTTTGTTGTCATTCAGCTGCAGAAGTGCAGCCCCAACCCATAACTGCTTGCATCAGCACTAACCACAGTCTTTTTTGAAGGGTCGTAGAACCCCAGCACTGGGGCAGACCCCAGCAGGGACTTGGCATGCAGAAAAGCTTTTTCTTGTGAAGGTCCCCAGACCCAGGCAACGTCTTTCTTAAGCAACTCTGTAACAGGGTGTAAAACTGTTGATAAATCTGGAAGAAACTTGCCCACATAATTTACAAGGCCCAATATCTGTCTCAGCTCATGTACATCAGAAGGGCTCTTCATCTGTTCAATAGCACGAATTTTCTCGGGGTCTGGCTTGATGCCATCCCCGTTGATGATATGCCCAAAGTAGCATAATTCAGTTTTCCTAAAATGACACTTTTCTTTATTCAGCTTCAGCCCAGACTCTTTGATAGCCTGTAGCACACAACTTAAACGCTGATCATGCTCCTCCGCTGTAGACCCATACACTAGAATGTCGTCCATGACGACCGCTGTGCCCACGTGGTCACTCAGGAGAGAACTAATTTCCCTTTGAAAAAATTCAGGAGCGGAGGATATCCCAAAGGGGAATCTGCAGAAGCAGAACCGACCTACCGGTGTGATAAAGGAAGTCAGTTTGCGGCACTCTGGATCCAGGGGGATCTGCCAAAAGCCGCTAGAAGCGTCTAATGTTGAAAAGAACTTCACCCCAGCCAACTTTGGAGCTATATCTTCCAATGTCGGCAGCACAAATATCTCTCTCTTCACTGCTTCATTCAACCTTTTCAGGTCCACACAGATGCGCACCTTTCCATTTTTCTTTGCAACTGGAACAATGGGGGCACACCAATCAGTCGCTTCAACAACCTCTTCAATAACCCCCATAGACTTCATGTGCATAAGCTCTTTCTCCACTTGAGTCATGAGCGGGAACGGAATTCTACGAGGGGTAGAAATACTGTATGGGACTGCGTCACATTTTAGTGCTATACGGACAGGTTTGCAGTTCAGTAGGCCCAACTCGCCAAACATATCTTCGGAAATCTCATTCACTCTGGCCACGAGGCCCAAGTCACAGGCTGCTTTTCTGCTCAATAAACTGTTAACACACTGGCCTCGGATCATATGCACCCACATGGTGAACTTCCTCTGCTTGTACTCACAACTGGCAAGAAATTTCCCCACACAATCAATGCGGCCACCAGGACTATGGACATTTGTAGTAACCTTCGCCAGCTGGGGCTGTCGAGGCAGTTTCATAAATTCGGCAAAAGACATTACAGTGATATCTGCTCCTGTGTCAATCTTAAAATCAACTTTGGCTCCCATTACAGTAAAAGTAACTTTCCAATCTTCCTCTGAGCTTGTCCGTTCCAACAACAGACCCCACAAAAGACACTTCCTGACCCTCCTGGTCACTGTCCACTTGCATCTCCTTAATGTATTCAGTTTTACACACCACTTCAAAATGGCCTATTCTGTTACATTTTCTGCATCTTTTATCTCTGGCCGGGCATATAGCACTCTGATCATGAGCCCGGTAGTACCGTGTGCATCGGCCATGTTGCGCCCATCCACTTCTAGGCCTTTCCAGTACTTTAGATCTACCGCTCACACTGTGCCTTTCACTAGTAGTTTTCCAAGACTGTTGCACTTCATCCACAATACTCTCAGACCTCAGATCAGCACTTTGCTTTTTCACCAGTTCACTCTGGCGGGCCATCCTAATAGCCCCTTCTAACGTTAAATCAGGCTCTAACTGCAGCTTCAGGGAGACTTCAGCATCTGCAATTCCAATAACTATTCTGTCTCTGATTTGCTCTTCTTTAGCAACACCAAACTCACAGAATTCAGCTAATTCATACAGGCTGCGCACAAATGACTCCACAGATTCTCCCACACGCTGATTACGTTTGTGAAAACAAGCTCTCTCATGAATCACATTTCTTTTGGGCACAAAGTGGGCACTGAGTTTATCCATAACTATATCAAAGTTAACTTCTTCCCCTTCTTGGAAAGTAAAAGCATTGAACACTGGCTCCACATCTTTCCCCATAGAGTATAAAAGAGAATTAACTTGTACTTCACCACTCTCCTTGTTCAGTTTGGATGCAATCCTGAAGCGCTGAAACGCTGACGCCATGTGGGCCAAGCTGCAGGCTGAGAAAAGTCAAAAGGCTCAGGTGGGGTAAACTTTGACATTGCAATCGATCAGGAACAGAAGCGCAGTCCAGAACTTCTGACACCATGTCATGAGATGCAGGACATATGCAGGACACAGCAATGATGGTACAACTCTATTTTATTACAGAGCATAGCAATACACATCTAGACAGGTTGATTGTACTAAACTAACTGCGACACAGACACCGGACCTAAGCCCCGCCCACATACTAGTGACATCACATCCTGCTCTCATCACACTCTCAATGATTAATGACATTACAAGCTTGTCCTCTCTCACTTTCCCTTATTCACAAAGTTGAGCTCACTGGATTAACCTAGGGCCAGATTTATCAAAAGTTCTGGCTGCAGGCTCGCATGAACGAACTTACAGCCGAGAGTTGTTAACCCACTTTGCCACCTGTTATGTGGCGTATCTATCTCGATCCCCCTGGACTTTTCCAACCAGGGAGATTGACAGCCCATGCTTGAGAGCATTTGGCTGCACGTCAGCAAAGGGCGGCATTGCACGCTAGCCGTAGTGTGCAATGATAAATACGGGAAGCCATGTCCGCTGGACTTTGATAAATCTGGCCCCTAGTGTGTACATAATAAATAAACAAACTTTTTTATTCCCTCCCAGATACTGTTGCTACTTAGTCTTCACACCATAATCTTACTTTTTGTTTAATTACTACATCCGATTTTACCTTAACATGATAGTAAACTTTATGAGCTTCATCCACACCCTGCATATTTGTATTTTTTTTTAGTTATACACTTAGTGCTCCCTGGGATTGAACTTTGACAAATATTTTCATTTATCAATTTTCAATAATTCAGCGCACAATCTGGTACTACAAGTGAATGGTCAAACAGAATTACCAGAGAATGTTTAGCGAGGCAGACATCTCTTAAGTGGGCCCTATACTTTCAATGGATATTGTGGCTATACTAAACATTGCTCATATTACAAGTTATGAGTTATGTGTTGCACAAAAGCACAATACATAACAGGGCTAAAGGATTTAGCACGACTTGAAAACCTGAATTAAAGTGTTAGGGTTAAATGAAAAGTACAACAAAACACATATAAAACATAATAAAATAAAGTATTATATATATATATATATATATATATATATATATATATATATATACATATATATATATATATATATATATATATATATATATATATATATATACAAAATTTGGTTTAGCACACCTTACAAGATATATTCACATTTTTGGGAGTGCTGCCAATATGACCTAGTCAATAAACAAACAAAAAGGTATTGGCGCACATCCTTTTTCAAAATCACAACATATTTTTGGAACTGCTGCAAAAAACATTGAGACAACTATTCTTTTTAAATAAAATTGGGATCTTAGTCACACAATATGGCTATATTCTGCTTAGCCAGTCACCAACTTACAAGCTGCCCCAATATAGACTGGTCCTAACACTACAGTCTTTTGCCTCAGAGGGTTGAATCATTCCTGCTTTTACTCCTCATAATAGAATGAGACTCCCTGGCTTAATATTCACAACTCTATTACACTGTCATGAGCACACCTGAACTTGGGTGGGGTGCTTTAACCAATGGGAGATGGTCAGTCTCCCTGATAGTTGTCTCTTAATGTTTTTTGCAGCAGTTCAAAAAATATGTTGTGCTTTTGAAAATAGATGTGCCCCAATACCTTTTTGTTTGTATATATATATGTATATATACTGTATTTATATATATATATATATATATATATATATATATATATATATATATATATATATATATGTCATTCTCTAGCGTGCTCTCTCTACTTAGATATATAATTCTCTAGCACGCTTTCTTTATATAGATATAGATATGTAATTCTCTAGCTCTCTCTATATAGATATATTATTCTATATATTCTCTAGCGCCCTCCCTATATATAGATATACTGTAGATATATCATTCTCTAGTGTTCTCTCTATATAGATATAGATTTATCATTCTCTAGCTCTCTCTCTATATATATAGATATATCATTCTCTAGCACTCTCTATATAGATATATCATTTTCTAGTGCTCTCTCTCTATAGATATAGATATATCATTCTCTAGCACTCTTTCTCTATATAGATATAGATTTATTATTTTCTAGCGCTCTCTCTTTATAGATATAAATATATCATTCTCTAACGCTCTCTCTACTGTATATAGATATAGATATATCATTCTCTAACGCTCTCTCTACTGTATATAGGTATAGATATATTATTCTCTAGTGCTCTCTCCCTATATAGATTTATTATTCTCTTGCGCGCTTTATATAGATATAGATATACTGTATAATTCTCTTGCACACTCTCTCTCTATATATATAGATATATCATTCTCTAGCGCTCTCTCTATATAGATATAGATATATCATTCTCTAGCTCTCTCTCTATATAGACATAGATATATCATTCGCTAGCGCTCTTTATAGAAATAGATATAGATATATCATTCTCTAGTGCTCTCTCTGTATAGATATAAATATATCATTCTCTAACGCTCTCTCTAGATAGATATAGATATATCATTAGAAAAAGACGATCCAAAGAACAAAAATATAAAAAGTCAATTCTTTATTAGAAAATTAAAACATATGGGCATCAAATATAGGCATGAAGAAGGAAAGAGCCGGTCTTACGCGTTTCGGCAGGGTTCAGCCGTAATCATAGACCATACATGCTCACAGGTGATACAGGTTTATATATCCTACACAGTTTACCCATTGGTTAAAAGATCACACACACTCCTAAACACCATTTTAAAGGGATCATCACACAAAAGATATATACATATAATAGGCGTTTTAGCACTTATAATCAATGGCTTTATATATAACAGTGAAAAATAATATAAAAAATAATAAATGAAGAAAAATAGCTAATCCTACATAAATATGTACATATGTATATACATCAAACAAAAAACATAATGTATATATATATAGATCAAAATCAGGAAGAAAATCCAATAATGAAAATAGTACAGAATAATACAAAATAATCATATTAATGGAGAATGAATATACATATATATTAAAGTCAATATATTTCAATTTATAATAAACTCACTGTATAAGTAAATGTAAAGAATGTAGATAATTACTGTTGCTTAATATACATAAATAAATAATCAGTAGTTAAATGTACAAATAATTCATTCAGAGTATTTACCAAATATATCTTAAAAATTCAAGTTAAATGAAATACATATATATCAATTCTCCCAGAAATTAATAAGATCATTTTCTGAATTGAAACCATTCGGTTTTAGTGTGCACAGTTTATGTATCCAATAAACCTCCTGGCGTGCCAAGGTGGACCATTTATCACCACCTCTAGGGTTATTCTTAATGATTTCTATGGCATTCCATATGAAACTGCACACATTTCCATGATGAATATCCATAAAATGACTCGCAAGATCAGAGCAGTGGTTTTCATTCCTAATGTATCCCAAATGTTCACGGATGCGAGTACGAATATCACGGGTAGTCATACCCACGTACTGAATTTTATGTTCCGTGCAACCAATGAGATACACTATGAATGAAGAAGAACAATTGATACATCCCCTAGTATCGAACATATGGTTAGTGACATAGGAGCTAAAAGAACTACCTATCTTAACATGTTCACAGGCTTTACAATTCTTTCCACATCTATATGTTCCATTATGTCTTAGCCAGGAGCTCTGACTAACGGGTTTACGTAACTGGCTAGGTGAGATCAAGTTACCCAATGTAAGACTCTTTCTATATGTAAACCTACATCCTCCTTTGACCACATCTTTAAGAACGTCATCGCCATATAACATAGGTAGATATATTTTGACTATGTTACAAATTTGATAATATTGATTAGAGTACCTTGTGATAAAGTTAGGTTTGTTATCAAATTGGATCTTTCTGTCACTGGGTTTACCAGCTACCGAGAGCAGACTGCTTCTATCACATTGTGCTGCGTATTCATGGGCCTGTTTGATAACTTTCTTACAATAGCCCCGTTTACGGAGTCTAGTACCTAGATTATTACATTCAGAGTTGAATACTTGTTCATTAGAGCAAATTCTTCTATTTCTCAGGAACTGTCCCTTCGCTATGCCCTGAAACACATGCTTTGGGTGGGAGCTGGAAGAATGAAGGATTGAATTTCCAGCTATTGGTTTACGAAACAACTGAGTTTCAATTTTTTCAGAGTTCACATCAATCACCAGCTCCACATCCAAAAAATGTATTTTGTGTTTTTGCCATTCATAGGTAAACTTAATCTCAGGGACACAAGAATTCAAATAATCAACAAATCCCTTAGCCTCAGAGGAATTGAATTTAGTTAGAAAAATAAGATCATCTATAAATCTTTTGTAGCAAACAACTCCCTCAGATGAGTCGACATTAGGTCCAAAAAGGTATTTATACTCAAACCAGCCCATTTTCATTATTGGATTTTCTTTCTGATTTTGATCTATATATATATACATTATGTTTTTTGTTTGATGTATATACATATGTACATATTTATGTAGGATTAGCTATTTTTCTTCATTTATTATTTTTTATATTATTTTTCACTGTTATATATAAAGCCATTGATTATAAGTGCTAAAACGCCTATTATATGTATATATCTTTTGTGTGATGATCCCTTTAAAATGGTGTTTAGGAGGTGTGTGTGATCTTTTAACCAATGGGTAAACTGTGTAGGATATATAAACCTGTATCACCTGTGAGCATGTATGGTCTATGATTACGGCTGAACCCTGCCAAAACGCGTAAGACCGGCTCTTTCCTTCTTCATGCCTATTTTTGATGCCCATATGTTTTAATTTTCTAATAAAGAATTGACTTTTTATATTTTTGTTCTTTGGATCGTCTTTTTCTACTATTTTGGGAGGGAGAGGAGCCCTCCTATCCTGTAAAGGAACAAGCTTATTCCCAGTTTTGGAGTCTTGTCCGGTGAATTGAGGTTCTGTGAGCACTATTACTATACACAGCTTTTCAAGCGATATGGATGCGAGCTGGATTGGGACAGCGTCTGACGTCACCCGGAAGTGCTGAGAAGGTACATGCTGGCCGGAGACGCCGAGGAGGAGAGAACGCTCAGACCTCGCGAAGAGGTGTATTGCCACGGAGCGTTAAGTTACACCATAGAGGTGAGCGATATGTCCTCTGGTTGTGAGAAGTGGATGGTGGTTGAATGCCCACTGACCGTGTGAAGAAATACCGAAATAGCCTTCCTTGGAGTGGTGAGTCAGTACTGGTTTGGATACCGCTGTCCCTCTGTTTTCCTTTCTTGCTGTGTATATAGAGTATAGTGTCACACCTCTGCTATCTGATTATACTGAATACGTTGGACATACATATATCCATTTGCTCAACTACACACACGGACTTTGCACATGTGTTGTTTATAGATATATCATTCTCTAGTGCTCTCTCCCTATATAGATTTATTATTCTCTTGCACGCTCTTTATATAGATATAGATATACTGTATAATTCTCTTGCACACTCTCTCTCTATATATATAGATATATCATTCTCTAGCGCTCTCTCTATATAGATATAGATATATCATTCTCTAGCACTCTCTCTATATAGATATAGATATATCATTCTCTAGCACTATCTCTCTATAGATATAGATAATATCATTCTCTAGCGCTCTCTCTATATAGATATAGATATATCCTTCTCTAGCACTCTCTCTATATAGATATAGATATATCATTCTCTAGCACTCTCTCTATATAGATATAGATATATCATTCTCTAGCGCTCTCTCACTATATATAGATATAGATATATCATTCTCTAGCGCTCTCTCACTATATATAGATATAGATATATCCTTCTCTAGCGCTTTCGCTATATAAAATATATATAGATATATCATTCTCTAGTGCTCTCTCTATAGATATAGATATATTCTTCTCTAGTGCTCTGTCTATAGAAATAGATATATCATGCTCTAGGGATCTCTCTTTATAGATATAGATATATCATTCTCACTCTATATAGATATAGATATATAATTCTCTAATGCTCTCTCTATAAAGATATAGATATATCATTCTCTAATGCTCTCTCTATAAAGATATAGATATATCATTCTCTAGCGCTCTCTATATATAGATATATCATTCTCTAGCACTCTCTCTATATAGATATAGATATATCATTCTCTAGCGCTCTCTCTATATAGATATAGATATATCATTCTCTAGCACTCTCTATATATAGATATATCATTCTCTAGCACTCTCTCTATATAGATATAGATATATCATTCTCTAGCGCTCTCTCTATATAGATATAGATATATCATTCTCTAGCACTCTCTCTATATAGATTATAGATTTATTATTCTCTAGCACTCTCTCTATATAGATATAGATATATCATTCTCTAGCACTCTCTCTATATAGATATAGATATATCATTCTCTAGCACTCTCTCTATATAGATATAGATATATCATTCTCTAGCACTCTCTCTATATAGATATAGATATATCATTCTCTAGCACTCTCTCTATATAGATATAGATATATCATTCTCTAGCACTCTCTCTATATAGATATAGATATATCATTCTTTAGCGCTCTCTCTATATAGATATAGATATATCATTCTCTAGCACTCTCTATATATAGATATAGATATAGCATTCTCTAGCGCTCTCTCTATATATATAGATATATCATTCTCTAGTGCTCTCTCTATATAGATATAGATAAATCATTCTCTAGCTCGCTCTCTCTCTTTATAGATATAGATATATCATTCTCTAGCACTCTCTATATATAGATATAGATATATCATTCTCTAGCGCTCTCTCTATATATAGATATAATCTTTCTCTAGCACTCTCTCTATATAGATATAGATATATCATTATCTATCACTCTCTCTCTATATAGATATAGATATATCATTCTTTAGCACTCTCTCTATATAGATATAGATATATCATTCTCTAGCACTCTCTCTATATAGATATAGATATATCATTCTCTAGCGCTCTCTCTTTATATAGATATAGCTATATCATTCTCTAGTGCTCTCTCTATATAGATATAGCTATATCATTATCTAGCACTCTCTCTCTATATAGATATAGATATATCATTCTCTAGCGCTCTCTCTATATATAGATATAGATATATCATTCTCTAGCGCCCTCTCTCTATATAGATATAGCTATATCATTCTCTAGCGCCCTCTCTCTATATAGATATAGATATATCATTCTCTAGCACTCTCTCTATATATAGATATAGATATATCATTCTCTAGCGCTCTCTCTATATATAGATATAGATATATCATTCTCTAGCGCTCTCTCTATATATAGATATAGATATATCATTCTCTAGCACTCTCTATATATAGATATAGATATATCATTCTCTAGCGCTCTCTCTATATATATAGATATATCATTCTCTAGTGCTCTCTCTATATAGATATAGATATATCATTCTCTAGCACTCTCTCTATATAGATATAGATATATCATTCTCTAGCGCTCTCTCTATATAGATATAGATATATCATTCTCTAGCACTCTCTCTATATAGATATAGATATATCATTCTCTAGCTCTCTCTATATAGATATAGATATATCATTCTCTAGCGCTCTCTCTATATAGATATAGATATATCATTCTCTAGCGCTCTCTCTATATAGATATAGATATATCATTCTCTAGTGCTCTCTCTATATAGATATAGATATATCATTCTCTAGCGCTCTCTATATATAGATATAGATATATCATTCTCTAGCACTCTCTCTATATAGATATAGATATATCATTCTCTAGCACTCTCTCTATATAGATATAGATATATCATTCTCTAGCACTCTCTCTATATAGATATAGATATATCATTCTCTAGCACTCTCTCTATATAGATATAGATATATCATTCTCTAGCGCTCTCTATATATAGATATAGATATATCATTCTCTAGCACTCTCTCTATATAGATATAGATATATCATTCTCTAGTGCTCTCTCTATATAGATATAGATATATCATTCTCTAGCACTCTCTCTATATAGATATAGATATATCATTCTCTAGCACTCTCTCTATATATAGATATAGATATATCATTCTCTAGCACTCTCTCTCTATATAGATATAGATATATCATTCTCTAGCACTCTCTCTATATAGATATAGATATATCATTCTCTAGTGCTCTCTCTATATAGATATAGATATATCATTCTCTAGCACTCTCTATATATAGATATAGATATATCATTCTCTAGCGCTCTCTCTATATATAGATATAATCTTTCTCTAACACTCTCTTTATATAGATTAGATCATTCTCTAGTGCTCTCTCTATATAGATATAGATATATAATTTTCTAGCGCTCTTTCTCTATATAGATATATCATTCTCTAGTGCTCTCTATAGAAATTAGATATAGATATTTAATTCTCTAGTGCTCTCTCTATATAGATATATCATTCTCTAGCGCTCTCTCTCTCTATAGATATATATATATATATATATCATTCTCTAGTGCTCTCTCTCTCTATAGATATATATATATATATATCATTCTCTAGCGCTCTCTCTCTCTCTCTCTATATATATATATATATCATTCTCTAGCGCTCTCTCTCTCTCTATAGATATATATATATCTATCATTCTTTAGTGCTCTCTATAGATATAGATATTGCTTTCTCTAGCACTCTCTCTATATAGATATAGCTATATCATTATCTATCACTCTCTCTATATATAGATATAGATATATCATTCTCTAGTGCTCTCTCTATATAGATATAGATATATCATTCTCTAGCGCTCTCTCTATATATAGATATAGATATATCATTCTCTAGTGCTCTCTTTATATAGATATAGATATATAATTTTCTAGCACTCTCTCTATATATATATATATATATTTCTCTAGCACTCTTTCTCTATATAAATATATCATTTTCTAGCGTTCTCTATATAGATATATCATTCTCTAGCGCTCCTCTCTATATAGATATATCATTCTCTAGCGCTCTCTCTATATAGATATATCATTCTCTAGCGCTCTCTATAGAAATAGATATAGATATATCATTCTCTAGCGCTCTCTCTTTATAGATATAAATATATCATTCTTTAGTGCTCTCTCTATATAGATATAGATATATCATTCTCAAGCGCTCTCTCCCTATAGAGATGTATAATTCACTTGCGCACTCTATATATAGATATAGATATATCATTCTCTAGCACGCTCTCTATATATAGCTATATCATTCTCTAGCACGCTCTCTCTATATAGATATAGATATATCATTCTCTAGCGCTCTCTCTATATAGATATAGATATATCATTCTCAAGCGCTCTCTCCCTATAGAGATGTATAATTCACTTGCGCACTCTATATATAGATATAGATATATCATTCTCTAGCGCTCTCTCTATATATAGATATAGATATATCATTCTCTAGCGCTCTCTCTATATAGATATAGATATATCATTCTCTAGTGCTCTCTCTATATATAGATATAGATATATCATTCTCTAGCACGCTCTCTATATATAGCTATATCATTCTCTAGCGCTCTCTCTATATAGATATAGATATATCATTCTCTAGTGCTCTCTCTTTATAGATATAGATATATCATTCTCTAGCGCTCTCTCTATATAGATATAGCTATATCATTCTCTAGGGCTCTCTTTCTATATACTGTAGTTATAGATATATCATTCTCTAGTGCTCTCTATAGATATAGATATTGCTTTCTCTAGCAGTCTCTCTATATAGATATAGATATATCATTCTCTAGCACTCTCTCTATATAGATATAGATGTATCATTCTCTAGCACTCTCTCTATATAGATATAGATATATCATTCTTTAGCGCTCTCTCTATATAGATATAGATATATCATTCTCTAGCGCTCTCTCTATATAGATATAGATATATCATTTTCTAGCACTCTCTCTATATATAGATATAGATATATCATTCTCTATCACTCTCTCTATATATAGATATAGATATATCATTCTCTAGCGCTCTCTCTATATAGATATAGATATATCATTCTCTAGCACTCTCTCTATATATAGATATAGATATATCATTCTCTAGCACTCTCACTCTATATAGATATTTGATGCTCTAGTGATCTCTCTATAAATATAGATATATCATTCTCTAGTGCACTCTATAGAAATAGATATATATATTTAATTCTCTAGTGCTCTCTCTATATAGATATATCATTATCTAGTGCTCTCTCTATATAGATATAGA
The DNA here is from genome assembly GCF_027579735.1 of Bombina bombina. Classification (NCBI taxonomy): domain Eukaryota; kingdom Metazoa; phylum Chordata; class Amphibia; order Anura; family Bombinatoridae; genus Bombina; species Bombina bombina. The sequence goes on along the minus strand of NC_069505.1, from coordinate 50,632,613 downwards.
TATATAATTTTCTAGCACTCTCTCTCTCTATATATATATATATATTTCTCTAGCACACTTTCTCTATATAGATATAGATATATAATTTTCTAGCGTTCTCTATATAGATATAGATATATCATTCTCTAGTGCTCTGTCTATAAATATAGATATATCATTCTCTAGCACTCTCTATAGAAATAGATATATCATTCTCTAGCTCTCTCTCTTTATAGATATAAATATATCATTCTCTAGTGCTCTCTCTATATAGATATAGATATATCATTCTCAAGCGCTCTCTCCCTATATATATGTATAATTCACTTGCGCACTCTCTATATAGATATAGATATATCATTCTCTAGCACGCTCTCTCTATATAGATATAGATATATCATTCTGTAGCGCTCTCTCTATATAGATATAGCTATATCCTTCTCTAAGGCTCTCTCGCTATATAGATATAGATATATCATTCTCTAGTGCTCTCTTTATATAGATATGAATAACGGTACATTTAACATCATAAAAAAAAATTGGTTTATGTTGAAAGAGGCTTGTCCTGAGATACAAGAATTTAACCAGCTCCCTAGAGCTGCAAACCACATGGGTAACACAATGAGCAGGAAACTAGTGCATGTACATAAGACAGCCAGTACTATAGGAGGTTACAAAAAGTTTTTTTGGCACCCCAAAAATGGGACATACCCATGCCTTGGATGTGCCCAATGTAATAGTGTTATCAAAGGAGGGGAAATATCACACCCCTACAAAGGCAAAAAATGAATAATCCCAGGGTACTTTACATGTAACTCAACATATGTAGTGTATGCGCTCAAGTGTCCATGTGGCCTGTTATATATAGGCGAGACCACCCAAAAGGTCAATGACCGCTTCTGCCAACATAAATCCAATATTGGTAATGAAAAAACATCCCATCTTCCTGTCCCCTCCCATTTTCTGGAACAAGGCCATCAGGCCAATCAATTAAGATTCATGGTCATTGCGGTTCCGTTGGGAGGAGCTAGCGTCGTAATGGTGGAGTCTGGACGCTAAGAGCTCGAGACAGGAAAATCTTCCCTTCCACAAGCCCGTTGTTGGAGTGAACTAATACTCCCTAGGGCAAGTGCATCATATCGGTGGTGCTGGTGGCGGAACGGCGGAGCAAGCAGCGCGACTCAGCTGCATGAGTCAGCCCCCTAAGCCGAGTATTGCAGTGGAGACAACCCAGGTCGGACCTATGACCCAGAGGCTGGTATGAGGGCGCGAGATTGGACTTGGTGCCCTAAGAGATATTGCTGGTAAAGAGCTGATAAAGAGCTGCAGAGCAAGCGTGGGGGCCAGATATTGCCAAATGGATCCGCGAGGTGAAGCAAAGAACAGACCTCAATCGCTGGAGCATTACTAAACACAGTGCACCGCTCAGGTGGATGGGAGTGTCGTGCGGAGCGGAGGTTTAACCCTGGTCGCGAACGAAAGGGGCGCTGGATCACTACACACTCAGCTCTCCCCGCTATCACCGGAGATATAGTGACAGCCGCCTGAAGATAACCTGAAGATAACCCAGCAGTACTGTGAGGTACAGCAAAGCCTGGTCCAGTAAGGTTTTTTTCACATAAGAGAGGAATCGGACACTCTCCAAATTAATGTGCAGATCTGGTGGACATATCCAAGTATACGCAAGTATATATAAGAAAAGATAAGAAATGTTTTGACCTACATGTCTCTCCTCTGCCTTGCTTTGTTTTTTCCCTTATCCTTTCGGACACAACAGGCTTGTATTCCTTTTCTGCCTCCCTCTGAGCTGCTGGAGCTATAACTCAGGTCTGTTGCCAATTTTTTGTCCACTCTAGAGAGCGCTAAATATAAGGCAACACTTAACATTTTCTGGACTTTCTCACTGTGGTATTGGATACGGGGTGGAAAGGCAGAGGAAGAGGAAGATAGGAGAGAAGAGCAGTCTTCCCTGGAAAGCTATAAATATAAAGCCACAGTTTTGAGAGAAAAATGTAATGGTTTTGAGAGTTTAGACGGTTTACAATATAATGTTTGTTGTCTAGGAGATGTGTTTGGTTAAAATAATATAGCCGGAGGTACTGGGAACAAGGTAAAAAAGTTATATACAAGAGAGTTGAGGGCCTAAGGTGAATTAAGTAAAACAGGTCGCTTTTATTTTATTTTCTTGTCTGTTTTCTAGCCTAAATATCAAACTGATACGTTCTTTAAATTGATATGTTAATTTAAAATAGGATGTAAGGAGTTATTACAAGAAAAACTTCTGTCTCAATTAGAGAGATGGGTGGGTGGCCAGGAGAATAACGGGTGATTTAAATTTAAAAGATTGTCACTTCACATAGGTTTGTTTCACAATCAAGGTTTTTTGCTGTTTCTTGTTTTTGTTTTTGTTTTCTCACTTTTGTTGTTTTACTTATTATTTAGTCAAATACACAACACAATTTGTAAGCACAGACACATAAAGTCTAAGGCCATATTACTCTAAGGAAAGAGTTAAAGAAAGCACAGTCACAGAAGTATAGCTACTACACTGTACATGGATAAATTTATTACGCACAATAAAAGTCACTCCCTGGCCATGCCTCCCAGGCAAAAAGATAAGAAAACAAGGGTTTCAGATACTCATATAGAATGTACTCCTGACCCGATAATGCAAAAAGACGATATTCAGCTCTTAGTATCTCAGATGTCTGAAATTTTCCTGCCCCAATTTGAAATGCTTAAAAGCCAAACAGCCAACATAATGACAGAACTTAAACAAATTAACAGCCGTCTCACAGAAGTTGAAGACAGAGTATCTAGTAATGAGGATATAATTTACAAGCAGGAAAAAATCATAACAGACAATAGTAGGACACTGAGTAGACTACAAGATAAAATCCATGAGCTAGAAGATCGATCAAGACGTAATAACTTGAAAATTATAGGTTTACCAGATAAGGGCGAATTTCCAGACTTAATAACCTTTGCCAGCATTACCCTACCCAAGGCACTGGGTATCATATCCAGTGACACGCCAATTTTAGTCGAAAGGGCTCACCGGTTGGGTATGCCCAGAGACAACCTAAGAGATAATAATTACAACAGGCCGGTCCTTGTAAAGTATCTAAACTATCAGGATAAGAACAGCATCCTGAGGGCATATAGGAAAATAGTAAAGTTAGAAATTAATCAAAACAAATTATTGCTCTTCCAAGATTTCTCCAGTGACACGTCAATGAAAAGAAAAGAGCTAGCCCCCTACTGTACCAGGTTAATTAATGCCGGCCTGAAGGCTAGACTAACATATCCTGCAAAGATAATAGTGGAGGAAGCGGAGGGCAATGTCACTCTGGTTAACACAGAAGAAGTGAGAGACTTTTGTAAAACTAGGCAAATAAGGTAAAACAAAGGGTTAAAAAAGAGATCCTAATTGATTATAATCTTAGTTATAGGGGACTTATGTTGTTTTATAAATAATGTGGAGGTGCTTGGTTTCCTTCCTCTTTTTTTTTTTTTTTTTTTTTTTCCCTCTCTCTTGCATTGCGCTTTGTGTTCTCTCCCTCGCTGCAGCTCTCAGAAAGCAACGATAGAGGGAAAAGGGCAAGGACATAAAAAATTAAAAGGCTAATAATAAGATGAGGAAGATCAAATTTATTTCATGGAATGTAGGAGGGATAACAACCCCAAAAAAAAGAAAGCTGATAATCAGGCACTTAGCTAAATTTAAACCCGATATTGTCCTATTGCAGGAAACACACTTGAAAAACACTGAAGCTCAGAAACTCAAATGTAACTGGGTAGGACACGTAATAGCATCAGACTGTTCTAGGAGGAAACGGGGGGTCGCTTTCCTATTTAACAAAGACTTGGAATATAATATACGAGAAAGCCAAATAGATTCTAATGATAGATGGATAATTTTAACAGTGGACATTAAAAAAATAAAATATGTAGTGTGTAATCTATATGGGCCTAATGTCAAAGACCAACTATTTTGGAGTGACATGATAGCAAGATTAATGTTGAAAGAAGACCCAAATATAATTCTCGCTGGAGATTTTAATTTAACCCCTACACCATCATTAGATAGGTTGTCTCACAGACAAAATAGAAAGTCTACGCAAAATTCTCAAATATTTTTCCAATTATGTGAAGAATTAAGCTTACACGATATATGGCGGGTGCAGCACCCCGGGGGAAAAAGTTTTACTTGTGAATCTCAAGTACATAAATCTCTCTCGCGTATTGATTTTTTTCTAGTCTCAAATGCTCTATTGCAGGAGGAGATAGGTACAGACATCGGTGAAATTATAATATCAGATCATGCTACAATATTACTGGAGGTAGGGGTGCGTGAGCAATATATACGGGGGGGAAATAATTTTTTTTTTCCAAAACATATGATTAATGATGGACCCTTTCAAATATGGATAAAAAATAAATGGCGCGAATACTGTGTTAATAACCAAGAGTATGCTAACAATTATGAAATATTTTGGGAAGCAGCCAAAGCATATCTAAAGGGAGAGATTAAATTATATATGATTACTTTAAAAAAAAGGTCATAGCTCGCGAGATTCAGTTAACAAAAACTGTTGCTAGGGCGCTTCACAACTATACAAACAACACCCTAAGGAAATATTGGTTAGAGTATAGAAAGGCCAAGCAAGAAAGAGACTCGTTTCTCCTAGCTAAAATGATAAAGCAAGAAGCCAGAGCAAACTCTGTTTATGGTGGTAGATACGGTAAATCAGTAAAGTATCTGTCAAAGTTAGAGAAAGGCAGGAATCGGAAGAATATAATTGAGAATGTGATAGTAGAGGGTCAAAATTACACACAAACTGAAGATATTAGTAAAGCTTTTTATGGATATTATAAGAACATATATGCCTCGAAAGCTATAGATAAAGAAGCCAGTAAGATATTTTGGACCACTATCACTTGTCCACAGATTACTGCAGATCAAGCGAAGGGATTGAATTTGCCTATTTCCCCAGACGAGGTCATAAAAGCGATAGAGGCAACGAAATTGGGCAAGGCACCTGGACCAGATCAAATACCGGCTGAGTTTTACAGGCTCCTAAAATCAGAAATTGTTCTTATTTTAACCTGTCTATTCAATGAATATTTTATGGAGGGAAAATTAATGTCGAGGTTTTTCTCCGCGTCAGTCATAACACTTATACCAAAAAAAGACAAAAATTTAACAGATTTAGGGTCATACAGACCTATCTCCTTGTTGAATATAGATTACAAATTGTTAACATCTATAATAGCGAATCGTCTCAAGGTAGTACTCCAAGAAATTATCCACCAAGACCAAGCGGGTTTCATGTGTAACAGATCACTTACTAAAAACATTAGAAAAACATATACGATAATAGAATATTTTTGGAACAAAATCAACAAGGAGAAAATAACATATCAAGATGATATTGCTATGGTTATGATTGACGCGGAGAAGGCATTTGACTCCATAATATGGGATCATTTATATGTGGCCCTGACAAAATTCGGCTTTACAGGAAAGCTGATAGAATTTATCAAAACTATATACAATTATCCAATCTCCTCAATAGCGATCAATAATACCCAAACTCCTTTTTTTAAAATGGAGAAAGGTACACGTCAGGGTTGCCCATTGTCCCCCCTTTTATTTAATTTGGCCATTGAACCCCTAGCAATTTATTTACGCCAAGAACTCGAGGGGATAAATATAGGCGAACAGAAACTAGTGTTGTCACTCTATGCAGACGACCTATTATTATACTTTAAACAATACATATAAAAATATCCCCATAGCGTTTGGTGCTTTAGAAACTATTCAGCAAAATTTCAGGCTATAAGGTAAACACAATTAAATCCGAGATATTATGGATATATAAAAAGAAGGATAGCAGGATTCAAATATGACCTAAAAGAGGTCGAGACGCTCAGATTACCTTGGGATATATTCTTACCATAGAGATCCAAATAGTTGGTACAAACTTAATTTTACTCCATTTTTTACCAATATTAAAGCTAAATTACAACGTTGGGCATTACTTCAATTTCCCTATCAGCTAAATCATAATGATAAAAAATATCTTGTTCCACAGATATTATTTGTAATGAATAATCTCCCTTTATTTATTAAAGCTAAAGATATTCAAATATTTAACCAGGCCTGTGCCAACTTCCTTTGGAATAAGTCTAGACAGATGATTTCGATAAAAAAAACTATCTCAACAGAAGGAACAAGGTGGCTTAGCTCTCCAGACATTAAGGCGTATAACTTAGCTATCTTGGCACGTTATGGGATAGATTGGCTTGTATGATGGCAAGGCATTGACGAATTTAAGGCTAGAAGAGACTATTATACACCCGTTTTCTTGTAAAACAATTCTCCATTGTGTTAGTGTCCAATTACCAAAAAGTATAAAGTTGTATATCAGTATCTATAATGTAGTTAAAGCTTTGGCAACTTTTATGCTCTCGGCCTTAAGATTAATTTCCACATATCATCTTTTCTGTTGATCAGAGGAAATCCTGAGTTTCTACCTGGAGTTCTTACCAAGCCATTTAGAGAATGGGACAATAAAGGGCTCTCTAAGATAACACAGCTCTTAGATGAGCAAGCCAATATAAGAACCTTTGAAAAGCATTGCTAATGAATTTAATCTTCCCATAAACATTTTTTCGCTTATTTACAGCTACGTAATTTTTTGAATAAGAAATTGGCAGCTTGGAAACTGGTCGGAATGTTTTGCTGAAATTGGAGGGTATATAAGTTATATAAACAAGGAAAACACTCTATCTCGCTTTTATACAATATCCTGTTGGCTAAGCAGGGTCAATTATACTCTGAGCAACATATCTCTCATTGGTCGAGGGTACTTTGAAGGAGTTAATTATGACTTAATTAAAAAAGTATTAAATGGTTGATGAAAGCGCCCCTTCGTTCCTCCCTGGCATGAATCCCATCTAAAATTACTAACAATGCATACACTCTCACCGAAAAGATTAGCACAGTGGCGCAGGACAGCATGGGCCTCTGTCATAAATGCTCTTTGCCTCGGGCAGATTTGTTACACTGCTTTTGGCATTGCCCGAAAGTGTGGCAATTCTGGCAGAAAGTTAATTTTTGGTTAAACAAGTTGGACTCGGAGTATTTTATTGCAGCCCAAAAAATGATGGTTTTCTTAGACTCGGGAGGCCACAATGCTGACCTGATTAATACAATTATACTAATTGTCCGCAATCTTCTACTAAAAAGCTGGAAACATAGAAAAGCCCCCCCTTTCATTAGATTTTTGGAAGCTGTAAAGCAACAGATAATTTTTGAACAATATAATATTTCTACAATGCATAACAAACAAATTCAAAGATTCTTTAATAAATGGACCAAAATTATTCAAACATATCCGCCTTAACATACAGTATATTCTTACTAAAGAACTACATAAAACAGAATATTTTGAGGCTTAATTTTGAGAGAAGTGTTCCCAGTGGCATGGTTCTGAGAGCTTATAGGGGGAGAGAGGCAACAAATTTAACAAATTTTTTTTTTTTTTTTTTCTCTCTCTTTTTGCTGTTGTATCTTTTTTTTTTTTTTTTTTCTTTTTTTCGCTTGGATAAATATGCATATAAACAAATTAAATGTTAAATGTATTATGTTATTGATCAACCGATCTCTTTATTATGCATGTACCTTGATTACCCTGTGTGGTGCACAAATGTGAGCGAAGGTGCTCTTTTGATACTTTTTATTTTTTCTCTTCTGTCAAAAACTAAATAAAATATTTAAAAAAAAAAGATTCATGGTCATTGACGTGCCAGTAAAAAGCCAAGAGGGGGAACAGAATGAGGGATTTGTTATACAAAGAAGCCAAATGGATTTGAAATTAGACACTGTGTTCAACTAGGTCCTTAATAGGGAATTTGATTTAATGCCCTTAATATGATTTTCCCATCTAATATTTTGTGTGAGCTTGAATAATAGGTACCCTATCCGTGTATGCCACCCTTCTGTATTGCTTTTGTTTTTAGTTTTCTGTTATGCATTGAGGGATCTGTTTCCACATTGGTCTTTCAAGGGTTAATAAGCAAACGATAACCTTTAAGTTGTTTTAACCTACAGTATTATTGATGTGTGATGTAAGGTTTAGCACACGCCCCCAGGAGGCCTGTGGATTGGTCCCTCATTAATTGCCTTGTGTATAAGTTTGTGTTAACATCTCATTGTATGTTAGCTTGAGAAAGGGGCAGGAGGCCCCCGGAACGTTGCTTCAATAAAGGTGTTTTCCTTTACCAGAGTGCTACCTTCTTTTTTGCCTTATACTCTTTATATAGATATAGATATATCATTCTCTAGCACTCTCTCTCTATATAGATACTGTATATCATTCTCTAGCACTCTCTCTATATATAGATATATATATATAATATATATATATATATATAATATATATATATATATATATAATAAGGAGTTTTTAACTGTACTAATTGAAGAGATTTCTTTACTAATCCATTTTTTAAAAATAAGTGATCTTGTAAGAACAATTACCCACTGGATGAATTTACACTTTGAGCCCTAATCTTCTTCTCTATTTAAAAATAGAAAGTTTTCCCCTGAGATCTTGACCCTTTTCCCTGAAACTGAGAAGATTAAATATTTAACTTTTCCCCAAAGCTGCCTTATCTTAGGGCATGAGTATACCATATGAAGAATACTAGGGTCCTCCTCCCTACATTTTTTGCAAATATTTTCCGTTTGGATATTCCATTTAAGTGCTCTCCTTGGGGTAATATAATCTTGATGAACTAACCTAAAGTGTGATTCTCTAAATTTGGCCGCCCTAGTGACAGTTTTATTAGTTACAAAACTCTTTTGAATATCTAGATCCTCACTGAAATGATTATTGAATTTGTTCCATTTACTAATATATTCCCTATTTATTCCTTCCACTGTCGGGGCTTGTAAAATGCTATAAATAAAGGACAATAGGCCTTTTTTAATCTTAGGACAGCCTAAAATAGGGTGATTTTGACCAATATTCGGTACAGTTTTTATCATCTGAAGTTTTTATCATCTGAAGATATATCATTCTCTAGCACTCTCTCTCTATATAGATACTGTATATCATTCTCTAGCACTCTCTCTATATATAGATATAGATATATAATATATATATATATATATATATATAATAAGGAGTTTTTAACTGTACTAATTGAAGAGATTTCTTTACTAATCCATTTTTTAAAAATAAGTGATCTTGTAAGAACAATTACCCACTGGATGAATTTACACTTTGAGCCCTAATCTTCTTCTCTATTTAAAAATAGAAAGTTTTCCCCTGAGATCTTGACCCTTTTCCCTGAAACTGAGAAGATTAAATATTTAACTTTTCCCCAAAGCTGCCTTATCTTAGGGCATGAGTATACCATATGAAGAATACTAGGGTCCTCCTCCCTACATTTTTTGCAAATATTTTCCGTTTGGATATTCCATTTAAGTGCTCTCCTTGGGGTAATATAATCTTGATGAACTAACCTAAAGTGTGATTCTCTAAATTTGGCCGCCCTAGTGACAGTTTTATTAGTTACAAAACTCTTTTGAATATCTAGATCCTCACTGAAATGATTATTGAATTTGTTCCATTTACTAATATATTCCCTATTTATTCCTTCCACTGTCGGGGCTTGTAAAATGCTATAAATAAAGGACAATAGGCCTTTTTTAATCTTAGGACAGCCTAAAATAGGGTGATTTTGACCAATATTCGGTACAGTTTTTATCATCTGAAGTAAGTAATGCTTTGTCTGCATAAAGAAAAACGTATCTGATGTTGGAACACTGTATCTTTTTGGAATTCTTTAAAATTATACGGTTTTAAAGTCAAAGTATCCAACAAATGGTAAATAGAACAAATTTTTAAACTCTTCCAAAGTTGAAACACCCTACAGTTTAATCCCAGAGAAAATCTGGGATTACCTAAAAGGGGAAGCTGTTTGGAGATCAAAATATTACCCCCCATAGATTTCATTGCTGCTCTCCAAGCTAATAAAATATATTTTAATAGAGGATGAGATGAAATCCTAGTTCCTAGCTCTCTATTTGAGGAGTGCAGAATAAAAAGCAGGGAAAAGGTGGCACATATTGTTTCATTCATACCGCAGTTAGTAAAGTTGCTTGTTTGCGCTATCCACTCCAACGGGAATCTTAGCAGAGCTGCGCCATTATAAATTCTTATATTGGGTAGTTCCAGTCCACCCCTAGCAAAAGGAAGAAAAGCTTATCTAGACTAATCCTATGTTTCTTTCCTCACCAGAGAACGTATTTCAGTGCTTTCAAAAATGTATAAGATCTAATTAGTTGAATTGCTAAAGGCAACATCCTAATGGGGTATAAGATTCTTGGGAGAATAAACATTTTGAAGGCCGCTACCCTACCCATAAGGAAAAGCGGCATAATAACCCAATTATTTAATCTTTCTGCATTGTGTTGGAGGGTTAGGGCAATATTTAGGCTATACCAATTGGATGGATTTGCCGTCAAATAAATTCCTAGATATTTTAATGTCTTAGTTTCTATGAAAGGATAAGATTGATCTAACACAGGTTTTTTTTAACCACATAATTTTGGACTTGGAATAATTCATTTTATAACCTGATACACCGCCATATATGTCCAATAGTTTTATAATTTTCACTAACCTGTTTTTCTAGGGATGATATACACATTAATAAATCGTCTGCAAAAAATGATATCTTAAAGGTCTTCTTACCTATTTTTGATCCCAATAGAAGCTCTCTGAGTTTGATAGCCAACGGGTTCCAAAATTAAATAAAAAAGAATGGGTGACAAAGGGCAACCCTGCCTGGTGCCCCTTCCTAAGACAAATAAAGATGATAAATAATTATTAGCCAAAATTGAAGCACTAGAATCTGAATAGACATTAGAGATAAGACCCAGAAAGTTCCCCCTCAAGCTGAACATCCTTAGAGCTTCACACATAAAATTCCACTCCACTCTGTCGAAGGCCTTCTCTTCTCTTCTGTTATGGGCATTTTAAATATTAATATATACAGGGAGTGCAGAATTATTAGGCAAATGAGTACTTTGACCACATCATCCTCTTTATGCATGTTGTCTTACTCCAAGCTGTATAGGCTCGAAAGCCTACTACCAATTAAGCATATTAGGTGATGTGCATCTCTGTAATGAGAAGGGGTGTGGTCTAATGACATCAACACCCTATATCAGGTGTGCATAATTATTAGGCAACTTCCTTTCCTTTGGCAAAATGGGGCACAAGAAGGACTTGACAGGCTCAGAAAAGTAAAAAATAGTGAGATATCTTGCAGAGGGATGCAGCACTCTTAAAATTGCAAAGCTTCTGAAGCGTGATCATCGAACAATCAAGCGTTTCATTCAAAATAGTCAACAGGGTCGCAAGAAGCGTGTGGAAAAACCAAGGCGCAAAATAACTGCCCATGAACTGAGAAAAGTCAAGCGTGCAGCTGCCAAGATGCCACTTGCACCAGTTTGGCCATATTTCAGAGCTGCAACATCACTGGAGTGCCCAAAAGCACAAGGTGTGCAATACTCAGAGACATGGCCAAGGTAAGAAAGGCTGAAAGACGACCACCACTGAACAAGACACACAAGCTGAAACGTCAAGACTGGGCCAAGAAATATCTCAAGACTGATTTTTCTAAGGTTTTATGGACTGATGAAATGAGTCTTGATGGGCCAGATGGATGGGCCCGTGGCTGGATTGGTAAAGGGCAGAGAGCTCCAGTCCGACTCAGACGCCAGCAAGGTGGAGGTAGAGTACTGGTTTGGGCTGGTATCATCAAAGATGAGCTTGTGGGGCCTTTTCGGGTTGAGGATGGAGTCAAGCTCAACTCCCAGTCCTACTGCCAGTTTTCTGGAAGACACCTTCTTCAAGCAGTGGTACAGGAAGAAGTCTGCATCCTTCAAGAAAAAACATGATTTCATGCAGGACAATGCTCCATAACACGCGTCCAAGTACTCCACAGCGTGGCTGCAAGAAAGGGTATAAAAGAAGAAAATCTAATGACATGGCCTCCTTGTTCACCTGATCTGAACCCCATTGAGAACCTGTGGTCCATCATCAAATGTGAGATTTACAAGGAGGGAAACAGTACACCTCTCTGAACAGTGTCTGGGAGGCTGTGGTTGCTGCTGCACGCAATGTTGATGGTGAACAGATCAAAACACTGACAAAATCCATGGATGGCAGGCTTTTGAGTGTCCTTGCAAAGAAAGGTGGCTATATTGGTCACTGATTTGTTTTTGTTTTGTTTTTGAATGTCAGAAATGTATATTTGTGAATGTTGAGATGTTATATTGGTTTCACTGGTAAAAATAAATAATTGAAATGGGTATATATTTGTTTTTTTGTTAAGTTGCCTAATAATTATGCACAGTAATAGTCACCTGCACACACAGATATCCCCCTAAAATAGCTAAAACTAAAAACAAACTAAAAACTACTTCCAAAAATATTCAGCTTTGATATTAATGAGTTTTTTGGGTTCATTGAGAACATGGTTGTTGTTCAATAATAAAATTAATCCTCAAAAATACAACTTGCCTAATAATTCTGCACTCCCTGAACAGGAAGGTTACTGACAGAAATTCTCTGTTGGACTATGGGAGTTTTCATCATGATACACTAAAGAACTCTCTCCCTCGAAGTCAGATGATGAGGGTACAAAGAATAGTGAGTGAGAGTTCTTTGGTGGATCAGAGATTAAATGAAATGACAAATAGATTTACTCAGTGGGGTTATCCTTATAAGCTTGTTGAGGCAGAAAAAAATAAGGTTGTTGAAGAAGTGAATAAAGTGGTACGGAAACCCAAGAAGAAAAATTATAGATTAGTATGTGTCACACAATACAATCCGCATAGTGAAGGAATATCTCAGATTATAAAAAAACATTGGCACATCCTAAAAAATGTAATAAGGAAATAAGAGTTTTTCAGCAATATCCCCTTATGGCATATAGACATGTTCCAAACCTAAAAGATTTGGTGGTTAAGAATGATATAGGGACCAGTAAGAAATGAGATCAAGGTTATATCACCTCCAAAAACAATGGCACTACCCTTGCTTAGGCTGCGCTAGCTGTAACTCAGTAATAAGGGCAAACAATTTGTACATCCCCACACAGGGAACAAATTCACCATAAATGGTTTTTATACATGTGAATCTTCATATGTTATCTATGTGATAAAATGCCTGTGTTCCAGAATCTATTTGGGCGAGACAGTAAGAAAAATCAAAGACAGACTCAGCCAACATAGATCTAACATATAACATATAATGTGGTGACAGGAAGGCACCAGTGGCCTGTCATTTTCTTGAGGCTGGGCATAACATATCACAGTTAAGATGGCAAATCATTGAGTGTGGGCACATTGAGAAGAGGTGGAAATAGGGAACTAGTACTGAAAAGGAAGGAATCTTTCTGGATTCACAAATTGGAAACACTAACATCCAGGGGGTATCAACATAGAAATTGATATGTCAGTATTTCTGTAAAAAAATGTATATGTTATGCTGAATTATATATGACCATCTTTCATATGGTAACATACAGTTTGTTTTACTTCATTGTTATAAAGGATTTAAATATGTTTTTAAAAACAATATTTTGTACTGGTCACCAGGTGGCAGCATGATATGTGTATAGCATGTATAGATACAAAGTGGCATTGTAAGAGTTAATGGATATGGTATATAAGGAGCAACATACAGGTGTCCTGTATTAGCATGATTAAGGGTGAATAAAAACATTGCATTTGTTGCAGTTGTGTGCCTTGATGCTTTTACTAAGCAAAGAATAAAGCAAATAATTTCTTCATGAATTTGGTGCTGTGGACATTTGCTCTTTTTGTTATATTTAGGGGTGTTTGCAGTGGCCCCTCATCCCTTGCACCAGGTATAGTGCTGTTTGTTTAACTTGGACTGTCTCTATAGATATAGATATATCATTATTTTGTGCTCTCTCTCTATATAGATATATTATTCTCTAGTGCTCTCGCTATAGATATAGATATATCATTCTCTAGCACTCTCTCTCTATATATAGATATATTATTCTTTGATATATCTATATCAATATAGGGAGAGAACGCTAGAGAATGATATAGCTATATCTATATAGAGAGAGTGCTAGAGAATGATATATCTATATCAATATAGGGAGAGAACGCTAGAGAATGATATAGCTATATCTATATAGAGAGAGCGCTAGAGAATGATATAGCTATATCTATAAAGAGAGAGCGCTAGAGAATGATATATCTATATCTATAGAGGGACCCTAAAGGATTATATATCTAGCACTCTCTATATAAATATAGATATATCATATTCTAGTACTCTCTCTCTCTATAGATATAGATATATCCTTCTCTAGTGCTCTCTCTATATAGATATAGATATATCACTCTCTAGCGCTCTCTCTCTATTTAGATATAGATACACCATTCTCTAGCACTTTCTCTCTAAATAGATAAATCCTTCTCTAGCGCTCTCTCTCTATATAATGATATAGATATATCATTCTCTAGCGCTCTCTCTATATAGATATAGATATATCATTGTCTAGTGCTCTCTCTATAGATATAGATATATCATTCTCTAGCGCTCTGTATAGATATAGATATATCATTCTATAGCGCTCTCTATATGTAGATGTAGATATCTCATTCTCTAGCGCGCTCTCTATAGAAATAGATATATCATTCTCTAGCGCTGTCTCTATAGATATATCATCCTCTAGCAATCTCTCTCTCTCTCTCTCTATATATATATATATATATATATATATATATATAGAGAGAGAGAGAGAGAGAGAGAGAGAGAGAGGGCAGGGTTTATAATACGGCAGTAAAGTATAGGCATGTGCCTACAGGCACCCTGTATAGAGGGGCTCCTGTCTATTATAAATACCGGTCAGCCGGCAACCTTAACTAAGGTGGCCACTAGTAGTGAAATAACAGCACTGCACATGCGCAGTGGCCATATTTGTTAAGGTTGCCATCAGTATTACGCATGCTCGGCTTCCAGCTTCCCTGCACATGTGCAATGCTTGCGGTGGCCGCCGTACGCTCGCAATGCTGTTATTTCACTGCTGGGGACCTTCTCGCCTGTACAGTTATGTACTGGAAGTGGGGGAGGGGGTTCAGATTTTGGTGCCTACAGGCACCTGGGCTGTAAATCCAGCCTGTTTGATCATTTTCCTATCTTTAACATTGAATGAACTAATAACTTTTCACCCCTGCCTAGTAAATTATAGTCAGATGTTCCACCCATGTAGATAGATGTAAAAATGTATTAGAAGATTATAGCTAAAGCAAAAGTAGCCTTTATATATCTTAATTATAGATATTTTATTAATCCAACATAATTTCCCACAGGTTCATTAGGTTACTAAGGTGACATTTAGGAAGCTACAAAAGCAGGATTTGATCCCCTGTGGTTCAGGCTCACAAGTTAAGAAGTTGTATTAAAACTGCTGTTTTTTTAAGACCTTTGCCACCTCAGAGGTGGTGGAGTTAAAACCTACAGACGAACTAATCTGGGATTATTGACAGGCTTTGGTCTCATGCAAGCAGAGGGAGGGGCGGCAGATATTGTTACTAATGCTATAATACAATACAGAGCAGACCTCCTCACTGGCCCCTAATGCAGATAGACAGCTTCACAGTTCATACAAAGCTTCATAAATATGGCCCTACATTTGGAACCACATGAGGAAATTAAAAATCTGTTAATGCAAATAATACATATATAGCACAGTACTGATGACACTTAGTAGCTGCTTCTAATGTCCACAGTCTAGGTCATTTTAAGGCTACAAAACACCAATGTATGCAGCGAGGGGTTAAACATTTAGTTGTAGGCTGAGCTAGGGTTGCCATATTGCCATATGTCAGGGTTTTTGTAATGGAGAATTATTTCAAACCTTTTCCTTAAAGGGACACTCAAGTTAAAATAAAATTCTCATGATTCAGATAGAGCAGCAGTTTTAAACAACTTTCCAATTTACTTCCATTAACAAAATGTGCACAGTCTTTTTATATTTACACTTTTTGTGTCACCAGCTCCTACTGAGCATGTGCAAGAATTCACAGAATATACCTATATGCATTTGTGATTGGCTGATTGCTATCACATGATACAGCGGGAGTGGAAATGTTCATAACTTTAAAATTTATTAGAAAAACATCTACTTCTCGTTTGAAGTTCAGACTAAGGAGTATATTTATCAATGTGCGAGCGGACATGATACGAAATATCATACGCTGTCGGCATTTATCATTTATCATTGCACCAGCAGTTCTTGTGAACTGCTGGTGCAATGCCGCCCCCCTGCAGATTCGCTAGCAGGGGGTGTCAATCAACCCGATCGTATTCTATCGTGTTGATTTTTGTCCGCTGCCTCAGAGCAGGCAGGCAAGGTATGGAGCAGCGTTGTTTAGACCCGCTTCTTCATAACTTCTGTTTCCGGCGAGCCTACAAGGGGCCTTAAGCTCCAAACAGAGCTTGATAAATATGCCCCTATGTGCTATTGCATTGTCTTTTTATTATGCATTTGTTGATTCTACAAATCCACTGTATTTACTGGTCCTTTAAACAGCCTTAGCATATCGATTTTCATAAGTTTCTTTTACCAGGGAAAGAAAGGTCAAAATTAAACTGTGAATGGGAGCATTTCAATTTTACATAGAAGCATTTTGCAATATACTTCTATTAGCAAAAATGCTTTTAGTAAAAGTTATTGCATATGTTGTGAGGGACCAGTATTAAAGCTTATAGAACCGGCGGTGCTGTGTATTGTTCCTATAAAGACTGTGTCATACAAGCCACGGCTGACTCTCTGAGAAGGGTGTGGTTGAATGGTGGTGCACAGGCACACACAGCATATGTGTATATGCACATATACCCTGTTAACATCCTTATAACATCATTATAATATACATAATATTAAAAAAACATGACGCTGATCATTAGGTGGCAGCCTTGATACACTAGATATAGATGCCAACACAATAATAGTGACACCCTCGCTATCCTAATTCTATATACTCTGTGTATGCTTTGCTTTATAAACTAAACCCCACATCTCATTATTCAAAAGTATAATTGGTTCTACCCTTATGGAGTATATTGAATTAATAATTGTGATGCTATTAATAATTATTTGTTCGTTCTTGTTGTGTAAATTTTAGTACATTGTATTCTCTATATTGCAATGAGACTGAGTGAATATGTTTGACCAGTATAGTATATTCCTTGCTCTTAATGCTAAGAGAATTATTGGATCAGTGAGAATGCAATCTCTCTATCCTAGTTTATAATCTAATAATCCAGTTTTTTATTATTATTTTTTTTATTGTTTTGTTTTATTTTCTTACTATCTTTTGTACTCAGCTTTGAATTAGAAATACTCTTGGTTATGTTGTTTTGTTTTATAAATTCTATAACTACGTATCATTATTATTATTATTATCGGTTATTTGTAGAGCGCCAACAGATTCTGCAGCGCTATAAACAAAGGCAGGGTACAACAAAACAGTTGTAGGGATCAAAAGGGTAGAGGGCCCTGCCAAGAGTTGCACTGTTGTAGTCAGCTCTTAAGAAGGTGATCTACAAACAGCTATCATATAAACATTAAGAGGCCTATTTATCAAATGTCTGTCGGACCTGATCCGACAGTACGGATCAGGTCCGACAGACATCGCTGAATGCGGAGAGCAATGCGCTCTCCGTATTCAGCATTGCACCAGCAGCTCACAAGAGCTGCTGGTGCAACGCCGCCCCCTGCAGACTCGCGGCCGCCAGCAGGGGGTGTCACTGTCAATCAACTCGATCATACTCGATCGGGTTGAATTCCGGCGATTCCTGTCCTCCTCATCAGAGCAGGCGAACAGGGTTATGCATGGAGCAGCGGTCTTTAGACCGCTGCTTCATAACTGGTGTTTCTGGCGAGTCTTCAGACTCGCCAGAAACACGGCCCTTCAAGCTCCATTCGGAGCTTGATAAATGGGCCTCTAAGGATCCAAAAGTGATCCACATCATAATTAAAAGGGACTAAAAAGAGGACAGTCTAATATCAAACGCATATATGTTTTCTATATAATGTCACCAATGTTGAATGTACAGTATCTCATCTTGTTTTTCTGATAATTGTAATATGCAGTTCCTCAATAAAAACTTTAAAAAAATAATAAAAACCATGACCACATTGACAAGTAGGAAATCTGATATCACTAGGACCTACAGGTTTAAGAACGTGCCCATGAACATTAGTTATAATCTATAAAGAGGAAACAAACAGTGTAAAATGGCATTATAGGTAATCCCTTAAACCTCACTGATCATATACAAGTTAGCTAGTGAGAAAAACCGTGTGCTGCCAAAAAAACTCATCCTCCCAAGATCATTTAAAGGGACATGAAATTCAAATTTTTTCTTTCATGATTCAAATAAAGCATGTGATTTTAAACAACTTTCCAATTTACTTCTATTATCTAATTATTTTTGTTGTCTTAATATCCTTTGTTGAAAAGCATACCTAGGTAGACTCAATAGCTGCTGATTGGTGGCTGCACACATATGCCTCAAGTTATTGGCTTGCTCAATGCATTCAGCTAGCTCCCAGTAGTGCATTGCTGCTTCTTTAACAAAGGATACCAAAGGAATGAAGTAAATGAGATAATAGAAGTAAATTTTAAAGTTGCTCAAAATTCTATTCTCTATCTGAATCATGAAATTGTTTTTTATATATATTTATATATATATATATATATATATATATATATATATATCTTTATTGAAGTACTATATACATTCAATCACATTTAATCTTAATCATAAACGAGAAAGTACTTGTGTGCACAAATCCATTATTGTAATACATTACCTACTTAGTATTAGTACAGCATTACCATGTTATACATGTCCAAAACAAAAACAAAACAAAAAAAGGCATAAATATTACAATCACTTGTATAGATTTACTTATTTAGTTAGAACAAAGAGAGAGAAAATGAATGTAAAAATAAATCTACCTCTCAACCGCCGATCCCTCCACCCCCGATCTACCCCATCCAGGAACTTGGAAAAGAGCCTGTTATGAAAGTGCATGGCTCCAGATTAGCCAGTAACGTCTTAAAGGTAAAGGATTTCAGGGAGGAGGAGTGAGTGTGGGCTGAGAGTTAGATTTGCAACATTGTTGCAGATCTAAGAGAGGAGTCTTTACTCACAGTTAAAAAGGGGTTCCTGTGAGTTTTAGGCCCTCTTTCTGTTCCTGGTCGTCGCAGATCTTCTTGTAGCTGAAAGTTCCATTCTGGTTCCCCATCATGGATAGGTCTTGCAGGTCTTCATTACCTCCTCTCCGGTTCAGGGATGACGCTCCCCCTCCAGGGCGCACGACACATAGGGAGCGAGAGATAAGTGACTGTGATATTGTTCCACCTTCCCCCAGGTCCCAAGGGTCTTCCCTTAAAGTAGGCCAATACTCCCTTCAGGCTCACCTTCTAGTTAGGGACACTGGGAGTGGGAGAGAACACCCAGCAGAGGCCTCTGCAGGGGTTATCAGTAGCCAGGCTAGTGAATACAGGCCCCCCTCTGGGCCTACTTTTGGTCAGGTTCAGGAACAGGAAGCCTCTGTGGCCTAACCGGTGGGTCAATCGGGGGGCCCTTTCCCCCTGCTGTCCCACAGGGGCCTTTAGATTTGGGGGCACTTCCCCGGGACAACTGGCGACAGTGTGGTCGCTAGTTCTCTGCAGCCTTGGGCCCGGTATTTTCTGGCCCAGGGCCTGCACGTGGCCCTTCTGCAGCCTCCCCTTTAATTTTGACCGCCACATGGCCTCCGGAAAAATTTACCCACAACCCGGGCCCAAGCGAGGTCTCTAACTACTCTTTCCCACATCCAGCTGCCCCAGTAAGGAGCCTGGACGTGGCCCATCCACAGATTTTCCCCTTCTCTCGACCACCACACGGCTTCTGGAGCAAGGCAGCCACCACCCGGCCCCAGCCGTTGTGGCCATCCCACCTCCTTCTGCCCCTAGTAGGCCTATTTATGCTGCGGATGCGGCCTCACAGGCCGTGATCGTGGCTCCTCCTCCCGGCGTACTTCCGGTGGGCGGGACTTCTGGTTGTGGTCCGTGAGGGCGCGGTCGCACTCAGTCAATGACCAGGACAGGAGCAAAAAGGACAGCCCTCTCTGCATCCCTCTTACCACAAGGTAGGAGGGGGGTGCCGGCCATGGGGGTGGGGTATGAGGGGCGCAGTGTGGGACAAATGCGCTTGTGAAACATCTCAAGCCATGATCTATTTTGGGAACGGGGGGCTGGCATCATGAGCCATGGGTCTTTGAGGCTAAGGGACGTGGGTATGAATTGGCAGGGGCAGAGGCTAGGGCCGCATATGGGATCATATGTTAACGACATGCCTAGGGATATGCCAGCTCATCAGGCATTTGATAGCCAAATGGGGAATATGAATTATGAATATGCTTCTAGTACATGAGGGCCTGTAAGTAGGTTATATGCTGAAGGGGTTCAGATACTGCAAGTTTAGGATTAACAAGGTGCTAGTATGGGCACTTATGGTGTGAATGTTGGGGCAAGCGTGAGTGGTGCCTCAACCTCCCATGCGGCCGGTACTCCTCTCCTCTCTTTCTTCCCACAGATGGAATTGCAGAATGCTTCACAATCAGGATCTATGGAGGTAGCAGTTAGGTCGGCAGTGACAACGACAGCACCTTCCACATCCAGAGACGCAGTCGGGTCTTCTTCTGAGACAGCGCAAGGGGAATTGCAGCTTATGGAAACTAGTGAGCAAACATTAGCAATACACACACACGATGAAGGGGATTCAAGCTATTCTGGGTCTAGCTCAGAGAGTGACAGTGAGTTAGGCCTACATAAAAAAGGGGAAAAACACGTGTATAGAATGCTTAGAACTTTGGTTTCAGATAGAAATAAAGCATGCAGTCAGGGCAATGTGCAGTCCATAGATAAGGTGTTAGTTACAGGTAATGTTGCACCTGCAGAGGGTGTAGTCATGCAGGCGAGTAATAGGAAGTCTGCCTTGGAGGGAGATTTTCTTTGATGATTCTTACTGCTTACAGGAGCACTTAAAATCAAAGGTGGTAAAGGATATACATAGTAGGAAGTATGTGAACATATTCGATGCGGTACACGAAAAACTTGGTAAGGGAGTGAGTTTGGGATACATAGCCGGCCGTTTATCCATCCTCCAATTAATGGCTCGTGGTGTCTCCACTAAGGGTGGTGCTGAAGAAGGAGAAAGGTCAATTTTGCCTTATTCAACACCTCTCTTTTCCGAAAGGAAGGTCTGTAAACGATGCCATATCATCGGAACTAAGTTCAGTTCAATATCAGTCGTTTGAGTCTGCGGTTGATATTGTGAGGCAGGCGGGAGTAGGGGCTCTGATGGCAAAGCTCAACATCAAATCGGCACTCAGACTCCTTCCTATTAATACTGTATCTTTCAGGTTAATGGGTTGCTATTTCAAAGGGAAATACTACGTGGACATGTGCCTCCCGATGGGATGCTCCATATTGTGCGCATACTTCGAGGCATTCAGTTCATTCCTTCACTGGGCCCTTGTGCAGTATACCGGATCGGATCATATCACCCACTATCTGGATGATTTCCTATTGGTGGGAGATCTGAATTCCACCCAGTGCGCAGACTTGATTAAGGGCATGACTGTCCTCATGAACACATTCGGGGTTCCTCTCGCGGTTGACAAAATGGAGGGTCCGTGTAAGCGCCTGACTTTTCTAGGGATTGAAATAGACTCTGTTGCTGAGCTTTATCGGTTGCCCGAGGATAAACTGATACGCTTGCTGGACACGATGCATAGTACCAGGAGAGCGCAATGTCTGTCGTGCGTGAATTGAAATCCTTGCTCGGGCTGCTAAACTTCGCTGGTTGTGTCATTTCTATGGGGCGGATTTTTTGAAGCGCAACTAGGAGGATCTAGACCCCAAAAGGCTAGGGTAAGAATCTCAGATGAGATGAAAGATGATTTGGGCGTCTGGGAAGTGTTTCTTTCAGAATTTAATGGGATCTGTATCTGGAGAATACCTGCAGAATCCAACCAGTCGCTACATCTGTTCACGGGGTATGGGGCAATCTGGGCAATTCCCTGGGAATCTGTGTTCCCCCCTAGTTATGGTTTCATTGGCTTCTGCAACTTGGAGGGCTTACGCGAGGCACTGGAACGAGTGGCAGACATTCTGCGAAAGCGAACATCTCTCTTATTACGAGGCTTCACAGGTAATGCTTTTGGAGTGGATGGTGTACCTTCAATCTAAGGGAGTTAGGAATTCTTTAGTGCAAGGAAAATTGGCAGCATTGTCATTCTTCAGCAAGCTGACAAAGTTAGAGACTTTAGTGGCACTTTCCTAGTGAGGCAATCAGTAAGGGGATGGGGTTGCAAAGAGTTGGAGACAAGAGATATTAGAGAGCCTATTACCATATCCCATATGTTCTATTGTTCATTCCAAGATCCAAGACAGATCAGGAGGGAAAGGGAGTGTGGCTGCATCTTCCAAAAATGGAGGATGACAGGATTTGCCCTGTGGCAGTGCTAACTGAATTTGGAGCTTGGCGCCCCGTGGGGGGGCCCTATCTAATTTACCAAAATGGTTTAGAGATAACTAAGTTTCTATTCCGCAGGGTATTAGCAAAACCAGCGCAAAAGGTGGGGCTGGATGTGGCATGCATTGCTCCTCATTCCTTTAGGGTTGGCACGGCGACCAGTGCAGCTGCATTAGGTTGGTAAGTGTATAGGATTAAGGTGCTAGAGCGTCTGAGATTGCAGCGCTACAATACTTATGTCAGGCCTACCGAAGATCCTTGCAATTAAACTTAGGTAAGGTAGTACATAGGATAGGAAGAATGGCTCTGGTGTGTCGTTGTTCCTTTGCTTAATTGGTTGTATGGTGGGTAACATTGTAGAGGCAATAACCCACTAAAAGTCTGGATTGTCAGGCATTCATTTGTCCATTGGGCCTCCATCAGAGCATTAGCAGTCCCGGATGGGAGCCGGCTTGGTTTCACCCCTCCCAGGCATTCATCAGGTGGCTAGGGCACAGAGGTCTTTGTTGGTACAACTTACCAGCACTTATCCAGGAGGCTCACTGGAGGTGGGGTCGTCCCAACATACTACTGTTACATCTAGGAGGCAACGACCTGGGTGCGTTGCCTACCCTTCAGTTGATAAAAATTATGAGTGCAGATATTAAATGGTTGCATGCATGGTTGCCTAGATTGAAAGTAGGGTGGTCCCAAGTTATTCCTAGGTTACACTGGAGGCATATGGTTTGTCACAAAGCAGCCTTCGTTGTTAGGAAGAAGGTTAATAGGGACATTGGGAAGGTAGTAACTGAGTTAGGAGGTTTTGTCGTGAGGCACTCTGACATCTTGTCCGGGGATTAGGGGATAAAAGCCTTTATAGGCAGGACGGAGTCCATCTAACGGAGGTTAGACTGGACAGATTTCGGATTTGAAATCTTTGTCAATCTCTGTTACCGTATTAAAGTAAAAATGTCTTATCTGCAGATGAGCAAAAAAATCTGAATTCAGTAACCCAAATTCTTGACAGAGTTCAAAAAATGCTTTAATTGTCCCCAAATTTGTATCCTGTAACTGGTGTAATTAGATTAATCTTTTATGCTTCCATAAATTAAAAGTTCTTGTTACAGCACTCGGAGCCAATCCCACATTACCACTAATAGTCCTATATCTGGATAGCGTGTTGTCGATTTGTAGTACATTTGCATATTTATGCCATGCAAGTACAATGATGTAAATTGTCTTCTTTTTCTTAATGTCGGTGGTATTTCCTTGCCTTTTGTGTGGAGCAGCCCTGTCATTGATATTGGGTATACTAAGCCTGCTTCTATTTGTATATGCGTTACTACATTAGCTTCTGTTAACCAATCACATGCTATCTTTACCATAGCTGACCAATTGTAGTACTTCAAATTGGGAAACCCTAATCCACCCGATTCCTTTTTAAGCATTAATCTTTTTTTTTTTTAATCATTATGTTTTTCTTTATTATCAAATATCAATGTTTTATACAGTATTTTGCAAAAGAATAGCAT
The DNA here is from genome assembly GCF_027579735.1 of Bombina bombina. Lineage (NCBI taxonomy): Eukaryota > Metazoa > Chordata > Amphibia > Anura > Bombinatoridae > Bombina > Bombina bombina. The sequence goes on along the minus strand of NC_069505.1, from coordinate 50,608,456 downwards.
TACAGTAGTCAATGCTAACAACTAAAACAAAAAAGCATGGTACAGACATCAGTGTACATTGATAACTGGCATAAGACGCTTTATTAATGACCTTTTTACGCTTATATGATGAACTAGATAAATTAAACTGAACAAACGCGAGTTGTAGAGCTTCATAATAAAGGTCTATGGCAAATTTGCAAGTTAGCTAGAGTAAGGACTAGAGGTAATTGATGCATTCATCTTTAGAGCTTATGATAAAGGAGACCTACGCTCCATTCCAGAATATTATAGGTCACACTTGGCCTTTGTGTTTACATAGAGAGAAAAAAAGCTAGGAGGGAGCGTAAGCATGCAAGTCTGTTTAATAACGTTGAGTTAGCCTGCAATTAAGTGGCGTGCCCTTACCATTAATTATTCGAAGCCATAAAAAGGAGAGTAACCCCGATGAAACAAGCGGCAACTTTTGGGTCTAACGCTATATAATTATGAAAGAAGGTGCATTATATATAGTTGAATAAGGGGTCACTCACAGACCTTAAATTGTATGTATGAAAGTATGATTACACTGGCGGTATTTGCAAGATAAACCGCTTATTTAGCCTCCGGGCAAAATTACAAAGAATGCCAGAGTACTTTAGTTGGAGGGGGGAGGGGGGGGGATAAAACAGGAGGTAACTGGGTATACTTATACATAAAACAATATTGCAGGACTCAAGGTTGGACTGTAGCGTCTATTCTTGACTTCTATTTGTAAAGCTTTAGAAATCATATTGCAGACAAATATATAGATAACCAAGCACAGCTAGTGTTGCAAGCATTGAAGCGAACCTCCTACAGTAAAGTGTGATTATGTATGGCACGCATGGAGCACCACCTAAGCCGCCAGTAGTGCAACCACACAAAGCAAGTAAATGAGAGGATAGGTGCAAAATTGCCTTCATTTTAAGGCTAAGCTATAAGCAAAGCTGGCTCTGTTATAGTAGAATAAAATAACAGCTGCGTGGTGTTATGATAAACTGCATAGATGAAACTGATCCTTGTCAAATCGCTTATCAATTTCTGTTCCTGGGAGAGAGGGATGGTATAATATTTGAGAAGGTTCAAACCCTTAAAATTAGGTACTGTCTACTCAAACTAAGCTCCAGGGGAAAACAGGCTAATTAAGGATATGTGACCGGGTTATATAATAAAAAGAAAAGCATAAGGTGCCTGAAAGATATCCAACGTTTCGCTGTCATACAAAAGGCAACGGTACATAAACAGCTTCAGTTTGTTAATATTGGAGGCTGATATAGGCTGCGTATATATTTGGAGTTAACATGGGACAATCAACAGTAGCAAGCAAAGTCAATACAGTACCAAAAGGTTAATGTAGCTTTACCGCTTAATCATATGGCAAAGAAACATAATTTTGTGCTATTGTCCATGCTCAGCATATGTGTGCCAGCCTATATCCATATCGCACTGCTGCAAAGGTTTTAGAACATATAATAGAAATGCTGTGGCTATCCTATTCCCATTCTCTCAAACACAAAATTAATGTGATTAAAGTCCAATGCGATGAGAAAGGACAGGGTGGTCTTCCAGTCCAAGCAACAGTGAAACCTGGAGAGAGTATGAACAATAGAGGGAGATATGAATGTTACCTTGCAATGCATGTTATAAGAGTTGGAGCTATAAGGGTATATCTCAGCCTTTAGTTGTTTAAGTTCGACACTAGTCCCCTTCAATTTCGCTTGCGTGTTTTCTATTTTAAGCTTAATCTCAAAGTTGCACCACTTCCGCTCGACACCCAATCTACCCACACAGCTGAGATAGGAGTCACCACACCGATCAAGAGTCGACACGGCAGCAAGGGAGGTTGGTGTATCTCCTTCAGCAACATGTGTTCTAAGATGGCGCCACTCCCCATCTTCAAGCACAGTCGGGGCAATGCTGTCACCAGTTATCAAACCGAGAAGGAGCCCCTCTGTCTGTAGGGTAAGGCTTTGAAAATGTTCTTCAAGAAGTTGAAGCACACAAGACTCCCGTCTGTCTAGTGATGCTGTGTCACACATAATGTTAGAATAGGTAGATTCTGGTGTTGCTGTTTTTCGTATGCTCTCAAAATGGCGGCTCCCATCCTGCGGGATTAACGAGGTAGTTCTGCAGGGTATGACTACTTTTAAGTTCTTAATGGAACGTTTCAAACTGCAAGGTGTTTTGTCTGGTTGGTGTTTGGAATTGTTTCCCTGTCCTTGTGGTCACCCAGCATGTAGCTTTACTGAAGGAGTTGTGAATTCAGCGCAGCTTCTCCATCTCCTTTAGGGCTCCTAAGAGTATATCTGATTTTGGGTCTATCCACACAAATGCTAGGCTTAGATTCGTTTAAATTTGTAGAATGACCCCTAATATCGGATCTTATTGCCGGGAGCTGCACCAAAACACATCTGACCGATTCAGTAGTTGGCTCTGCCCCAAGCATTAATCTTTTAAGTGTGATTCTGGTCTTTTTTTACCCCCATATGAATTGATTATATTGTGTATAAAACTTCTTAAGGTCCTTCTCCCTAATAAAAAGTGGCAAATTCTGACATAGAAATAAAACTTTGGAAAAGAGGATCATCTTGATTAATTGAATTTTTGCCGAAATAGACAACATAAAATGTTCCCATTCCTTTAGTTTTTGAGTTAATGAACTCCAAAGGTGTTTATAATTAATGTTGTATCATTCTGTGGGGTTCTTGGACAAATAGATGCCCAGGTACTTCATCGGGGAAGGTGCTTCTAAAAATGGCATATCCCTAATACTCTCCTTGTTTTTGCATAGCCACAGTATCTCTGATTTAGCAATATTGATTTTATAACCGGAGAAGGAGCTATATTTTTTAATGATTTCCAACAGAATGGGGATATTTTTCTTTGTATTACACATAAAGAGTAATAAATCATCAGCATATAAAGAAAGCACTATCCTCTTTTTCCCTACAGATAGCCCTTCTAATTCTTTTTGCAGACTTATTGCTAGTGATTCTAACGAGATGTTAAATAAAAGTGGGGAGATTGGGCATCCTTGTCTGGTTCCTTGTGCCAAATAAATGTTTGGAGACAATTCTCCATTAACTAAAATGGATGAGCTAGGGTTCTTAGAAATTAGCCTAATAAAGTCCTGAAAATGACCAGAAAAGCCAAATTTTTCTAATGACTCGAACAGGTGGTCGAGTCAAATGCTTTCTCAGCATCTATAGTGATCAGCCTCGTTCTTCTGTTTGTGACTGTGGCCCTTCAACCAGTAGTGTTCTATTAACATTACTACTTTACACATATTTCTTAAAGGGTTTCTACCATACATAAACCCTGTTTGGTCCTCATGTATAAGTGGGCTAAGAATAATTTTTAATCTGTTAACAAGTATAGATGTTAGAACTTTATAATCAGTGTTCAGTAAGGATATTGGTCTGTATGAAGTTACTAGTTCTGGATCTTTTTCCTTTTTAGTATTAAATTAATGATAGAAGGGGGCGGAGCCAACAACTTAAGCGGCTGGACGTGTTTGTCCTAAGCTCCTGAATTCAAAACCTAAAATTAGGTACCGATTGCTATAATCAAGCTCAACTTATGCTAGGGTTCTTATAAATTAGCCTAATAAAGTCCTGAAAATGACCAGAAAAGCCAAATTTTTCTAATGACTCGAACAGGTGGTCCCACATGATCGAGTCAAATGCTTTCTCAGCATCTATAGTGATCAGCCTCGTTCTTCTGTTTGTGACTGTGGCCCTTCAACCAGTAGTGTTCTATTAACATTACTACTTTACACATATTTCTTAAAGGGTTTCTACCATACATAAACCCTGTTTGGTCCTCATGTATAAGTGGGCTAAGAATAATTTTTAATCTGTTAACAAGTATAGATGTTAGAACTTTATAATCAGTGTTCAGTAAGGATATTGGTCTGTATGAAGTTACTAGTTCTGGATCTTTTTCCTTTTTAGTATTAAATTAATGATAGAAGGGGGCAGAGCCAACAACTTAAGCGGCTGGACGTGTTTGTCCTAAGCTCCTGAATTCAAAACCTAAAATTAGGTACCGATTGCTATAATCAAGCTCAACTTATGCTAGGGTTCTTATAAATTAGCCTAATAAAGTCCTGAAAATGACCAGAAAAGCCAAATTTTTCTAATGACTCGAACAGGTGGTCCCACATGATCGAGTCAAATGCTTTCTCAGCATCTATAGTGATCAGCCTCGTTCTTCTGTTTGTGACTGTGGCCCTTCAACCAGTAGTGTTCTATTAACATTACTACTTTACACATATTTCTTAAAGGGTTTCTACCATACATAAACCCTGTTTGGTCCTCATGTATAAGTGGGCTAAGAATAATTTTTAATCTGTTAACAAGTATAGATGTTAGAACTTTATAATCAGTGTTCAGTAAGGATATTGGTCTGTATGAAGTTACTAGTTCTGGATCTTTTTCCTTTTTAGTATTAAATTAATGATAGAAGGGGGCGGAGCCAACAACTTAAGCGGCTGGATGTGTTTGTCCTAAGCTCCTGAATTCAAAACCTAAAATTAGGTACCGATTGCTATAATCAAGCTCAACTTATGCTCTAGCGTGTCCACGATCTCAAATAACCCCTTGACTGGCAATAATTCATGACGGTGCTTTTTGGACCGCGTCTACAGTCTATCTTCAGCAGCCCTGTATGAAGCATCCAAGTCTACCCTAAGGAATTAACAGTAAAATTCCGGCCTTTTTGCAACCTGTTCTACTTGGCCTCTAACACGATATATAATTTGAGGAAAGCTGCCGCACACAACCCTACCCAGGGAACCGGGTTACTAAGCAGTATCATCACACGGACATTAAATATAGGAACCTCACTGTAATATAACCTATTTGCATACAAAAAGGTAACCACACTGCGCATCTACAAAATGGAACCCGACGAAAGTCAACTATTAGAAGTGATTGGTGATACACTTATGGCGCACTTCTCAATGCTTGAAAGAGATTTGGCGGCAGCTTGGGGATATGGCTATAGCACAGCGTGGCATCGAGATGGGTTTGCAACCGACAAGACCGCAATTGCCTTAGAAAACACCACAGAATCGGTAACACCTTATCCTACGGTTCAGCAAGAGGCAGACGCAGTGGGCAGCTATTTAGAGGTGAGTGACCTTGCGAAGACCCAACCTCTACATCAAGGAAATCTAGTTACTTCAGACCCTTTCACACTCTTTCAACCCTTAGATGATCTTCAGCCAACTTATGGGGAACATTCTAGCCTCTCTGAACAGCCAAGCCATGGACCCCTGTATTCTACCTCAGAGTCAACCACTGTAATCACGGAGAGGTCCGGACCTCACTTGAAACAGGAGTGCACCAGGAAGAAGCTCATAAAGAGTACTAGGCAAACTGGTTTCTACTCACCCTTGGAGTAACTTACAGGCAATCCCTAATTATGGGAGAAATATCTTGCAACACGGCCTGTCTGTTGTCAGTATGTGGGTTTGTCCGCCATTCTCTGAAGCCCATATCTGTTCTTTGAAATGTGGTGTGGGTTAAAACCTATATAGTACAAGGTGGTGAGTAGGGGTCTTTCAGACTTGTTTTACTGCCCTCACAATATGTGGATCGTGGGACATGTCACATCACAGACCTCTTGATTAAATGCTATTTTACTGGCACCTACTTTAGATGCTATGCTAATTTTACGGTTTCAATGTTCTTTGTTCAATTGACACAGGTTATTGCCTATATAGACAATGAGAGTTATTTTTTTTTTATATAAAGTATGTATTTCAGTGCATCTCTCTCAGTTCTAAGCTGCAAGTGTTTGTAATACTCTCTTAAAAATCTAGATGTTGTTTTCTGCCAGACACTACTGTGCTTGTGTTAACATATTGGTAACCTTAAGATCTCAACACCAACAAATCCTTGCTCACATATGTTTACTGATCTGTACTCATAAGCTTCATATAGTCTAGTCACACATCCCATGAGATAAATAGAATTTTTACATAGTGATATCTACACTACACTCCCATGTTTGCATAGGTAAGGCTGGACTATCGCCCCCATATATATTTCCCAGTTTTGTCTTTCATGCATTAGTCATGCCTCCGGAGCTTTGGAGTTGCTTTTAGTCAGGACACACTACTGCCAGCGGCCGGGGCAGTGGGTGCCCATTTTTTACCAGTGTATGGCTCTATGGAAGAATTTTAGATCTATCTCTACACTGCTATGCAAATTACCCTCTATAAGCAGTTTTTTTTATTATTATTTGCATGTTAAAGTTTCATGGTGGTGTATGGTCTTCCCGACGGCGCTAACTTACAAGACCTAAGCTCCTATAACGATAGGGTCTCTAGATACCCAAGAGGAAATTAAAAGGAATAGTTTAGTGTTAGGAGCGCCTATTAAAAGGCTAAGTCTAATGGGGGTTTAAACGAAAATTCGTCGTTTAGTATACCAGCACAAGGAGCCCAAGTAAGTAAAATTTAAAAGTTTAATATAGCTTTAAAATTAACAAATTTATTAAGGCAATAGCTTGGTATCTATAATTGCGAACAGATTATAAAAGCATAAAAGTATATGGATCCATATTACTTCATAAATAGACAATAATTAAAAACATTCCAATGGTGAACTGTTTATATGATAAAAACAGTTTATAACAATCTATGATAAAATTGGTTTGGGTGAAATCAAAAAGATGAAAAAATAATACAATAAATACAATAAAATAAAATACAGAAATGATGCAATAAAATTCAGAAAATGGTGTACAAAAAGCAGCAAATAGGGATAGGTCGTGTGACCTAGGATAAAAACATATATGTGAAAAGTGTCTTCCTGATATAATTTGAGAAAAAATGTGTTGATCCTTTGAAAAAAATGAAATGGTGTTTTAAACCTGATGAAATTGTGAAGAAAATTTTGTGAATCCCCTCGTGAAAAAATCAAAAAGTGTCCAAAATTAAGTCAATAATTATATCAAAAAAGGCAAAAAAGGCAAAAAAGTCAATTACAATAAATCGAAAATCCAAAATAAGATGTCAAATTGAAAATTAAATCCAAAAGAATTTAAGTGATAATGTGATGTCCAATAAAAGTCAAAAAAAGGTAAAAAAATGCCACCTGTGTTTATGAATCAAACCGTGAATAGCTGAAAGAATAGAAATCCAACTGACCAATTTCTTGAAAATATTTGGATATAAAAAACCATGGATATAAAAAATGATGAATATAAAAACTGATTATAAAAAAATGTAAGACGATCCAATCCCTGTGGAAAAAGAAAAATGCAACATAGAGCAGTATCGTTTAAAATACGTTTACACAAGTAGAAATAAAACTCACCATATATGTCAACGCGTTTCGGCCCACCAATAGGGCCTTTATCAAGACTATTGGTGGGCCGAAACGCGTTGACATATATGGTGAGTTTTATTTCTACTTGTGTAAACGTATTTTAAACGATACTGCTCTATGTTGCATTTTTCTTTTTCCACAGGGATTGGATCGTCTTACATTTTTTTATAATCATTTTTTATATTCATCATTTTTTATATCCATGGTTTTTTATATCCAAATATTTTCAAGAAATTGGTCAGTTGGATTTCTATTCTTTCAGCTATTCACGGTTTGATTCATAAACACAGGTGGCATTTTTTTACCTTTTTTTGACTTTTATTGGACATCACATTATCACTTAAATTCTTTTGGATTTAATTTTCAATTTGACATCTTATTTTGGATTTTCGATTTATTGTAATTGACTTTTTTGACTTTTTTGCCTTTTTTGATATAATTATTGACTTAATTTTGGACACTTTTTGATTTTTTCACGAGGGGATTCACAAAATTTTCTTCACAATTTCATCAGGTTTAAAACACCATTTCATTTTTTTCAAAGGATCAACACATTTTTTCTCAAATTATATCAGGAAGACACTTTTCACATATATGTTTTTATCCTAGGTCACACGACCTATCCCTATTTGCTGCTTTTTGTACACAATTTTCTGAATTTTATTGCATCATTTCTGTATTTTATTTATTGTATTTATTGTATTATTTTTTCATCTTTTTGATTTCACCCAAACCAATTTTATCATAGATTGTTATAAACTGTTTTTATCATATAAACAGTTCACCATTGGAATGTTTTTAATTATTGTCTATTTATGAAGTAATATGGATCCATATACTTTTATGCTTTTATAATCTGTTCGCAATTATAGATACCAAGCTATTGCCTTAATAAATTTGTTAATTTTAAAGCTATATTAAACTTTTAAATTTTACTTACTTGGGCTCCTTGTGCTGGTATACTAAACGACGAATTTTCGCTTAAACCCCCATTAGACTTAGCCTTTTAATAGGCGCTCCTAACACTAAACTATTCATGTTAAAGTTTCAGACATGTTGCCAAGACTATATGTTTAACTGTTATGTGATCACAGCAAATGCATATGATTTCTACAATTACCCATTCCACGCTTGACAAGCTGACATCTACTAAGTTCCCCTATCCATATAACCAAACATGGTTTGTCCCATCAAGTTCTGGCTATATCCTTCTGCTATAAGTAGTCTCCCCTACCTTATTTTAGTACATACACTTGTATTTCAGTCCACCCTAGCCCATATTTAATGTCTACATGTCCTATTTTATGCCGGGTTATATCTCTATTACTATTTGTTTTCACCAAATATCTTACTAACGTGAAGTTTATTTTATCATACCTACCATATTTAAATGCCCCCCCCCCAACCCCTCATATAATGTGCCTTCTAGTCTAGGAGGACTAAATGAGCGGTTTATCTCGCAAATACCGCAACCCTAACTACCATTCTTCTAATAGTAATTCTTACATTTCATCATATCGCTGACCCTATTTTCATCCATCTGACCTAGCATTAACAGTCAGCATCACTTATTCCTTCCCTAGTTTAGTAAGACTGTTTATTATATTCCCTCTAAACATAATTAAAATGTATTGGGGTCCATGAGTGGCTCATTTCAGCATGAGAGGGACTTATATCAACTAAAAAGAGGCTTCAGTTTTGCTTGTTCATTACTATGATTACAGCTATATTCATTGTATTACAGGAAAACAGGCAATTGTATTATTACACATAATGTTCATGTACTTTGTTTCGCTGTTTATGTAACCTGTATATCTAATCTCTGTACTATATACTGACCTCAATAAAAAATTATTAAAAAAAAAAATTAATGATAGAAGCAGTGAAATATGGGGGTGTCATCTCATTTTGTGTATAATATCTGTTTAACAATACTAGTAGAGAGGGCACAATTTGATCTTTAAGGGTTTTATATAATTTGGCGGGCAACTGATCTGGTTCTGGGGCGTTGTTTACTTTCAGTGTGTCAATAGCCTTGATCATTTCTTCCATTGTTATTGGGGCATTAACCTCTGCCAGTTTTTCAGCGTCTACCTTTGGGACTTTTATACCTTATCAGAATTCTCTGATATCTCTCCCTTTGAGTACATTTTTTTTAAATATCTGTAAAATATATCCTTTATATCCCTATTATTTGTATATCTTGTAGATTTATTTCTGACAGCTGCTGTTTGATTTGTACTCTTCCTCGTGGAGAGTAAGAGGGATAGCAACCTTAGGGTCCTCCCGTTAAAGTTCAAATATGCTGCTGTTTTTTTAATATCTTTTTGGAGTAATTTCTTATTTATAAATAAATCTCTATCTGATTTAGCCTCTTGATATTTATCCCATGTTTTTCCCCCTGGATTTTCTACATATCTCCTATAGCTATTTCTTAGAGTATTAGATAACTGTTGTTCCCTATTTCTAGAGATCATTTTCCATTTCACTAACCATGCTTTTATTTCCCCTCTCAAAAAGGCCTTAGCTGATTCCCAAAAGATTTCCTGTTTGTTAATATATGATTTATTAAATACCAAAAACTCTGCCCAATTTCCCCTTAACCAGTGCTCACACTGATATGTTTGACTGTTATGAAGTAAGTATCTTGGGGAAAAAAAGTTGTTACTCCCGGACTGATCCTGTGTATTATAGTATATTTGTAACAATATACTGGCATGATCTGATAAGTATACCTGTATATAATTTATTCCTGTGATCAGGTCTAAATTCATTAACTTCTCACTAATTAAGATGAAATCTATCCGCTAAAACTGGGCTCGAAAAGTAGTTGGAAAGTGACCCGAGAACCGATTGTGATTGGCAAGTTTTTGGCTCTATAGTGTAAATAGAGCATTTTTACAAGTGTCCGAAAAACCATTAGCAAGTGCAAGAATCAGCCATAATTGCGCTATTGTGATTGCGACAAATCAAAAAGTAGTATTTTTAGGCTGAAAAACATCTGAAAACGAGGCTCCCCATAGATTGGGATTGAGGTCATAGTTCAGATTAAATAATTTCTCCAAGTCGTTGATATTCAATTACTGGACTGCACCACTGAGACCCAACACATATGGTGAGTCAGTGGCGATTGGCAAATGTATGTAGCCACCAATCAGAATCTAGCTTCCAGCAGTGCACTGCTGCTCCAGAGCCTACCTAGGTATGCTTTTCAACAAAGGATACCAAGGGAACAAAGCAAAGAATGGAAGTACATTGAAAATTTTTTTTACAAAACATATAAGCAGCAGGGCTCGTCCAGTACCCAGAAGCACCCAGAAGTTCTATTAGACACAGGCTGGATATTTTACAGCAAACCAGCTGGCTGTAATCCGGTATACACTGGATCACAGGAACAAGTCCATTGACCCCTCAATTCCTTATGGTAGCTCTAGCTCACATGCAATTAAGGTCTGTGGTGATTAAAAACAAAAATCATTTATTAAAATGACATAATTTCTAAAAACCATGACCCCTATACAATGAGCAATAAAAATGAATGATTCTTTGCAACGCGTTTCTCTGCACTAACGCCATTTCATCAAATGCCTGATGAAATGGCGTTAGCGCTGAGAAATGTGTTGCCTGTGTCTAATAGAACATCTGGGTGCTCTTTGTAGATGTAAGTACCCTGTGTACCGGACGAGCCCTTTTTTGTTTGCTGATTTTACTGATACACGCATGCTGCACATTTTCTTTTGCTTATATGTTTCGTAGAAATCCCACTTTGCCAGTGAGAGAAGAAAGTGCAGCCTGTACAAGATGGAAGTATTGTGATAACAACCTTTGATGTAACACGATTGCTGAGCACCCTCCTATTTGGACTATCTTGTAACTATCACATACTGGGGGGGACCTAATAGGAATTTTTTATACTCCTTGTCATTGGACTTGACACCTATTTTATTATTTTTATGTGCGCCCCCTAATGTTAGTGTAAGTGCACACTCACACTACTTGTTGTTGAAAAATATTTTTAAGATTGCTTGGTCTATCTGAATTATGAAAGTTTTATGATGACTTTCATATCTCTTTAATTTAAATAGGAATACCTTGTAATACCCTTATTAACATAAGTAGCCCAGTTGTTATGTTGTTCATGGCATAAACATATATATATATATATATATATATATATTTAGATAGATAGATAGATAGATAGATAGATGACATATGATAGACAGACAGATAGATAGATAGATAGATAGATAGATAGATGATAGTAAGATGATATATGATAGATATATAGACAGATAATTTATATATATATATATATATATATATATATATATATATATATATATATATCATGGTGAGTAGTAACCTGCTAGTGTAGTTGTACTCAGCTGTTGAATGTCCCTTTAAGGTGTTAGTTTGGTCACTTTCACAAATCCTATAATAACAGAGCCTACGCTAATATGAAAGTCAAGGATACAGTACAGGACAGATCTAATCTTATTCAATCAGCAGAGATCTCTGATGTAATTAAATGAATTTAGAGTTTTACCTGTGATAACATCTAGGTTTAAACCTAAGACCCCTCTGATCCTCCCATAGTAAGGTGAGGATAGCTTCCCTATAAATATCCAGCTCGGCCACAGAGATCTATCTCACTTGTTAAGTTTGCTGTGTCCCCTTACACAATATACAACATGGGGACTTTGGGTCCAGTTATCTGGATCCTGCCTGCAATCCTTATTCATTGTTCTGCTACAGTTCTACAAAGAGGTGAGTGATTTATCTCTGGGTTTAAGTTCTTTGCTCCATATACAAGGTTCCATCATGGGTCCTTGCATAGAATAGCCGTTCCCTTATGTAACATGTTCAGTGAGGTCTGTCTGCCAAGTATGTGGGTTGTATTATATACAAATAGCTGTTATTATGTGTTTTCTGTTTCATCGCCCCTTATTTATTATATATATATGATAGACAGACAGACTTATCGATAGACAAACAGATATATGATAGACAGACAGACTTATCGATAGACAAACAGATATATGATAGACAGACAGACTTATCGATAGACAAACAGATATATGATAGACAGACAGACTTATCGATAGACAAACAGATATATGATAGACAGACAGACTTATCGATAGACAAACAGATATATGATAGACAGACTTATCGATAGACAGACAGATATATGATAGACAGACAGACTTATCGATAGACAGACAGATATATTATAGACAGACAGACAGGTAGACAGACTTATCGATAGACAAACAGATATATTATAGACACTCAGACAGACAGGTAGATAGATAATTGAACAGTATGGAAACATGTACTTTAAATCTTACCCTAGGTCACAGTTCCATAACTTTATTAAGCCTGTCATAATATCTATATTCTTTTTCTCTCTGAAACAAAACAATATATATTTTAACTTCTTGCTTATAGTTAACACATTTTTATTTTAAATAATCTTTAGTGAAAGGATTAATATCCATATATACTTAAAATACGTTTCCTATCTTACTTGTATGACAGCAGAAATAGATATATTGGTTTTGGACATTTGTTTCTTTAAAATACACGTTAAATGGTTTCGAAAAATGGCAAAAGGTCAGGTAGATATTACTGAGCCCCCTTATTCCCCTCCCCCTGTATGCACTGTTCCCCGGATGGCCCACGCCTTTCCAACATTCAGTGTTACCTTTATAAAGAATAGAACTATAAATTACACTTCCTGATATCATAAACAATTCTCATAAATTAAATACAGGATGTGCATTGCACCTTCTCCTACCTCCACTCCTGAAATTGTGGGGCCCCCTAATTGTGGGGTCCTGGGCAGGTGCCTCTCTCACTCAGCCCTAAGAGGAGGCCTGTAGATATTACTGATAGAGATATTCAAGAATGGTTTTGTCAACTACAGACAATGTCAACTGTAGCATTTATCAACGTTCTTGTGCGTAATAAGGGCCTCACTTTCTAAATAAGTGTTTATCAGTCGTTCACAATAGAAAGGATCCTTGCAAGTACAAATACCCCATAAATGGACTGCAAACAAGAATAACAAATCAGCCAAGTCTTAACATTTTTAAAGTGAGTTAATGGGCTGTTATAGGGATGTTATATACACCAATGTTCATATAACTGCATGTAATGGACACTACTATAAAGAATATGCACAGATGATGATCTAAGCATCCATTATAAACCTTTAAAAACTTACTTAGAAGCTCCCAGTTTAGCTCTGTTGATGAGGTTAGGCTGGGAAACCCAGTGAAAGGGGCTTGGAAAAGACCCCCCTCCCCCCGCCTGCATATGAAAAGACAGATTACACAAACAGGAGCAGCAGGAATCTGTAGACATCAGTATACATCTAAAATTTTGGGGCTTGGTTAGGAGTTTGAAAATCAGCACAATGTTATTAAAAAATAAGCAAAACTAAACATTGTTACAAAAACGCTCCCAGATGGGCTATATAAATGCATCATCTACAAAACATTTATGCAAAGATAAATGTTGGGTATAATGTCCCTCTAAACCTTAAATACATGTTAGACACAATGATGTATTCATACCAAAGATTAGCCTTAGAATAATATGTAGATATATCTTTTAACAACTACATTAGAGTAAAACATAAGTGTAAGTGATGTTCCCTTTTATATTTACAAAACACTAAAAAATAAATATCTCTTTTCAGTATTGAATGCCCCGCACAACGGTCGCGTCTGCAGTACATGGGGACAATCTCACTATAAGACTTTTGACGGAGAGATCTTCCAGTTCCCAGGAACCTGCAACTACGTTTTCTCCTCCCACTGCCAGAACACCTATGACTTTGACATCCAAATCCGACGCTCCCCTGGTCAGGGAGATACATCCTTGTCTAAGATTGTGATGAAGTTGGAGGGTTCAGTTATTGAGATGAAGAGAGCAGAAGTCTTAGTTTCAGGCAAAAGGTGAGTGACTTAAAGGGACACTGAACCCAATTTTTGTCTTTCATGTTTCAAATAGAGCATGACATTTTAAGCAACTTTCTAATTTACTCCTTTTACTAATTTTTCTTTGTTCTCTAGCTATCTTTATTTTAAAAGCAGGAATGTAAATCTTAGCAGCCAGCCCATTTTAGGTTCAGCACCATGGATAGTGCTTACTTATTGGAGGCTTACATTTACCCACCAATAAGCAAGCATAACCCAGGTTCTCAATCAAATAAAGATAGCAAAAGAACGAAGAAAATTTGATAATAGGAGTAAATTAGAAAGTTGCTTAAAATTGCTGCTCTATTTGAATCATGAAATAAAAAAATTGGGTTTAGTGTCCCTTAGCAGACAAGGGAGAACAATGATAAAGAACACTATACTTGGGGTAGATAGTGGTTAAAAGGATATGAAACCCAAAACTTTTCTTTTGTGATTCAGACAGAGCAAACAATTTTTTAAAAATGTCCAATTTACTTCTATTATCAAATTTGCTTCATTCTCGTGTTATTCCTTGTTGAGGAGATACCTACGTAGATGTCTGGTGCACTACATCAAAGGAAACAGTGCTGCCATCTAGTGGATCACATTGTTGCAAAACTGCTGCCATATAGTGATCCAGAAATGGGGCAGCTCATAAACATACGTCCCTGCTTTTCAAAAAAAGATACCAAGAAAATGAAGAAAAAATGATAATAGAAGTAAATTAGAAAATTGTTTAAAATTGCTGCTCTATGTGAATCACGAAAGAAAGTTTGGGGGTTTCATGTCCCTCTAAAATGCCATACAGATGCCCCTCTGAATCTTTGACTTAGATCTCCATTAAAGGGACAGTAAAATCAGTATTAAATTGTCATGATTCAGACAGAGAATGTTATTAAAAAAAAATTCCAATGTACTTCTATTATCAAATTCACTTTGATCCCATAGTATCCTTTATAATAAGCATATCTAGGTATGCTCATGGAACTTGCGTATTGTTGCACACATAAAGTTCTCTAGAAACATGCATGCAAGAGAGCATATTTAGATTTTCATTTCAACTAAGGATACATAGAGCTGAATGTAAATTTGATATTTTTTGCTGCAGTTGTTTTTCAATGACCAAACCCCAATCAGCATTTGCCTTATATGGAGCAGCATATACAAGCTTAACCAACATATTTTTTTCTGTTTGCTGTTCCATCATCTATGCTGAAGCCAGTTAGGTACTGATATGTAGCAGAGTTAGGCTTGTGAATTCTGTAGTGTGTACTTCAACATTTTTAGAACTGGAAAATCCACAATGTTCAAACTTAAACTTTCATGAA
Organism: Bombina bombina; assembly: GCF_027579735.1. NCBI lineage: Eukaryota > Metazoa > Chordata > Amphibia > Anura > Bombinatoridae > Bombina > Bombina bombina. The sequence goes on along the minus strand of NC_069505.1, from coordinate 50,592,820 downwards.
AAGAGGGTAAAAAAATGAATAAAAGTTTATTTCAAAGGATGTTTTTATTAGTAACTTAAAGGGACACTGAACCCAATTTTTTTATTTCTTGATTCAGATAGAGCATGCAATTTTAAGCAACTTTCTCATTTCCTCCTATTATCAATTTGTCTTCGTTCTCTTGCTATCTTTATTTGAAAAAGAAGGGATCTAAGCTTTTATTTGGTTTAGGCCTCTTTTTTATTGGTGGATGAATTTATCCACCAATCAGCAAGGACAACCCAGGTTGTTCACCAAAAATGGGCCGGCATCTAAGCTTACATTCTTGCATTTCAAATAAAGATACCAAGAGAATAAAGAAAATCTGATAATAGGAGTAAATTAGAAAGTTGTTTAAAATTGCATGCTCTATCTGAATCACAAAAGAAAAAATTGGGTTCAGTGTCCCTTTAATGAAATCATTTAGCACGTTCTATTACAATCACAAAGTGTGTGTTCCTTGTCTTGTTTGCAGGGTGTCTCTGCCATACAGCCAGCAGGGAGTGCAAATACAGAGGAGCAGCCTGTATATAACAGTGTTATCCAAAACTGGTCTTGTCTTTATGTGGAACGAGGACGATGCTATCATGGTAAGAGAGAAACTGATCTCTAAATTCACCCACAATTACTTTTGTATTTCAGACAGAGCATGCTTACTTCTGTTATTCCATTTTCTTAATTCTCTTGGTATCTTTTGTTAAAATGCATACCTAGGTAGGCTCAGAAGCCACAATCATTGCTGCTCTTTCAACAAAGGATATCAGGAGAATGAAACACATTTGATAATATAAGTAACTTGTCATTTAAATTTGTATTCTCTATCTGATTCAGGATATATTTTGGGTTTCATATCCCTTTAATGTCTCTCATTTATTACTAGTTTTACTTAAAGGGACAGTCTAGCCAAAATTAAACTTTCATGATTCAGATAGAGCAGCACTTTTAACCAACTTTCTAATTTACTCCTATTAGCATTTTTTCTTTATTCTCTTGCTATCTTTATTTCAATGTATACTTAGAAGCCGGCCCATTTTAGGTTTAGCACCTGGGTAGTGCTTGCTGATTGGTGGCTACATTTAGACACCAATCAGAAAGTGCTAAAATAGAGCTGAAACTACAAGGGGCCGACTCATAAGCTTACACTCCAGCTTTTTCAAATAAAGATAGCAAGGGAATGAATAAAAATTGATAATATGAGTAAATTAGAAAGTTGCTTAAAGGGACATTAAACACTTTGAGATGGTAATATAAAATGATAAATTGTATATAATAAAACAACTCTGCAATATACTTTCATTATTTATTTTGTCCTCTTTGTCTGTAATTTCATTCTGAAATTGTGAGCTTTTCAGTTCCTGTTAGAAATGGAAGTGCAGATCACTGTTAAATCCAGCACAACCATTGGCTGCACACTCTAGTGACCTATTTATAACTGTCTCTAATTGGCCACAGCAGAGAAGGTAACACAAGTTACAACATGGTAGCTCCCAGTGTTTTATAGACACTAAAACTTTACACTTATTTTGTCACTTTTTAAACAACTAATGAAACTTTAAAAAATACATCTACATGTTAGTCATGGACTAATCTTTTCTTTGAATGCATCATTCTATCTAGCATGTATTTAGTGTTTAATGTCCCTTTAACATTGCTGCTCTATCTGAATCATGAAAAGTGTAATTTTGACTAGACTGTCCCTTTAGTACATGACAACCTAAACTGTATTTGGTGCTATGATGCCGGTAAATGATTACAGTGACAAATAAAACCAACATTGCCGGTTTTGTGGAGTTACTATTAAAATCTAGTGAAAATTAAACTTTCATGATTCAGATAGGGCATGTAATTTAAAACAACTTTCCAATTTACTTTTATCATAAAATGTGCCTTGTTCTCTTTATATTCTTTGTTGAAAGCTAAACTGAGGTAGGCTCATATGCTAATTTCTCATTTTGGGTCTGTTCTTAATTAAAGGGGCATTATACTGTAAGCTATTCTCCCAGTGAGACATTTTACCTGCTGGAGTATTTTTAATTGTTTTAAACCCTTTGCTTTACCTTTATTTTGTCATTTTAAATAGCTGATTTTGCATGTTGTAACTGCCACCCAAACTGAAAATATGAATGTTTGTATGCTCTGGAGAAAAGCTAAGTAAACAGGAAATCTCCCAGTAGTGGAATGGTAAAGAAATAGATATTTTTGCCTCTGAAATAGCTGATTTTGGTTGTTGATTTCCCCCAGCCTTATTCCCTTAAAGGGATAGTATACTCCAAAATTGTTATTGCTAAAAGATAGATAATCCCTTTTTTTACCCATTACCAGTTTTGCACATAAACCACGGTTATATTAATACACTTTTTACCTCTGTGATTACCTTGTATCTAAGCCTCTTCTGACAGCCCCCTGATCACATGACTTTTTATTTATTATCTATTGACATTAGCCAATTAGTGCTGTGTCGTGCACAACTCCACGGGGGAAAGCACAATGTTATCTATATGGCACACATGGATTAGCAGTGTCCTGTTGTGAAAAAGCATGTGATAAGAGGCAGCCTGCAGAGGCTTAGAAACAGACAGAAATGTAGAGGTTTAAAGGTTATAAAATATTAATATAACAATGTTGGTTGTGCAAAGCTGGGGAATGGGTAGTAAAGGCGTTATCTAACAAATTTGGTGTATACTGTCCCTTTAAGGATACAGCTTCAGTTTGCTCAATGGTTCAATGAGTGTCATAAAGGAATTAATTAGAATTTCAATACCTAACTATTAGACTCTATATACAAAAAGAGATAGCATGACCATATCTGCTCTTTCTGCAAGCCCAAGCAATTTAAATAGTCATATCCTTGAGAACAATATGAAATGGTTTTAATGAGCAAAAACAGCTACTTCAAATGCAAAAATAAACATGAAGGCCAGTTTCCCCATACATTTTATTATCTGCATTACGTTGAACAAGTAAATTGGAACACATTAAGGGGAACCAAATTGTACAGTACTATGCCCCTTTAATAGCTGCGGCCAATCCTATTTCATATATTTTTACTACCTTTTAATATAAATCTGATACATTTCTGCCTCTCTGTCATTTCACACACGTGTATATTTTTATCTCCAGCTGGACCTGCCAACCAAATATATCAACAGCACGTGCGGGTTGTGCGGTAATTACAACAGTAAAGCACAGGACGAATTTCATATGAATGGTACGTCTTTTTATTTAACACGTGTTCTGCTGAATGTTTAAAAATGTCATTTCTTTGTCATTGCTGTATTCATTGTTAATGGAACATTAAAGCCATTTTAGAGTCATAGTAAATATCATTCATTAAGAAATGCGCTAGGGACGTTTGTAGCCCCGTACAAATATATATTTCTGAAAATTGGTCTTCTATACAAAATGCTATTCTGATTACGATACAGTTTTGAGACAGAAAAAACCCCATTAATTTTAAACCATTTAAATGAACCATAATATCAAAGGTAGTTCCAGACAATACAATTTGGGGGTGAAATAGTTCATTAAACTTTCGTGACTCAGATAGAGAATGCAATTTTAAACAACTTTCCAATTTACTTTTATCATCACCTTTGCTTTGTTCTCTTGGTATTCTTAGTTGAAAGCTAAACATAGGTAGGCTCATATGCTATTTTTTTGGCCCTTGAAGGCCACCTCTTATCTGAATGCATTTGACAGTTTTTCACAGCAACAGGGAGTTAAAAAATGTGTGACATATAGATAACATTGTGCTCACGCCCATGGAGTTACCTAGGAGTCAGCACTGATTGGCTAAAATGCAAGTCTGTCAAAAAAAAACTAAAACAAGGGGGCAGTTGGCGGAGGCTTAGATACAAGGTAATCACTGAGGTAAAAAGTGTATTAATATAACTGTGCTGGCTGTGCAAAACTGGGGAATGGGTAATAAAGGGATTATCTATCTTTTTAAACACTAACAATTCTGGAGTAGACTGTCCCTTTAAGACACCGTCACTTCAACTTCTAAGCCATGCAATCTGTTTAGAAGTTGTTTGTACAATTTTTAAAATTCATATACACACTAATAAAAAAAATCTTCATTTTACAGGAATGCAACTGACCCCTCTGCAGTTTGGAAACTTGCAAAAGTGGAACGGACCCACAGAACGGTGTGAAGATCTTTTACCATCTGCCCCCAAAAACTGCAGCGACTGTGTAAGCTAAACCTAAAAAATAGGCACAAGTGATTCCTAATTACAAAATAAATGGGAAATCATTTATATTATTAGTTTCCAAGAAATAGCTGTTCTTAATTAAAATTTCCATCATCAATAAATAGAAATGTAACGTTTTGTAGTTTATAAGTTTATCTGCCATCTCCGGTGTATGTTTTTAGAAAAACCTGTTTCTGTACCAAATCGCATATAATAAATTATGTAGTGTTGTCGCCTTTTCTGGAAAAACAAATAATGGTCATGTTCATTTGCATACATTTGCATAAATAATTACACAGCATAAAGCAAGAACTAAAGATAGTAGGACCAGGGCCAGATTGGCCTACCGAGAATCCGGGATTTTTCCCAGTTGACCACCCAGATGGTGTCTCTTGGGGACACAATAGTAGCTGTAAGGGTGGCACAGCGCTCGCATGTCACAAGGGAGGACTGGATGCACTGCTAAAATTAGCACCACGCCACAGGTAAAGGGGGGGATGACGTTGCGTGAGTGCTCTGACTGTGACACAACATGGAGGGAGGTGGGAGCAGGAGCCAAGATTCCTGGAGGCCCCAGCACAGTGCACAAGTCAAAGTAGACGCTGTGACCGTTGTGCTTGGGTTCCCCAACAAGTTACTGTGTACTATTACTCTACTGTTTTGTGTGTACCGCCGGTGGGGGAAGAAATCAGCCTGGGCTTCAAGCAATTATCGTTATTGCATTATATGGCTTATGGCTATAGCCATAGATATATACTATGCAATAACTCTGATTGGTGAGTGATAACCGAACAGTGATATGATTGAAACACACAACGGATGTAGCGTTTATCAGCTTGCTATATGGCTGAAGTTGTACTCTGTAAATTGAGTGGCAACAGCACTGACTTGTTTTTCTACTAGCCATAATCTTTATATGCTTTTGTTTTAAACTTGTATCATTCTCACACTGACTTGTTATGAATGAATTATATATTAGAGGCCAAACTTGATGGATATTTATTAGTACTAGTTCATCATAAATTAGTGATATACATAGTTTTATCAAGTGCAAGTAGCAACAACTTGAGAGGAGATTCCCCATTAAACTCATCCAAACCAGCATATATCTGATCCCCTTTAAAGCACAAACTATCAAGGATCCTAAATCCTGTTTATTCTGCTAAATCCTGGGTGAGATGAGCTGATAAACAAGGCTGGATTGGCTGACCACAAGACCAGGAGATTTCCCAGTGGGCTGCAGCAGCTGGGGCTGGAACGTTAAAATTAAAAGGGGTGATTAATGGATGCAATTGGATTACAGGGTGCCTATATAACAATAATATGGCACTTTTTAATACAAACTAATCTTATTTAATTCTGAAAACAACATTGGGGGAAGGAGACCTTTGAGAAAAAATGGGGGGGCTGCACATTCTACTGACTTGACGGGAAATAGGGCTGGTCTCCAAATTTTCCAAATTTATTCCCAGTCCAGCCCTGGGTAGGGCTGATTTTAAATTATCATTTGTTTCTAATTAGTTTCCAATTTATACATTTAGAAGAAGATGGACCATAAGAGCATCTTTATTTATATATTTAATCTTTATTTTCAACTTTAATGTGACCCTTTAAAATACTGTCTCTTTCGGTAAAATACTGGATGGGTCGGCAACCCTATAGTCAACAGATCAACACAAAAAAACATACAAGTGCTGTAGAACCATGCCTGGCTGAATCATCTGAAACATGACCAACATGTCAAAGGGACATAATACTCAAAAAAATGTATTCATGATTCAGATAGAGCATAATATTTTGAACAAATTTCCAACTTACTTCTATTATCATTTTTTCTTACTTTTCTTGTTATCCTATGTTGAAAAGCAGGATGGTATCCTTAGGAGTGTGCACGTGTCTGCAGCACTACTTCCTGTCATGTAGTGCCCCAGACATGTGCACGCTACCTATCTAGATATATCTTCAACAAAGAATAACATAAGAATGAAGCAAATTTGATATTAGAAGTAAATTGGAATTTTTTTTAAAATTGTATTCTCTATTTGAATGATGAAAGATCAATTTTGGAGTTTCATGTCCCTTTAAAGTTTACTTTGTTGTTTTTTGTGTGTATTGGGAGTGTAACCAATAGGTAATCTTCTTGCAGAAGGAGATATGTTCCCGCTTGCTGACCAGTTCAGCCTTTGCAGACTGTGAGCTGCGCGTTCCCGTGGGTGCCTACGTAGATTCCTGTGTGTTGGATCTGTGCAGCTGCAATTCTCCTACTGATGTATCCTGTCTCTGTGCCTCCCTGGCTGAGTACTCACGGCAATGCGCCCATGCTGGTGGGAAGCCTCAATCCTGGAGAAATCAGGATTTGTGCAGTAAGCATTTGTTTAACCATTTAAAGGCATGCGTAGCTTACAATGACTTTTCTCATTAAATTAGACCCATGCTATCCAAAACAGCTATTGTCTACTAAAAACCTGTGCATTAAGAAGTATGAAGGTTTTAGACAATTTAGACATGTATTTATGTCAATAATGGTAAGGAGCATGGCTTGTATATACATGAACAATTGATCCCTAATTAGTTAACACGGGAGTCACTGACATTCTTCTCAATAGAATGTCTATCCACCTAAGGAAACTGTGACTCACTAAACTCTCCTTAGTAGATTTTCCCCCAACAAACTCAGAATCGAACCAATGTAGGAAGCCATTTTGTACATGAGACAGTGCCCAATTTAGAAACCTACATGGTGGTATTGCATTTATCTAATGTCTCCTTTCATCCCATAATCATTTGATGGATGTAAATAATGATATTGCAGTTTCTAAATATTAATTTCTATTAAATACCACTTAACAGAACATGGTGTATTAACAAATGCAATAGTGTTTAATTAGTGATTGGAATGGGTTTGTATTTATGGTAACTCCCCTTACTATATGCATATGTATATAAATTAAGGGATACAGTTGTTAAAAGCTGTTGCAACTATAACAAGTTATGTGTGTTTGTCTAAAAATATCATTAGTAATCATTTATAAATGGATAATAAAGGGATTATCTATCTTTTTAAACAATAACAATTCTAGAGTAGACTATCCCTTTAATATTTTCCATAGTCCTCCTAAATATGAATTTGTTGCCTCACACTAACCAGAAGGATTTTGTTTGGTAGAGAGAAGTTGTCCTATGAACATGACCTACATGGAATGTGGCACCCCATGTATGGATACCTGCTCAAACCAACAGAGGGCGCTAATGTGTGAAGAACATTGTGTAGACGGCTGCTTCTGCCCCCCTGGTAAGTTTCTCCTTAAAAATGTTTTGTACACAAAGACTATATTATCCCAAGGAGGCTATCTAAATTGGACCCTAGAGTGGTAAACAAATGTAGTAAATGTAGACTTGGCGACCCGAATCTTATTCATTACTTTCTCGCTTGCCCACGAGTTAGACAGTTCTGGGGTAAGATTTCCTTCTGGATCACCAATGCCATTAAGCTTAGAGTTCAGATTGATATAGATTGATATATCAGATTGATATAGAACAAATTTTCTTCCTGGAATGGAGAGAACAGAGGCCTAGTTCTCCCTTTGCTCACCACCATCATTTTGATAGCTAGGAAGGTTATCTTGAGGGTATGGACTGAAAGTGCTGCCCCTGCTTTTAACACATTTAAACACACCCTGCATAAACAGTTGCTCATTGAGCAAATAGATACTAAGATGGACACTAATAAGAGACTCAAACACTTCATAAATAAATGGCGGGAATACATTGTGACATTGAGCTTGGACTCCCAGAGACAAATACTGACTCCTTTCGCACACACTGAATATATGCTTTCAGCCTCTTTGTGGGGTGAGTGGGGGTTCCTATACCAGACGCGGGATGGTGGGGGTGGAGAGAGGGATAGAATTGCTATCTAGTCTATGTAATGGACGGATCCTACTTACCCCCCCCTTTTTTTTTTTTCTTCTTCCCACAAGGAGTGTACCTAAGATCTATGCATTCTGCCTGGATGGATTAATCAATGTTTAGTTGAATAGGTCAATGTTACTGGTTGAGTTTTGTTTAGGTAACATATGTTTGTATTATTTGCTAGATTATAGAAAGAGAAAGGAAGTTAAAGATAGAGGAAAAGGGGACTGAGAAAGTGGATTCAGAACTTTACTACTATATGCACTGTGATGTACAACTGCCGATCTTTATGTTATTATATTCCCTTGGATACATTACTCCAACTTGTACTTGATAACCTTCTCTATTTCCCAATAAAAACAGTATTTAAAAAAAAAAATGTTTTGTAATTTCTTAGGTGTGGATTTAGCTTGTTCATAACACAATAAATGGAATCTGTATTTTGGTGCTGATTATACACTAGACTAGCAGCTTCAAACACAAAAATCACAAGTAGTCTGTAAAGTCTGTGTAGAGTAGCATAGGGTGCAGAATATAATGACCTATATCAGTGGCTCCTATCTTGTGATTGGTTTATCAGGGTAAAATTATCTTATTGTGTTTTATATTAATACATTCCCTAAGCAAGGTCCATTAAGCAGTGGTCTAATGAAATCATCAAAGACAGGACAACCAACTCTTCAGCTCTGTATTTCCCAAAGCAACTTGAGAAGTTTTAGAAGAACCAGTTCTACGTATATTCAAATGCTCAAATAATGACCATATATGCTTTCTTCCAGGAACTGTATTTGATGACATTGACAACAGAGGCTGTGTGCCAGTGTCTGAGTGCTTCTGTACCTACAACAATAGAAAATACGCACCAGGAGAATCCTACGGCAGCAACTGCCGCACATGGTATGTAAAGAAATACTTTATTACATCTATGTCTGTCATCTCATTCTCATAATCAATGTACCACAATGTACCACAATGTAGTCGTCATCTCAGTAAAGGTCACAACCATGTTTCATTCTACACCTGTTGAGTTTGTGTTATGACCATTCCTTCTCCTATTAGCGCCTGTAAAGGAGGTCAATGGAGCTGCAAGACTCTGCCGTGTCCTGGACACTGTTCTCTTGAAGGGGGATCTCATGTTCACACCTATGATGGGGGTCACTACAACTTTCATGGAGACTGTAGTTACATCTTTACTAAGGTACTTTACTACACATGCACCGATATTAACCCCTTAACCCAATCCGACGTATATATACGTTGTGCGGTACTTTGGCTATCGTACCGCACCATGTATATATATATGTTGTCACTTCAGGATGCTCCAGCACTCTCGGCTGTTAAGTTACAGCCGAGATCTGGAGCTCCTGAAGCTTTAGACATCTGCCGCATATAGAGCCGGGGTGTGATCGGTGCTCTGCCTGATCATTACAGACAGTGACACTGTGTGTCTCACCGTCTATAACGATCTTCTGCTGGTGCCGGCCGGAGGTGTGGGCGGGAGGCAGGTGGCGGGTGGGCGGCCCAGCAGGGGAGGGAGTGGGAGGGCCCTACGCTACGGAAAAAATGTATTAATGTAACAGGGAGGGATGGGGCAGCTATGCTGCAGAAAAGGGGATCTGGGGGTGTGGGAACCCCCTAACTAAAGATCACAGGTGGGGGGGACACTATGCTAAAGAAATATGGTTAAAATAAAAAAATATATTTTTATAAATAATAGAGCAGTGTAAAGGAAATAGCAGACAGCTGCCAGTACCTAAGATGGTGCCTAAAAGATAGAGGGGGGAGGTTTAGGGAGCTGGTTGGGGGTAAGGGGGGATCCTACACTGCAGAAAATATAATAATCATTTCAAATAAATTATTTTTAAAAAGCCTTATATTTTCATACTGGCAGACTGTCTGCCAGAACCTAAGATGGGGGTTACCAGCGGGGGGTGGGGGAGGGAAGAGTGCTGTTGGAGAGAGATCAGGGTGTGGGAAGTGTCAGGTGGGAGGCTAATCTCTACTTTAAAACTAAAATAAACCTTTTAAGATGCCTAATTAACCCATTCACTGCCGGGAATAATAGAAGTGTGGTGCGCAGTGGAATTTAGCGGCCTTCTAATTACCAAAAAGCAATAGCAAAGCCATATATGCCTGCTATTACTGAACAAAGGGGATCCCAGAGAAACTTTTACAAACATCTGTGCCATGATTGCACAAGCAGTATGTAAATAATTTCTGTGAGAAACCTAAAATTTGTGAAAAAGGTACCTTTTTTTTTTTTTAAATTTGTTTGCATTTGGCGGTGAAATGGTGGCATGAAATATACCAAAATGGGCCTAGATCAATACCTTGGGTTGTCTACTAAAATATATATATATAGTTTTGACAGGTAAATAAAAAAACAAGGCTCTATTTCTGTTTAAATGGAGTGATAGCAAAAATCCTAAAAATTCTCTGGTATTTTGGGCAAGTTTTTGTCTGAAAGTCCAGGTAGTGAAGGGGTTAAAGGAACATGAAACCTCCATTTTTTTCATGATTCAGATAGAGAATATACATTTTTAAAAAAATCCAATTTAATTATTATCAAATTTGCTTTGTTCCCTTGTAATTCTTTGTTAAAGAGATATCTAGATAGGTAGTGTGCACGTCTGGAGCACTACTAGACAGGAAATAGTGCTGTCATCTAGTGCTCTTGCTTATGTATAACATTGTTGCAAAACTGCTACCATATAGTGCTGCAGAAACGTGCACACTCCTGAACTTACATTCCTGCTTTTCAACAAAGAATAACAAAAAAACAAGGATAATTTGAAAATATTTTGATAAGGTTTGTTTCAGCCTCAATGAAACATTTTACCAGGGTTTGGGAAATTACTTTTTCTGGAGATCGCTGATTGCTGGGAATTGTAGTCTTTCTAGCACAGAATCTCCCATACTGCCTATAAATCGTCAGAAAAGCAGTGTTGGCATCATAAGACCATGTGAAACAAGCAGGGTTGCTACCTTTAATTAAAAAAATACTAATTGTGTTCATTAGCATAGATTTGCATAAATAATTATGCAGCATAACTTACAACCTAAAGCTAGGACTTATTTAAAATGATAATGTATTTATAATTAGATTAAAAAAAACATAGAAGAACTCTCACCTTAATAGGGATTTTATTTCTCTAATTATTCTTTATTTTATACATTGATCTAAAAAAAACAAAAAAAAACAGCCATCTGGGAAAATACCTGCTGGGTGACAGCTGGTGGTTGCACATATTTGCCTCTAGTTATTGGCTCACCATATGTGCTCAGTTAGCTCCCAGTAGTGAATAGCTGTTCCTCAGCCTACCTAGGTTAACTCTTCAACAAAGGATATCAAGAGAATGTTGCAAATTTGATAATAGAAGTTAATTGGCAAGTTGTTTATAATGGCATGTTCTATCTGAATCATGAATGTTTAATTTTGACTTTACTGTCCCTTTGGCCAATGAATGTTTCCTTTTTAGGACTGTAAATCGAGCACGTTCACAGTGCTGGTCGAGCTGAGAAGATGCGGCGTAACAGATACTGAGACTTGTCTGAAGAGCGTTACCCTATCCCTGGATAAAGGAATTACTGTAAGTCTAAGACTCATTATTGTTACAGCCTGAACTTAGTATCTGAACCCTCTATTAAAGTTCAGTTCAAGGTTTCATAATTGCCCTTCCTACACCATGTCTAAACCAAAGGTCCAGTTATTAATTTAGCTATAAATGGTCAGTACATAGATGATGTGCAGTATGCCTGTTCTAATTGATTAACTCTATGGGGTATATTTAGTAAATGTCGGACGGACATGATCTGCTGTCGGCATTTAACATTGCACAAGCATTTCTAGTGAACTACTTTTGCAATTCCGCCCCCTGCACATTCGCGGCCAAACGGCCGCTAGCAGGGTGTGTCAATCATCCCGATCGTATCTGATTGGGATGATTATCTGGAAACATCAGGGGTAGATTGCAGCATCTGCTGCTTGATAAATCTACCCCTATATGTAGAGATATTCAGCAAAATAATAAAGTGGACAAACGTTTTGATCATTATATTGTAATGCACATCTCTTTTTTCACATATGGAACCCCTACATAGGTACATAAAAGAGCTCTCAAGTGAATATTTTTCCCTCCTAAAATTTTCTGAGGGATCTCACAGTACTGATGAGACTTCTTAGATATTCTCAACAGAGTAGCGAGCTTTAGATGGAGCCCAATGTATGAACTATTCCATATTGGCACTAGCAGATATCCATAACTAAATCTCCTTATTCCAATGTTCTAAGTGTTATCAAGAGCTTGCATACAATCTACTAACACCTTATCACAAGGTACTTCAAGCCTGATCATCTTTTTTCCCTTTAGGTTGTAACAGTTAAATCTTCTGGAACTGTTCTCCTGAACGGAATCTACACACAGATACCTCTGGTCACAGGTACAGTAATGTATCAGATAATAGAAATAAATTGGAATGTTTAAAAAAAAAATAGTATTCTCTATCTGAATAATAAAACACAATGTCCCTTTAACACTGCAACATACTCCTGTGAATTGAGAGCGATAAACAACGTATTAACAGTTTTTAATAGACAGACCCATAATACCTATCAATAAAAGACATTTATGTGTTGGTAAAATATATTATATACGTTTTCCTATATTCGGGGCGGTAATTATAATAATATTGTGAGTTATTTCATGCAATTACATTATAAATATGTTAGATGTCATAGACAGCCTATTGCAGGCTATAAGGAAAATGTGCACTTACAGTACATTCACATCTATTTTCATGTTGGTTATTAAACCATCAAATTTGTGTTTTTCAGAAAACATTGCAGTTTTCCAGCCATCATCTTTTTACCTGATTATTCAGAGTTTTAATGATATTCAGATTCAAGTCCAGCTTTTACCCATCATGCAACTATTTATGGTTCTGAAACCTAAATTCCAGGGAGACACATGTGGTAAGTCCAGTCTCTAATATATATATATATATATATATATATATATATATATATATATATATATATATATATATATATATATATACATATATATAGATATAATTTATTGTTAAATAAAACACCATGGGCACAATCGATTCCATCATGTTTCACATGCAAACTGTTCCACATTGCTTTGTGCAGGTTTTAGAAATGAAAACATTCCAATCCATTAAAAAACACTGTGATAACCTATTTATCAAAAGATTAGGCCTCAAAACACTCATTTTAAACTATATGGGGCCTGGTTTGACTTTACACAGAACAAACAATCTATAACAGTGGTTTTCAAAGTATGAGACGGGGGTCCTCAGGGGTGGGGCCTAGGGCATATAAGGGGAGGCAGGGGAGCAGTGACTTTTCACACTAACCTATGGAAACCGCAAGCAGCAGCTGACTTTGGCAAAACATAGAAAAAATTTTAAGAGCCGGTAATGACACTTGTCAAGGGTGGAATGTAGAAGAAAGATACTGAGGTGGAAATCTCTCAGAGACTGCGTTGAGTCTGTAATTTTGATCAGTTACTTGTATTTAACACAGGAGTAACAAAGTGCAAACTGAAACGTGAGAGAAGCTCTTTTGGTTGAGCAGAATCAGCTCTTGATAGCTGTGTGGTAACTATGGTTGCCACTTCGGCCATGTTTTCCTGGACCCTTATGAGTTATACATGCTGCAGGGTATACAGGGAGGAACATGAATAATGCTGCTCAGTGCTACTATTTGTGTGCTGTCCAGGGTTGAAATTCATGTTCCTCTCTGCACTCATAACTCATAAATGTCCAGGAAAACATGGCTGAGGTGGCAACCCAAGTGGTAACCCTGTATCAGATGTAAATTCTTCAAATGAAAACAAAAAAAATAATTTTACAATTTTCTTTAACAAGAAAAGAAATAAAGTAACATCTGTTATGGGTGGGGGCATTGTCTTGTAGATTTCGGCAGAGGGGAGGTCCACCCTACGACTTTGAAAAACCCTTATCTATAAAGATTGACCTGCCATATAAAATATTTTTTGGTCATCAAGAACAATACTTATCAATTTTATGTTTCCTATAGTTTCTTGAACTAAACTATATGCAGTTCAATTATTTTTGTTCACTTTCATACTAAAGAATTTTAAGAGTAGACACAAAACGTTAAAGGGACAGTGTATGCCAATTTTCATATAACTGCATGTAATAGACCCCACTATAAAGAAGAATATGCACAGATATTGATATAAACATCCAGTATAAAATCTTTTAAAAACTTACTTCGAAACTCCCAGTTTAGCTCTGTTGATTAGGTTAGACTGGGACACCGAGTGAAAGGGGCTGGGAAAACAAAAGGAGCAGACCCCCCCTCCCCCCTGCATATGAAAAGACAAATTACCCAAACAATAGCAGCATAAATCTGTAGACCTGGGTCTAGATCTGATACTTTGGGGCTTGGTTTGGATTCTGAAAATCAGCACAATGTTATTAAAAAATATATGCAAAACATATACATTGTTACAAAAACACTACCAGATGGGCTATATAAATGGATCATCTACAAAACATTTATGCAAAGAAAAATCTAGTATACAATACTGTTTAAAGCCTGTTTTCTTTGCTGTTGTTACCTGTGTAAACTAGAACTCACAACAAGTTATTTCCAGTAAAATCTATGGAGATGTTTTTATGTTACCGTCAGTTTACACAGCTTACAGCAGCATTGGGAACTAGACCTAAGAGAATGTTCCACCATTTGACCCCTTGCCGTCGTTAGGATGTTCCATGCCGTCCTAACCGCGCTGGGCTTAAGCGCCGTTAGATGGCATGGAATGTCCTAGCCGTTTGGATGTACTGAAGCCAAAGGCGCTTCCTGAATGGGATTGCGGTTTGGTGGTCATGTCTAGCATTATAGCCCCCGCCCCCCCCCCCCCCCCCCCGACATGATCCCATCATTGAAATCAAGTGATTTCAGTTTGTTTGCAAATTACTCCCGTCAGGAAAAGGTTAAACTTATAGCCCACTAACATGTATGACATATAAGTGCATATAGGAAATACAGGTAACATATACATGAAACATGAGAATCATGAAGGTTTTTTTGTTGGTGTTTAACAGGTCTATGTGGAGACTTTAACAATGTGCAGACAGATGATTACCGATCACTGGGTGGAGTCTTGGAAGGGACGGCTGCTGCCTTTGCCAACACATGGAGGAGTCAAGGAGATTGTTATGATGTGAAGGAAATCTTTGACAATCCCTGTTCACGCAGCATTGAAAATGGTATATAAGTGACAATCTTAATGTTGGGGGGATATAGCAGCTAGCTCTGAGTAATGCATTGCTACTCCTGATTCCAAGAGAACAAAGCAAATTAGATAACAGAAATAAATTGAAAAGTTGCTTAAAATTGAATGCTCTATCTGAATCACAAAAGAAAAAAATTGAGTTTCAAGTCCCTTTAATTGACTGCTTATTTTTGATATCTGAAGAGTGCTCTAATTTTTACAATGCATTTGATTTTTTAACCTTTATATAACGCAAAGCCCATTCTTCATGCTATCAACCTCCAAATTATAAAAATACTTACTATGAAATAAAAATTAACAAATCCAATAACTTAAAGGGACATAAAACAAGTTGGGATAGAGACAAAATATAATCATATGTATTTTAATTACTTTACCTGCAAATTTATACCGCAGTGCCTCACCAGAATTTTTGTTGTTTTAAAATATAGATAACCCCTTTATTACCCATTCCCCAGTTTTGCATAACCAACACAGCTATAATACACATTGTACTGCACCCTTATTTCAGTTCTTTTGACAGACTTGCATTTTAGCCAATCAGTGCTCTCTCCCTATAAATTTAAGTGCATGAGCTCAATCTTATCTTTATGAAACACATGAACTAATGCCCTCTAGTGGTGAAAAACTGTCAAAATGCATTTAAATTAGAGGCGGCCTTCAAGGCCTAAGAAATTAGCATATGAACCTCCTAGGTTTAGCTTTCAGCTAAGAATACCAAGAGAACAAAGCAAAATTGGTGATAAACGTAAATTGGAAACTTGTTTAAAATGACATGCCCTATTTGAATCATGACTTGACTGTCCTTTTTAACCCTTTATTTTAAGTTTCCGAATTGTACAGCTCTAACGCCCCCCACACAATTCCTTTTATGGCTGTATCTATATCCACCTTTGATTTGGTAGAATGCAAGACTTTATAACAGTCATTATCTGCTGGAGCATGGCTAAAAGCAAATAAGCTGCTGTGAACTCAGTTGAAATACAATGCCTGTGTTTCTGATGCTAAACACTGATAAGGGGGGTGGATCAGACTACTCCAGACAGCATAGCTATGTTACTAATTTTGCTTATTTTTGAAAATCATATTTGCCAGCAATTTTTAAACAAATTTTAATGCAAACTATTTTTACTTAATTAGCCCTTTTAGAATATACACAGATCTCAACACGTTTTATCGCACTTTAGAGATTCCTTAAAGGGACATGAAAACACAAATTTTATTTCATGTTTTTAGAGAGCTTGCAATATTAAACCACTTTCAAATGTACTTCTGTTATCTAATTTGATTAAATTATCTTGGTATTGTTTGTTGAAAAGCATATCTAGTTAGGCTCAGGAGCTGCTGATTGATAGCTGCACATGTATGCCTCATACTATTGGCTCTCTCATTTGCACTGCTGTTTCTTCAATAAAGGATACCAAGAGAATGAAGCAAATTAGATAATAAAAGTTAATTGGAAAGTTGTTAAAAATTGTATTCTCTATCTGAATCATGAAATAATTGTTTTGGGTTTCATGTCCCTTTAATTCCAGTAGAATCCCTTAGCATACTGTAGACCAGGGCTGGGCAATCAGTGTTATTAGGGGGGCTTCTTATGTGGTCATTGATTCCTCAGAAATGACACATTGCTCTTATAATACTTAACGGCCCCTGCTAGCAGCCGATTGGCTTCCAGTGATCAGGGGGTGGCATTGCACAAGCAGTTCACCAGAAATGCTTGTGCAATGTTAAATGCCAACAGCGTATGCTATAGCAAATCATATCCGCTCGACCTTTGTTAAATCTATCCCATAGACTGATTTGCATGATATTCCTACAGTTTAGAACACAATGGTATTCATGAGTTAAAGGGATAGTAAAGTCAAAATTAAACTTGCATGATTCAGATAGAGCATGTTATTTTATGACACTTTTAAATTCACTTCTATTTTCAAATGTACTTTGTTCTCTTGGTATCCATTGTTGAAAAAGGATATGTACATATCCTACAGTGTGGGAGCTAGGGGGTGATTGGTGCCTGCACACATTTGTCTCTTGTGATTGGCTAACTAGATGTGTTCAGCTAACTCTCAGTAGTACATTGATGCTCCCTCAGCAAAAGATGTTAATGAAGCCGATTTGATAATAGAAGTATATTAGAACGTTGTTTAAAATTGTATGTTCCATCTGAATCCTGAAAGAAAACAAATTAAGTTTCATCTTGTATTATGTTCCCTATTTCCACAGAGAAATACGCTCAGTATTGGTGCTCTCTGCTCTCAGACACCAACGGTCCCTTTGCCCCCTGTCATGACACAGTGAATCCCATCATCTACCAGAAGGTGAGAAATTATTTGTTTGATGTTTATAATTGTTACACACAATAGGATCTGCCATCAGCATTATTATTTTATTATTATTATTTATTATCGGTCAGCGCTATAAACAAAGGGGGAGTACAACTAAACAATTATAGGGATCAAATGGGTAGAGGACCCTGCCAAGAGTCGCACTGTTGTAGTCAGCTCTTAAGAAGGTGATCTACAAACAGCTGGGCTCTTAGGCTTATATGCTAAGGGGGTTCAGGGGATAGCAATGGAGGAGAGGAACTGGTATAAAAAAAGGTTAGCGTAGGTTGTATGCATCCCTGAACAGTAGAGTCTTTAGGGAGCGCTTGAAGCTTTCAAAACAAGGGGAGGTGTCTTGTGGGGCAAAGCAGAGAGTTCTACAAGATGGGAGCTACCCTGGAGAAGCCCTGTAAACTGGAGTGTGATGAGGTAACCAGAGAGGAGGAGAGTAGGAGGTCATGAGCAGAGTGAAGGGGACGGGAGGGAGAGTATCTGGAGACAAGGTCTGAGATATAGAGGGGAGCAGTGCAGTTGTGGGCTTTGTATGTCAGAGTGAGAATTTTGTGTTTAATCCTGGAGGCAAGAGGAAGCCAGTGAAGGGATTGGCAGAGAGGTGCAGCAGATGAAGAGCGACGTGTAAGGAAGATGAGCCTGGCAGAGGCATTCATTATGGATTGTAAAGGAACTAGGCGGCAGCTAGGGAGACCAGAGAGGACAGAGTTTCAGTAATTGAGGTGGGAAAGGATGAGAGAGTAGTTGTGTCTTGTGTAAGGAAGTGTCTAATTTTAGAGATGTTTTTAAGGTAGAAGCGGCAGGCTTTAGCCAAGGACTATTTTTTTTCTACCTCATAAAGTAACCACAACCAGTTATCTCCCACATTCATATACTGCAGATTTCTCATTAGGGTAGAAAAGGTAAATACCTAGGAGTGGCTTCACTGATAAAAGTATCTTCTTTGAGATTAAACATTGTATTAAACTTCTAATAACCTTATGTCCTATGTTCTGTACACTTGGGTACCCAGTACAGCCAGAAATTGTTCAAGGGAATGTACAAGCCGCAACAAGCATACTTGTGCACTGTAGCACTGACTATAGTAAACCCTCCTGTTAGTGGTGATACCACCTGGCACAGGAAAAAGGAAACATCTGTGAGAGTTAAATTAACCTGCGGGTATTGAGAGTGAATATAAATCCAGCCTTGCACATTTTATAGCTAAGAAAGGGAAATAATACAGCTAATGTGACACCCTACAGAGGCCTCAGTATTGGAATTGGCCCTAATAAAATAAATGATTTGAGCACTGAGACACATACTGTATCTTTCTACAGAACTGTATGTACGACAGTTGTAACTACGAGAAGAGTGAGGACAGCGTGTGCGCAGCTATGTCATCCTATGCCCGAGCCTGTGCTATTGATGGCGTCAGTTTGGATGGGTGGAGAGACAGCTTCTGTGGTAAGTTCATGAATCTACTGTATTCTCACCCTGCTGTATGGTACATACCCCTAACCCTATACATGTTATAGAGTTTTTCATGTATTCAGCTTTCCTATAATGTATTCTATATGTATCTGCTCTTAGCTTTTATGGAACTGCATTTCTTTTGCTATAAAGATAACACAGTTGCCCTGATATTGAGTGGGACTGAGCTCTCATTTTCTTGTGTTTCTTCCTTTAGGTAAATACACTAATGACTGCCCAAAGAACTCTACTTACCAGTACTCCATAAAGTCCTGCCAGAAAACCTGCCGCTCTCTCAGTGAGCCTGACCTCAGCTGCAGTGTCAGCTTCACCCCATTGGACGGCTGCGGATGCCCTAAGGGCACCTTCTTTGATGACAGTGGGTCTTGTGTGCCAGCCAGGATGTGCCCATGTTATTACAAAGGCTCTGTAATTCCCCCAGGAGAGGTCATTTATGATAACAATGCCATGTGGTAAGGATGAAACTTATATGGGTTTAACATAATTATTATCTCTCATTCAAAAATATCCAAATATTCTACAGAAATAGATCACTCGTTAAGCCCTTGCTGGGGGGCAAGTTCTTAGATGAGAACGAAGTTCCAATGTGAACACTTGCTGGAAAAATTAAATCACGCGATTGTCAATGTGATCACATGATTTCAAGGCCGGGATCAGATCATGGGAGACTGCCTATGAAGCTAGGCACGCCTCAGTCCTATTTGCCATTGCCTAAAAGCAGGAGGCTGCAGGACGCCATATAAGGTAGGACGTTCCATGCCGTTGTTAGGACGACATGGTACGTCCTAACGGCGTGAAGGGGTTAACAAGTTGCAAAAGACTCATTAATAACACACATTATATTGATTGTTGTATATTTTTATGTGCCAATTTTTTTTGTGGTAATTTTGTATTATACCCGAGCTTGACTTCTACAGGCATAGACTATATTTTATGTTATCTGCAATGTGCAGACTGGCACACAAAGTGTTTTCTATTTGCTTTTAAAAAATGAATTAAACTTTATCATTGTTTTATCATTCTATTCTAGTACCTGTCAAAGTGGAAGACTAAGCTGTGTTGGAAAACCACCCAGTTTTAATGGTAAATTAATTGTTTTGTAAGTCTGCAGACTTCACAGGGGCAGAACACTCTTCCCTTAAAAAAAGGGCAGAACCCAGAAATCCCAGATAGATGAGCGCTGTCTCCCATAGAAATGAATTAAGCTCTTTGGGATACAAAATCTCACAGGGGAGAGTTAGTTTAACAAGGGAGCAGTCGGCACTAATATAAATTCTCATTTTGCAGCAAATGCAAATTCTGCTGAAATGTTTTCACTACAGTTTAACTTGTTTTTGTTTCTAGTTTAGCAATGTTACTTTTCTGTCAATTAAATAAGTCTATTGTGAATTGTGAGCAAATGTCACCTGCATGCAAAAAAAATCAGTGAGTAACATTCTTAGAGAATATATGAGGGCTGTGAGCGAACTTCAGACACACTCAGTGAATTATTGTGTTTCTTCCACTTTCTGAAACTGCCAGGCTTATGTCACATAGAAAAAATAAATCAAAGTGCAATATATGTCATATAATAATGTAAAATACTATAAACTACAAAGCACAGGAATGCCCTTTAGAGAGATCTAGCAAAATGTTCCTTTCTAGAATCCTGTAATGTTCTCATGGTGCTGCTGGATCAGTTTAAATCATTTTATGTAAGCAAAGAGCTTCAAAGAATTGGGCCCCTGTTAAGGGCACTGGAGGATTAAAATTGGCTACACCTGTTTTAGAGAATTGTTGCTATAGAGTTTTAATTATTTTATTTATTATTATTTTCTTGGGGTTTTTGTTGTTATTTTGTATGACACATATTTTCCTAATTCCTTTGGTTATCTCTTTTAAATCATGTCATGAAGTTATCATTAGGGAGTTAGCTAATTAGCTAAGTTTGGGAACATACATTAAAAATATCACATTTGTCTCTTGTAAATCAATGTCAAATGTTATTACATTATTTGACTTTTGTTTTTGCAAGAATTAATCTTAATTTTGCATTTATCTAATGTCATATTAATATGTATGTAACATTATTCTCAATGGTTTCAAGGTAATGTTTTAATGTTTACTATTTGACTGGCAGAAAGAATATCAAGGTGAACATTTGACCCTAGTCAACAGTTTCACTTGTTCAAGGTCTTTAACTGAACATACATCAGAGCTGTAGACATGTTTAATCCTATGCAAATCATTTTTGGGGCTTAAATCTATTGCTTTTTATGCAAATGTTTTGCATTCTATCTCAAAATGATAAGATTTTCAGGATTTAAGATTTGTTTTCTATCTATTACTGTAGCTAGAGCTCTTTACCTCCTACAGATTTGGCTGTAGCTACTTCTACATTTACGGACAGGTCCGGATGACAAGGCTTCCAACCTAAAATCCCTTTTATTTTACAGAATGTCCACCCAACATGGTGTATTTTGATTGTGCTAAGTCCTCTAAGGGAGCTAAAGGTACCGAATGCCAAAAGACCTGCCAGACCCTGGACATGGAGTGTGTAAGTTACTTTGCAGTTTTTTTACAATGTAAGGAAAGGCCATTGGTTTAGTGTAACCGTAGAGGCTTCCATAACACGTGCTTAATATATAATGTGACAACATATAACCAGAGTATTCCCTTTTGTTCTGCAGTTCAGCATTCAGTGCGCTTCGGGGTGTATGTGTCCCAAAGGACTTGTACTCAATAATAATGGCAGATGTATCCCTGAAAAGGAGTGTCCTTGTGTACATAACGGTGATATCTACCAGAGTGGTGCCACCATTCAGCAAGACTGTAACACATGGTGAGTACATAGTGTATGGAGTTTACATAAAATAATGTGCATAACAGCAATATGCAGAATATCTACACATTAAACAACTTGATGGAGAAGCTGTTGAGATATAACTTTCTATTACAAGTCTCTCCAGTTCCAATGCTGGAAGAAGGTTTCAGTATAATGTTTAGCAAATATCTTACAGCTGGGGACCCACATCCTTTCTAGTGAGATAAAAAGACAGGTGAGAGGAGAATAATCTAACCATGAACATCTTTATCATCATTGTATTAATGGAGAATAAATAAGTGTTGAAATATATTCAAATGAAAGCCATTATTTAATAGCAGCACACTCTTAAATCTATCATTTTAAAACTAATACAATCTTTCAGATGATCAATCTTCCCTTTAGCCTATTGGATGGTGTAGTGCTGAAACATGGATGTAAGAATATTTCCTGAAGCAAAGGTTATTGAAGTGTGGATTCAGGCAAAACAAATACTATAGAAAGGACAATCACACATTCTCATCAGTGTAGTGGAATTATAACACAACTTATTTATAATAGCTATATTTATATGGCACTGATATAACTAAAACTTAACAAATACAAAAATGTTTGGCTCATATCTCTGGGTAATACTTACCAGTGAGAACCTCCTCCCAAAAGGGTCTTGGGCAGAACTAACTACTGCATGTGTTGCCTGAATAGAGGTAGCTCTCAAGCATCACACCCTTCTCTTTCTAGTGATGTCCCATTGAAAATGTGGACAGAAGATATACAGTAGTGTAGGAGCCTGGTAAATATAACCCAGATATATAAAAATATTTACATTTCTTGTATTATTTGTTAATTTTAGTTATCTTGGGTCTCCCTGGTAATACTTACAATTGAGATGATTACCAAGCAGGAAACATACTGACAATGGTTTGGACTAAAAAATAAAAAGAGACAAAGACATACTGCTAAACAGAAAATGGATTATTTAAAAAAACAAAACAGAAGACAGAATCTTATGCATAATTAAGCTGCCGAGCACAAACAAACATCCAATTTATAATGTGGCACAAAGCTATGATGAGCTCTCCAAACAGCTGCTTGACAGATTTCAGCAGGAATAGTGTCTGCTTCTAGAGCACAAGATATTGTCACTGCCCTTGTGGAATGTTTCCTGAGCCCAACAGGAACTTACTCACCCCTTTGTTTGTATGCCCTTATAATCTCCTGGACTATCCAACCCAGAGATGGTAGTCTTCCCTGGAGCTTGCCTTTTGCAGAGGAAATCTTGGAATAACAAATCCATTACCCATGATCTGGGAATTAACTTTCCAATCTTAAGAGCAAAGTAAATCACTCTTAGCAGAGACTTTAAAATTATGATACTGAGATATTCAACTGTGACTATAAGAAGGAGAATTACTGGGAGGGAGAAAAAAACTCTTTCCTCCTGAGGGCTTAGATATTAAGGTCTTCAATTCCTTACCAAATAGTATGATATCCTTAAATGGTGGACCTAGGATATTGATCTTAGGGCTATTATGTGCCTCCCAGTGATAAAGCCATAGGGCAGATCTAATAAGACTGTTGGTAGTCATGTACTTGGAGTTCAACTGTAACATCTGTAGTCCCCAAGAGATGTAGAAAAATAGGTAACTTTCCTTAAATCTGAAAAAAGGCACAAATGTCTGAATATCTCTCATAGTATGCACTATATTTGTGGACCAGATGTCTGTAGCTTTAAAAGCACAATACTTGGCCAAGAGGAGATTAAATAAAGCTTCTATTATTTCATCCATAACATCTATGAAAGGCCCAGAATCATCAATAATAAAAAGCATTATCTTTGTAAGTCTAGAAACTGCAGCCTCCTCTTTAGGAGGACTGTGAATTGTGAAGTGAAGTAGGAAATGGAAATTATGGAAATAGTTTATCAGGAACATTACGTTGTTTTCCAGTCTTGGAAAAAAATATTAAAATAAATATTCTATAAGGCCTCATGTACAGGAAATGTTTCCACAGTCTGCATCTTAATTTCAAACCTATATTTTCTAAAACGGATGAGTTTTCCTCCTCAATACTCAATGTCTCCTTAATAGATGGAATTAATTCATATAGGGCAGCAGACTCAAGTGCAGCAGAGACATCAGAGTTATCAGAAAACACGTTTACTATCAGAATCAGAGTTAACATAGTGAATTTCCCCAGAGTCAAGAGGTTCTTCAGACGTGTTCTTAACAAAGGTGACACCATAAATTTTCGGTAATACAGACTTGGCAGAGTTTGTTATCTTAACAGCAGAAGTTTGCACATACGGCACATGTGGGCTTCTGTTGGACTTTGGGCTATAAGAGAAACAAAATAACAAATTAGAAGCCCCAGATAGAAAACAATAATATAAAGGTCTCAATTTATCAAACACTGGTGGACAGGGGCGGACATATTCGCCCCTGTCCACCCGGCTTCTCCTTTGGCAGTCAGTAATCCCACTTTTACCATTGCACACGAGCGCTCTTTTGCGCTTATGTGCAACCCCGCTTCCTGCGTGTGCATGGCCAATCATGTGTGAGCAGGAGCTGTCAGTCTCTCAGGTCAGAAGAGACCGGGAGATTGAAATTCTCCACCCAAGGGGTGAGAACAGGGCTGGGAAACAACGGTCTGATGAGTGCTGCTTGATAAATCATGACTGCAGGTTCACTTGTTCGAACCTGCAGGCAAAGTGGAAAAAAGTCTTGATAATCTAGCCCAAAGTATGCATCTTGCCAAAGAGAACATAGCAGTACACACACCTCTTTAAATTATCAACAGTCTGTTGGGAAGTAAACACCGGAGATGCAGACTCCATCTGCACAAAGATAGGTTATATCAGCATAAGCTAAAATCCATCTTCTGTAAAATAGCGAAGATAAAAGTGCATACAGCACAGCATAACTTAAATAAACAAAGTGCATAGACTTCCAGAACGCCCATAGGCTGCACTGAACATGGAGGAGGGGTCATTGCTTGCTGGTTACCTTTATTCTGTTAATCAGTTCCGACTAGGCCCCTTGTGGGAGTGGCTTCTCACTTATAAGTATTACCAGGGAGAGCAAACATAATATCTGTTTCTTTCTTTGGGATACTATATGATATAACGACAAACAGAATTATTACTATGATGTATGGACAATCCTTCATATAAAACATAAGTTTAGTTTAATGTATTAATAAATTGTTGGACATTACTGACTTCTTAATGGATTTTTTGCTTTCAGCGTCTGTAATAACCGGAAATGGCAGTGTACAAAGAAAGAATGCTCCAAGACCTGTGCGGTTTATGGAGAGGGGCATTATGTAACCTTTGATGGGAAGCGTTATGACTTTAATGGAGACTGTGAATATACTCTAACACAGGTATTAAATAAACACACACAATACCTAACGTACAGACCTGGTTATCATTATTTTGGTGTAAAAATGTTAATGTGAAGGTTTTCCCACATTTAGGGCTTGATTTATCAAGCTACGGCGTACAGGGGCATACATATGCACCCCTGTCCGCCGCAGCTCACCTCTGATGAACAGAATTCTTCTGGTGGAACTTAACATTGCACACAAGCACTAGTTTGCGCTTGCATGCAATGCCACCCCCTGCACCACGCACAGCTAATCCCACATGGGCAGGAGCTGTCAATCTCCCCAGATATATCGAGCCCTTAGAGTACATTTTTGTTGTGTGCATTTGTTTGTTAATTCGTTAAAGGGCAGCTCATTTTGCATCTTCAAAAGTATGCAAAGAATACAGCAACCAAGTGATGGTTTGTTTGATTTTTTGGTCACATGTCTAAACAGATAGATGTTGCTGCTTTCATCACTTATAAAGCAGGGGAATGTCGTAAAAAATATTCCAAGCTGGCTGCTATACAATGACTTTTTTTATTAATCTTGTTCAACTTTATTGAGAATACCAGCAGTACAGACAATAAACAAGAGACTTGTCAGTATATTAGTGTTTAAAATTAGACAGTAAAAAAGGCACATAGCAGGTGATTGGTTCATATCTGCTGGTGTAGCATCACTAGAAAATACAAAATCCAATGTTATAAACTTAAATGTATACCACGGTTACTTAAAGGGACACTGAACCCAATTTTATTCTTTCGTGATTCAGATAGAGAATGCAAATTTAAGCAACTTTCTAATTTACTCCTATTATCAAATTGTCTTCATTCTCTTGCTATCTTTATTTGAAAAAGAAGGCTTTTTTTGTTCAGAACTCTGGACAACACTTTTTTTATTGGTGGATAAATTTATCCACCAATCAGCAAGGACAACCCAGGTTGTTCACCAAAAAATGGGCCGGCATCTAAACTTACATTCTTGCATTTCAAATAAAGATACCAAGAGAAATTTGATAATAGGAGTAAATTAGAAAGTTTTTTAAAATTTCATGCTCTATCTGAATGAAGAAAGAAAAATTTTGGGTTCAGTGTCCCTTTAAGGTTTGATTTATTTGTTTGATGTTTATTTTTTTTATTTTGTTTTCATTCATGAATTTTGTATTCTACACGTTGATGCAAAAAATAAAAAAAAATATACAAAATGAAATGGTTTGTAACAATGAAAAAGTACAAGATAGAAAACTAAATAAAACGTAAAAATCCAACTGATCTCAAGAAATCTACATATTGTGCATTTCTACTTAGACTTATGGAGGTCAATTAATTTACTAATGTGCGAGCGGACATTATAGGATGTAGCGTATCATATCCGCTGCACATCGATAAATGCCAACAGCATACGGTGTCGGCATTTATCATTGCACCAGCAGTTCTTGTGAACTGCTGATGCAATACCACCCCCTGCAGATTCGCGGCCAATCAGTCGCTAGCAAGGGATGTCAATCAACCCGATCGTATCCAATCAGGTTTATTTCTGTCCACCGACTCAGAGCAGTCGGACAGGTTATGGAGCAACAGTCTTTACTTGATACATTGACCACATATAATGGAGCCTTGTTCTTAAAACCCAACAATTTTCTTTCATGGTTCAGACAGAACATACAATTTTAAAAACGTTTCTGATTTACTTCTTTTATCAAATTTGCTTTGTTCTCAAGAGAATGAAGAAAATTATATAATGGAAGTCAATTAGAAAGTTGCTTAAGATTGCATACACTATCTGAATAATCAAAGACAAAATGTGGGTTTAATGTCCCTTTTATAATGCATTTTATTAGGAATTCTTATAAAAACAGGGGGGGGGGCAAATGTATTCCTTTAGTATAAAATGTAAAGGATTCTTCTGTTCTACATTATTATTAATGGTTAAAAATGACAAAATGATTATTATTTACTTAAAAGGAACAATATATCCCATAGTGCTACACTGACGGCATCTATACTGATCACTGCACACGGTTTCGTCTGTCTAGTACAGTTTCACCTAAGAGTTGTGTTTGTTTTTTTCTCACGTGTAGGATTATTGCACTTCCAACTCAGGAAAAGGGACGTTCCGAGTTCTGTCTGAGAACATTCCGTGTGGGAGTATTGGGGCCACTTGCTCTAAAGCCATTAAAGTGTTTCTGGGGGTAAGAAAGAGGAACGTAACATCATGAACACTTTGCTCTATGTAACTATTGCCTGTAACGAGTCATAGAGCTATAGCTATAACTTGTGTAGGAACCCTCTTATTGTTTCATTAACTGCTCCCTATAACGGCTTCTACTCTAGTATATAAAACATGCTGCGGTTATGTAGACATAATTATATTAATTAACGGCTTCTACTCTAGTATATAAAACATGCTGCGGTTATGTAGACATAATTATATTAATTAACGGCTTCTACTCTAGTATATAAAACATGCTGCGGTTATGTAGATATAATTGTATTAATTAACGGCTTCTACTCTAGTATATAAAACATGCTGCGTTTATGTAGACATAATTATATGAATTAACGGCTTCTACTCTAGTACATAAAACATGTTGCGGTTATATAGACATAATTATATTAATTAACGGCTTCTACTCTAGTATATAAAACATGCTGCGGTTATGTAGACATAATTATGTTAATTAACGGCTTCTACTCTAGTACATAAAACATGTTGCGGTTATGTAGACATAATTATGTTAATTAACGGCTTCTACTCTAGTATATAAAACATGCTGCGGTTATGTAGACATAATTATATTAATTAATGGCTTCTACTCTAGTATATAAAACATGCTGCGGTTATGTAGACATAATTATATTAATTAACGGCTTCTACTCTAGTACATAAAACATGTTGCGGTTATGTAGACATAATTATATTAATTAACGGCTCCTACTCTAGTATATAAAACATGCTGCGGTTATGTAGACATAATTATATTAATTAACGGCTTCTACTCTAGTATATAAAACATGCTGCGGTTGTAGACATAACTATATTAATTAACGGCTTCTACTCTGTTATATAAAACATGCTGCGGTTATGTAGACATAATTATATTAATTAACGGCTTCTACTCTAGTACATAAAACATGTTGCGGTTATGTAGACATAATTATATTAATTAACGGCTTCTACTCTAGTATATAAAACATGCTGCGGTTATGTAGACATAATTATATTAATTAACGGCTTCTACTCTAATACATAAAACATGTTGCGGTTATGTAGACATAATTATGTTAATTAACGGCTTCTACTCTAGTATATAGAACATGCTGCGGTTATGTAGACATAATTATATTAATTAGCGGCTTCTACTCTAGTATATAAAACATGCTGCAGTTATGTAGACATAATTATATTAATTAATGGCTTCTACTCTAGTATATAAAACATGATGCGGTTATGTAGACATAATTATATTAATTAACGGTTTTTACTCTAGTATATAAAACATGCTGCAGTTATGTAGACATAATTATATTAATTAACGGCTTCTACTCTAGTATATAAAACATGCTGCGGTTATGTAGACATAATTATATTAATTAACGGCTTCTACTCTAGTATATAAAACATGCTGCGATTATGTAGACATAATTATATTAATTAACGGCTTCTACTCTAGTATATAAAACATGCTGCGGTTATGTAGACATAATTATATTAATTAATGGCTTCTACTCTAGTGTATAAAACATGCTGCGGTTATGTAGACATAATTGTATTAATTAACGGCTTCTACTCTAGTGTATAAAACATGCTGCGGTTATGTAGACATAATTATATTAATTAATGGCTTCTACTCTAGTGTATAAAACATGCTGCGGTTATGTAGACATAATTATATTAATTAACGGCTTCTACTCTAGTATATAAAACATGCTGCAGTTATGTAGACATAATTATATTAATTAACGGCTTCTACTCTAGTATATAAAACATGCTGCGGTTATGTAGACATAATTATATTAATTAACGGCTTCTACTCTAGTATATAAAACATGCTGCGGTTATGTAGACATAATTATATTAATTAACGGCTTCTACTCTAGTATATAAAACATGCTGCGGTTATGTAGACATAATTATGTTAATTAACGGCTTCTACTCTAGTATATAAAACATGCTGTGGTTATGTAGACATAATTATATTAATTAACGGCTTCTACTCTAGTATATAAAACATGCTACGGTTATGTAGACATAATTATATTAATTGACGGCTTCTACTCTAGTATATAAAACATGCTGCGGTTATGTAGACATAATTATATTAATTAACGGCTTCTACTCTAGTATTTAAACATGCTACGGTTATGTAGACATAATTATATTAATTAACGGCTTCTACTCTAGTATTTAAACATGCTGCGGTTATGTAGACATAATTATATTAATTAACGGCTTCTACTCTAGTATATAAAACATGCTGCGGTTATGTAGACATAATTATATTAATTAACGGCTTCTACTCTAGTATATAAAACATGCTGCGGTTATGTAGACATAATTATATTAATTAACGGCTTCTACTCTAGTATATAAAACATGCTGCGGTTATGTAGACATAATTATATTAATTAATGGCTTCTACTCTAGTGTATAAAACATGCTGCGGTTATGTAGACATAATTGTATTAATTAACGGCTTCTACTCTAGTGTATAAAACATGCTGCGGTTATGTAGACATAATTATATTAATTAATGGCTTCTACTCTAGTGTATAAAACATGCTGCGGTTATGTAGACATAATTATATTAATTAACGGCTTCTACTCTAGTATATAAAACATGCTGCAGTTATGTAGACATAATTATATTAATTAACGGCTTCTACTCTAGTATATAAAACATGCTGCGGTTATGTAGACATAATTATATTAATTAACGGCTTCTACTCTAGTATATAAAACATGCTGCGGTTATGTAGACATAATTATATTAATTAACGGCTTCTACTCTAGTATATAAAACATGCTGCGGTTATGTAGACATAATTATGTTAATTAACGGCTTCTACTCTAGTATATAAAACATGCTGTGGTTATGTAGACATAATTATATTAATTAACGGCTTCTACTCTAGTATATAAAACATGCTACGGTTATGTAGACATAATTATATTAATTGACGGCTTCTACTCTAGTATATAAAACATGCTGCGGTTATGTAGACATAATTATATTAATTAACGGCTTCTACTCTAGTATTTAAACATGCTGCGGTTATGTAGACATAATTATATTAATTAACGGCTTCTACTCTAGTATATAAAACATGCTGCGGTTATGTAGACATAATTATATTAATTAACGGCTTCTACTCTAGTATATAAAACATGCTGCGGTTATGTAGACATAATTATATTAATTAACGGCTTCTACTCTAGTATATAAAACATGCTGCGGTTATGTAGACATAATTATATTAATTAACGGCTTCTACTCTAGTGTATAAAACAGGCTGCGGTTATGTAGACATAATTATATTAATTAACGGCTTCTACACTAGTATATAAAACATGCTGCGGTTATGTAGACATAACTATATTAATTAACGGCTTCTACACTAGTATATAAAACATGCTGCGGTTATGTAGACATAATTATATTAATTAACGGCTTCTACTCTAGTATATAAAACATGCTGCGGTTATGTAGACATAATTATATTAATTAACGGCTTCTACTCTAGTATATAAAACATGCTGCGGTTATGTAGACATAATTATATTAATTAACGGCTTCTACTCTAGTATATAAAACATGCTGCGGTTATGTAGACATAATTATATTAATTAACGGCTTCTACACTAGTATATAAAACATGCTGCGGTTATGTAGACATAATTATATTAATTAACGGCTTCTACTCTAGTACATAAAACATGCTGCGGTTATGTAGACATAATTATATTAATTAACGGCTTCTACTCTAGTATATAAAACATGCTGCGGTTATGTAGACATAATTATATTAATTAACGGCTTCTACTCTAGTATATAAAACATGCTGCGGTTATGTAGACATAATTATATTAATTAACGGCTTTTACTCTAGTATATAAAACATGCTGCGGTTATGTAGACATAATTATATTAATTAACAGCTTCTACACTAGTATATAAAACATGCTGCGGTTATGTAGACATAATTATATTAATTAACGGCTTCTACACTAGTATATAAAACATGCTGCGGTTATGTAGACATAATTATATTAATTAACGGCTTCTACTCTAGTATATAAAACATGCTGCGGTTATGTAGACATAATTATATTAATTAACGGCTTCTACTCTAGTATATAAAACATGCTGCGGTTATGTAGAAATAATTATATTAATTAACGGCTTCTACTCTAGTATATAAAACATGCTGCGGTTATGTAGACATAATTATATTAAAGGGACATTACAGCCAAAATTGGAATACAGATGGATGCATTTCAGTTTTGAATAGAAGCATTTTTTGTGATATACATGCATTAGCAAAATGCTTCTAATAAAAGCTAAGTTGTTTCAAAAGTGTGTTTAAAGGGACACTGAAACCAAATTTTTTATTTCATGATTCAGATAGAGCAGCAATTTTAAGCAACTTTTTAATTTACTCCTATTATCAATGTTTCTTCGTTCTCTTGCTGTCTTTGTTTGAAAAATAAGGCATCTAAGCTAAGGAGCCAGCCTTTTTTAGTTCAGTACACTGGACAGCACTTGTTTATCGGTGGGTGAATTTATCCACCAATCAGTAAGAACAACCCAGGTTGTTCACCAAAAATGGGCCGGCATCTAAACTTACATTCCTGCTTTTCAAATAAAGATAACAAGAGAATGAAGACAATTTGATAATAGGAGTAAATTAGAAAGCTGCTTAAAATTGCATGCTCAATCTGAATCACAAAAGAAAAAATTGGGTTCAGTGTCCCTTTAAGTATGCACCGTGCACCAGCATTTTAAACACAGCACTTGCGCAGAGAGCCTAAGGTGCTTGTACCATTAAGTAATTAATGGCTCAATTTGTTAATTGCTGACATGATACAGGTCCCACTGGTGCTCTGAGCAGCTGCAGTATTTAAAATGCTGGTGCACTGAGAATACCTACCTATGCTTCACATGCATTTGCAGAGAATAATGTTAGCACTAAACAGTGATAACCTTTACTAGAAGCATTTCTGCTAATACATGTATATTGTAAATTTGTTTCTATTCAAAGATGTAATTTATCTATGTGTATTTAAATTTTGACCGGAATATCCCTTTAATTCGCGTAAATAAAAGAACAATTCATTATAATCTTCCCAGCATATAACAGCTCAGTGTAATTATTCCTTTTACCTTACCTATCTCCTTTCAGTTTAATCTTCAATTAAAGGGCTATAATAATAATAATAATAATAAAAAAAATGGCATATTCTAATCCATTAGAGCATGTCATTTTAAAACTATTGACCCTACACTACTGTGAGTTTAATCCCTGCAAACACATAGTAGAAATACTTCTGGGATCTGCAGATCACTGCTGGTCCTGAGCAGAAACCAATGCTGATCTAATTAGCAGCACTAGTAACACAGCTGGGTCGTGTGACTAGCACTGCTGATTGGATCAGCTGCATTTTCTGCTTGGGAGAAGCAGTTCTCTGCGGGTCCCGATGGATACTTTTACTGTGTGTTTAATCTCTAGGGTCACTACTCTTAATAAAACCATGTGTACCAGTAGATCAGTTGTTCTTATCAGCCAAAGAGATATCTGGGATACTTTGTGTACAGACATGCATTTCTTTTTTACTCAGGAAAAATATCTTTAACATGCTTTATTCATTATTTTAATAAGTGCGATAGAACATTCTTGAGTTTACTCTCCTATTAAGGAGCTATATAGCTTCTCCTGTTGTCCCCCATTTTGCCTGCTTTATGCAAGGTCAAATTATTGTTAAACTGACATAAACACTGAGACTGTAAATATAAAATGTTTATTTATAGTAAAACAGCTGTGCCAAATACTTTCATTACTTAATTTTGCCACCTTTTCCCTCTAATTTGTCTACAAAAGAGCACATGGTGACTTCATAAGCCTAACCCTGCCACATAATGCATATGTCAGTAATTTTCAATTTATTATCTTATCTTTTCTGATGACGTCAAACCATTTGTTAACACAATGGCAGTGTCAACCCCTGCCATCTCAAGACTTAAGTTCAAAGTGGCTCCTCCAAATAAGCATTGTGGTCGGAGGAGTTTGGTCATTGAAAACATTTGCAGCAAACAAGGTGTTAATCTGTTCATACTCTGCTGATAAGTGAATCTATTAGTAGATTACAAAATGTTTATTGACCCTTTAACTGCCTCACTTCATTACTTTTTTATTTCATGTTAATATCCCCTATGACTTTTTGTAAAGATTCACTAACTACAAATATTCATGAAATGATGTCATAATAAATCACCTTTTCTAATGGTCAGAATACATTTAACAACTGGGGCAGACTTGATTCGCTATAGCCAGAAATGCTTGTGCAATGCTGCCCCCTGCTCAAAGGTGGCCAATCGGTCACTAGCCGGGACTGTCAATCATACGGATCGGGATTATTTTAATCTGTCCCCTTTTAGGTGGTGGAGAGGTTAAGGAGCAGTGGTTTTATGAATGCTGCTTCTTATGTTTAGTCTCAGGCAAGCCTGAAACTATGGGCCTCTGAAGCATCCGCTACTTGAAAAATGGACCCTTTGTTGTTTTACGCTCTATTTCTTATAAATTACCTTTCCCAGATCCTCTGTGCTGTTCTCTATCCAATTGTATCCTATTAAATCTGTTTGTTCATTGTCAGAACTTTGAGCTGAAGCTGAGTGAAGGAGTCTTTGAAGTTCTGGAGAGAGACATTGGCAGTGAGGTCCCTTATCAAGTCAGGCAGATGGGTATCTACCTTGTG
Source organism: Bombina bombina (assembly GCF_027579735.1). Lineage (NCBI taxonomy): Eukaryota > Metazoa > Chordata > Amphibia > Anura > Bombinatoridae > Bombina > Bombina bombina. The sequence goes on along the minus strand of NC_069505.1, from coordinate 50,558,445 downwards.
ATTGAAGCTAAGGATGGACTCATTCTTATGTGGGACAAGAAAACCAGCATCTTAATCAGGCTAAGCCCAAAATTCAAGGTGAGAGATACAATAATTCCTAAAAATTAGTTTATTATAGTAAGCATAGGAATTAATTGAACAGACAGAAAATTATGAATGCATAGTTGAGATATCTGACAGCACCTTCTGGTAAAACTCTTGAATATATAATCCTTTCCATAATCTTTTCATCCATGTTATGTTTATCATATTTACTCCAGTTCTTTATATACATAGACTTGTTTTCTAATCAGATTCATTTCAAACTCCTAAATGCATGTTCCAAATTGTTCTCTTGTTTTTCCCATCAGGGTAAGGTTTGTGGACTTTGTGGTAATTACGATGGCAGCGTGTCCAATGAATTTACTACAAGGGCTTTGTCAGTAGTTGTCAATGAGCAAAAGTTTGGGAACAGCTGGAAAGCCTCTCCCATATGCCTTGATGCCCAGCGACTTAGAGATCCTTGTGTTGCTAACCCGTATCGCCAACCCTGGGCACAGAAACATTGCAGCATCATAATGAGTACCGTTTTTGCAAAATGCCAGTCAATGGTGGGTCACATTTATTTCTCTTTTTTAAGTTATAGCTTATAGAGAAACGATAACTCAAATGGGTAAATTAGGAAGAGGTTTATTCTGATAAGTACATAGGTTTTATTAATATAATGGTAAACTGAATATCGAATAAAAAGATAAGCTGAGTTTACAGTTACATTTCTCATTATGTGGTTTAGTTCAAGTTTCTTGAACCTTATTTCTATGGACCATAAAGGGAATCTTTAATGTATTTTATCTGGCCTTACATTCATTTTAGTGATATGATTAATTCTTCTTAAAGATCAAAAGCTACCCCTAAAAGTGGAAAAGTGTTTATTTGTTTTGATCTTACCCCACAGTAATGTTAATTTTCAAGCAGCAAATGTTTACTGGTAGAGAAATTTTAAGGAGATCTTACAAGTGTGTTTCTGTGTCTGTACATCAATAATATCTACAGTATCTATAGCCTTGCTCATCTGATGGTCATGAATGCAAAAATATGGCGTATATATGTTTTTAGTCTCAATTAGTATTTAAAAATGTTGCTCTTCATCCGTTACGGACACTAAAAAAGGCAGTGGATTCCTAAAACAATCTTACAATAATCACTAGTTGGTTGTTTAGATACTAATGTCAATAAAAACACATCCACCAGTCTTGTGATCTGTAACACGAAATGCAAATTTTAACACACTAAAAGGAATATATCACAAACCATTTACATTCTCTAGGTTGACCCCACACCATACTACGAGGCATGTGTACGAGACACCTGTGCGTGTGATTCTGGAGGAGACTGTGAGTGTTACTGCACAGCTGTTGCCGCATACGCCGCAGCTTGTAACAATGCTGGAATCTGTATAGCATGGAGAAGCCCTGAGATTTGTCGTAAGTAATTTCTCTTATTTAAGACTTATCTTTCATCCAATATGTTGAGTTACATAGCACCTCAAAATTATTACATTTATCATCATCTTATTTGAAAAGGTGTATAATGCTGATACAACTGAACACCTTGTTTGACGCATAAAGCTGTACTCATCAATCTTTCAGTACTGGATTAGAATAAACAAATAGTTTATATAAGCGCATAATTATGGGTTTCAGCTTTCTAGATACAGTGTATATACATATTTATGCTTTACATGAACATTTTGTTTAGACTGCTGGCTGTTTGTTCTTATTTGTCAGTTGAAATCTTTCTAAAATGCTTTTGGTTCTTATCACCAGCGTTGTTCTGTGATTACTACAATCCGGAAGGTGAGTGCGAGTGGCACTACAAACCGTGTGGAGCTCCCTGCATGAAGACTTGTAGGAATCCCAGTGGGAAATGCATGAACCAGCTGCCTGGATTGGAAGGTACATTAACAGTGTTTTAGAAGTTCTTGGTGTCCCATGCGTGCTCTAAGCTCTTAATTTATTTATTTTTGTAAGTTTATTTGGGTAGGTATAAGGCAGATAGAAATCAGTTCAACACTCATCTTCTGTCTTTATTTCCCATTTATTATTTCTCTTGTAAGATATATCGAGTCCACGGATTCATCCATACTTGTGGAATATTCTCCTTTCCTACAGGAAGTGGCAAAGAGAGCACCCACAACAGAGCTGTCTATATAGCTCCTCCCTTAGCTCCACCCCCCAGTCAATCTCTTTGCCTACTCTAAGTAACTAGGAAGGGTAAAGTGAGTGTGGTGACAAAAATGTTAGTTTTTATTTTCTCAAGCAAAAGTTTGTTATTTTAAATGGTACCGGTGTGTACTATTTACTCTCTGGCAGAAAAGGGATGAAGATTTCTGCAAGGAGGATGATGATCTTAGCACTTTGTAACTAAGATCCACTGCTGTTCTCACAAGGGCTGAAGAGTACAGGAAAACTTCAGTTGGGGGAACAGTTTGCAGGCTAAACTGCATTGAGGTATGTTCAGTCTATTTTTTTCTAGACAGACTGTGATAATTCTAGAAAAGGCTGGCAATATCCCCATGAGGGAAGGGTAAGCTGTATTCAGACACTTAGTAGGAATCCCAGCTTGCATAAAGTGCTCATTAGTTACTGGTGACACTGATAGGAAAAAGACGTTTTTGTTTATTTATAAAAAATGCAAATATAACGTTTTTTGAGGGATCATTGTGGCTGGTTTAAGGGTTATTAACCCACATGGCTAGTTTAGAAAACACTCTGTTGTGTTTCTTTTAAGCCCCATAACATCGAGTGAGGTGGGAGGGGCCTATTTTCAGGCCTCAGTTGTGCAGTTTCTTTTCCTCAGAGACATCCAGCTGCTTCTCCAGAGGTTCCTACTGTGTTTGAGGGCTGTAAAGAAGTTTTTTCCCCCACAAATCGTTCCTAAAGGGCAGGTAGGCACCACAGCAGAGCTGTGGCAAGGTGCTGAACGTTTTTTTACCGTTTTGTCAATCTGGTTTTTACATGAAGGGGTTAATTGTTTATTTGCATAGCTGTGCAAAGTTACTAAGGCTTTATGATGCTACTGTAAAAATTTTGTTGAGTTTACTGCTTTTTTACACTGTTTTGCAGAGTTTGTGCAGCTTTTTTTCTCTTAAAGGTACAGTACCGTTTTTTTCTAAGTGTTATTTGCTTTGATTAAAGTGTTTTCCAAGCTTGCTTGTTACATTACTAGCCTGTTTAACATGTCTGACACCAAGGAAAATCCTTGTTCAATGTGTTTAGAAGCCATTGTGGAACCCCCTCTTAGAATGTGTCCCACTTGCACTGATATGTCTATAAATTATAAAGAGCATATTTTTGCACTTAAAAATATTACAATAGATGATTCTCAGAGAGAAGAGAATGAGGGTTTGCCATCTAGCTCTCCCCAAGTGTCACAACCAGTAACGCCCGCACAAGTGACACCAAGTACCTCTAGTGCGTCAAATTAATTTACTTTACAAGACATGGCCACAGTTATGAATACAACCCTCACAGAGTTTTTATCTAAACTGCCTGGTTTACAAGGAAAGCGTGACAGCTCTGGGTTAACAACAAATGCTGAGCCGTCTGACGCTTCAGTAGCCGTATCCGATATACCCTCACAATTTTCTGAAGTAGAGGTAAGGGATTTGTTATCTGAGGGAGAAATTTCTGATTCAGGAAAGACGCTCCCTCAGACAGATTCTGATATGACGGCCTTTAAATTTAAGCTTGAACACCTCCGCTTATTGCTCAGGGAGGTATTAGCGACTCTAGATGATTGTGACCCTATAGTGGTCCCAGAGAAATTGTGTAAAATGGACAAATACTTAGAGGTTCCTGTTTACACTGTTGTTTTTTCCAGTCCCTAAGAGGATTGTGAATATTGTTACTAAGGAGTGGGATAGACCAGGTATTCCGTTCGCTCCCCCTCCTGTTTTTAAGAAAATGTTTCCCATATCTGACACCATGCGGGACTCGTGGCAGACGGTCCCTAAAGTGGAGGGAGCTATTTCTACTCTTGCTAAGCGTACAACTATACCTATCGAAGACAGTTGTGCTTTCAAAGATCCTATGGATAAAACATTAGAGGGTCTCCTGAAGAAAATTTTTGTTCATCAAGGTTTTCTTCTCCAACCTATTGCGTGCATTGTTCCTGTAACTACTGCAGCTGCTTTCTGGTTCGAGGCTCTAGAAGAGGCTCTTCAGATGGAGACTCCATTAGAGGATATGATGGATAGAATTAAGGCCCTTAAGTTGGTTAATTCTTTCATTACAGATGCCGCTTTCCAACTGGCTAAATTAGCGGCAAAGAATTCTGGTTTTGCCATTTTAGCACGCAGGGCGCTATGGCTTAAGTCCTGGTCTGCTGATGTGTCATCAAAATCTAAACTTATGAACATCCCTTTCAAAGGAAAGACCCTATTCGGGCCTGAACTGAAAGAGATTATTTCAGACATCACTGGAGGGAAAGGCCATGCCCTCCCTCAGGATAAAACAAATAAAATGAGGACCAAACAAAATAATTTTCGTTCCTTTCGGAACTTCAAGGGTGGTCCCGTTTCAGCTTCCTCTGCTGCAAAGCAAGAGGGGAATTTTGCCCAAGCCAAGTCAGTCTGAAGACCTAACCAGGCTTGAAACAAGGGTGAACAGGCCAAGAAGCCTGCAGCTGCCTCTAAGACAGCATGAAAGGGTAGCCCCCGATCCGGGACCGGATCTAGTGGGGGGCAGACTCTCTGTCTTCGCTCAGGCTTGGGCAAGAGATGTTCACGATTCCTGGGCTTTAGAAATTGTGTCCCAGGGATATCTTCTGGACTTCAAAGACTCCCCCCCAAAGGGGAGATTTCACATTTCTCAATTGTCTGCAAATCAGACAAAGAGAGAGGCGTTCTTATGCTGTCTAGAAGGCCTACATACCATGGGAGTGATCCACCCAGTTCCAAAAGCGGAACAAGGGCTAGGGTTTTACTCAAACTTTCAGACCAATTTAGGGAACTTTCAGACCAATCTTGGATCTCAAAATTCTAAACAAATTCCTCAGAGTACCATCATTCAAGATGGAGACTATTCGGACTATTCTGCCTTTGATCCAGGAGGGTCAATATATGACTACTGTGGACTTAAAGGATGCGTATCTACACATCCCTATTCACAGAGATCATCATCAATTCCTCAGATTCGCCTTTCTGGACAGGCATTACCAGTTCATGGCCCTTCCCTTCGTGTTGGCCACGGCTCCCAGAATTTTCACAAAGGTGCTAGGGTCCCTTTTGGTGGTTCTAAGACCGCGGGGCATAGCAGTGGCGCCTTATCTAGACGACATCTTAATCCAACTAGCCAAGTCTCACACGGACATCATGTTGGCTTTTCTGAGATCTCACGGGAGGAAGGTGAACATAAAAAAGAGTTCTCTCTTCCCTCTCACAAGAGTTTCCTTCCTAGGGACTCTGATAGACTCGGTAGAAATGAAAATATTTCTGACGGAGGTCAGAAAATCAAAACTCTTAACCACTTGCCGAGATCTTCATTCCATTCCTCGGCCATCAGTGGCTCAGTGTATGGAGGTAATCGGACTCATGGTAGCGGCAATGGACATAGTTCCTTTTGCCCGCCTACACCTCAGACCACTGCAACTATGCATGCTCAAACAGTGGAATGGGGATTATGCAGATTTATCTCCTCAAATAAATCTGGACCAGGAGACCAGAGATTCTCTTCTCTGGTGGTTGTCTCAGGACCACTTTTCTCAGGGAATGTGTTTCCGCAGGCCAGAGTGGCTCATAGTAACGTCAGATGCCAGCCTGCTAGGCTGGGGTGCAGTCTGGAACTCCCTGAAAGCACAGGGCTTATGGTCTCAGGAGGAAACTCTCCTCCTGATAAACATTCTAGAACTGAGAGCGATATTCAATGCGCTTCAAGCGTGGCCTCAGCTTGATGCGGCCAAATTCATCAGATTTCAGTCGGACAACATCTCGACTGTAGCTTATATCAATCATCAAGGAGGAACACGGAGTTCTCTAGCGATGATGGAGGTAACCAAAATAATCCGATGGGCGGAGGATCACTCTTGCCATCTCTCAGCAATCCATATCCCAGGGGTAGAGAACTGGGAAGCGGATTTCCTAAGTCGTCAGACTTTTCATCCGGGGGAGTGGGAGCTCCATCCGGAGGTATTTGCCCAGCTGACTCAGCTATGGGACACACCAGAATTGGATCTGATGGCGTCCCGACAGAATGCCAAACTTCCTTGTTACGGGTCCAGGTCCCGGGATCCCCAGGCGGTACTGATAGATGCTCTAGCATTGCCCTGGTCCTTCAATTTTTCCTATGTATTTCCACCGTTTCCTCTCCTCCCACGTCTGGTTGCCAGAATCAAGCAGGAGAGGGCTTCGGTGATTCTGATAGCACCTGCGTGGCCACGCAGGACTTGGTATGCAGACCTAGTGGACATGTCATTGGTTCCACCGTGGTCTCTGCCAATGAGGCAGGACCTTCTAATCCAAGGTCCATTCACGCATCCAAATCTAATTTCTCTGCGTCTAACTGCTTGGAGATTGAACGCCTGATTCTATCAAAGTGTGGTTTCTCTGAGTCGGTCATTGATACCCTGATTCAAGCTAGAAAGCCTGTCACCAGGAGGATTTATCATAAGATTTGGCGCAAATATTTTTGTTGGTGTGAATCCAAGGGTTACTCATGGAGTAAGATTAGGATTCCTAGAATATTGTCTTTTCTCCAAGAAGGATTGGAGAAGGGATTATCAGCTAGTTCGTTAAAAGGACAAATATCTGCTTTGTCTATTCTTTTACACAAACGTCTGGCTGATGTCCCAGACATTCAAGCATTTAGTCAGGATCAAGCCTGTATTTAAACCTGTTGCTCCACCATGGAGCGTAAACATAGTTCTTAAAGTTCTTCAAGGGGTTCCATTTGAACCTATGCATTCCATAGATATTAAGCTTCTATCTTGGAAAGTTTTGTTTTTGATAGCTATCTCTTCGGCTCGAAGAGTTTCTGAGTTATCTGCTTTACAGTGTAACTCACCTTACCTTGTTTTCCATGCAGATAAGGTGGTTTTGTGTACCAAACCTGGGTTTCTTCCTAAGGTTGTTTCTAATAGGAATATCAATCAGGAGATTGTTGTTCCTTCACTGTGTCCTAATCCTTCATCAAAGAAGGAACGTCTGTTGCACAATCTTGATGTGGTTGCTGCTTTAAAGTTCTACTTACAAGCAACTAAAGATTTCTGTCAAACATCTTCATTGTTTGTTGTTTATTCTGGTAAACGGAGAGGTCAAAAGGCTATGGCTACCTCTCTTTCCTTTTGGCTGAAAAGCATCATCCGTTTGGCTTATGAGACTGCTGGCCAGCAGCCTCCTGAAAGAATTACTGCTCATTCTACTAGAGCAGTGGCTTCCACATGAGCTTTTAAAAATGAGGCTTCTGTTGAACAGATTTGTAAGGCGGCGACTTGGTCTTCGCTTCATACTTTTTTCCAAATTTTACAAATTCAATACTTTTGCTCCTTCGGAGGCTATTTTTGGGAGAAAGGTTCTACAAGCAGTGGTGCCTTCCGTTTAAGGTCCCTGTCTTGTCCCTCCCTTCATCCGTGTCCTAAAACTTTGGTATTGGTATCCCACAAGTATGGATGAATCTGTGGACTCGATACATCTTACAAGAGAAAACATAATTTATGCTTACCTGATAAATGTATTTCTCTTGTGATGTATCGAGTCCATGGCCAGCCCTGTTTATTAAGACAGGCAATATATTTTTATTTAAAAAACTTCAGTCACCACTGCACCCTATAGTTTCTCCTTTTTCTTCCTAGCCTTCGGTCGAATGACTGGGGGGTGGAGCTAAGGGAGGAGCTATATAGACAGCTCTGCTGTGGGTGCTCTCTTTGCCACTTCCTGTAGGAAAGGAGAATATCCCACAAGTATGGATGAATCCGTGGACTCGATACATCACAAGATAAATAAATTTATCAGGTAAGCATAAATTATGTTTTTGTTTATTTCATTCTGAAGGGTTAAAAAGTCTTCAAAAATGATGACATTTTTAACCCATATGCAGCACTGACACATGGTCATTATCCACATTATGATAGGCACGTTTTGTCATCCTTGGATGGTGGCTCCTCTTCTGCATTGCATTCTAGGTGTCCCACACTCCAGATATCTTATTTGGCATTGCTGTCTAGAGTAATTAAAATCCCATGATATCACCACAAACCTGATGATGTCACAGGGAACAAGGAAGTGCCCAGCATCAAAGGTACTTCCTATTTAATGAAACTGTGGATGTGGATATGTGAGCACACATATTAGCACCCAAGCAAGTTAAAGGGACATGAAACCCCTTATTTGACAGAAATAATTCTGCTCTTTTAAGATGTATGAGATCACCAGAAAATGTCAATAACCTGCAGCTGCAGTTAAAGTGATTTTCTACCTAAGGAAGTGACTCCTTATTGCAAAGGGTCACTTGTCCTGCTTGGATGCAGTGTATTACCTTCTTTAAATTAGGGATCTAATGCCTCTTAGGTACCAAGTCTACTAGGTGAGTTACAATGTTCTGGACTTTAAAAAGGTCCCTAGACAACTAATCTAAGCACTACGATGGGATAGAAATTCTATATAGGGTGATTTTTTTGTTCATGTATGTTTGGTGTATTTTTAATGTCTTCTTGGTAAGAGGCAGGAACAAAATGGGATGTCACCCTTCTAAAAAATCAGAATTTTGTGTAATTTTAAAATATATGTAATATTTTTTATGATTAAATATTTTATAAAATTACTTTCTGCATAAATTACAAGATGTGCAAAGTGAAAAAAAGAGATTTTCAATTTCTACTTTGTATTGGAAAATAAAGGTAACATTTTGGTGTTCTACAATTGATGCTAAATGTGAAACAATAGAATGTGTATTCTAAATATTTAGGAAATAATGACCAGTTTGTTGTTTTACCATGCACGAGATTCCTAGAAACGTATTTATTTTCTAAAAACCTACGTTATTTTATAAAATTATGGATCTGTATGAAAAACAAGGTATGATTTGCATGGGTACCTCACAGAAAAAATACTACCACTGGTGTATAAATAAAATGATTGTGTGCTACTAAAAAACAGCTCTAGTGTCTCAACACTATTTATATAAATAAATTATATAAATATTTTTTCCTTTTTAATTTACTCAAGGATGTTATCCAAAATGTCCCAAAGACCGTCCTTTCTTTGATGAGGACATAATGCGATGTGTTGCTCAAGCAAACTGTGGTTGTTATGACGACGATGGCAAACGATACAGTATAGGGGATATGGTTCCATCCTACAGAAATTGTGAAACATGGTAAGTTCTTTCAGGAAAAATCTCAAGTTGTCGCCTTAGGCCCTTATTCAAAATCAAGCGAACTGGCCAATTTGCATCAAAATCAGGAGGAAGTATTCACAATCAAGCGGTTCACAGCTCTTTGGCCGATGCATGAAATGCTGTAGGAAAATATATGCGGATGCAATTTGGCATCGGCAGTCATATTGGCTTGAAATCCTATTCAAAAAGCAAGCAAGAATATCAAGACTCTTGTATTCTCCCTGCAAATCTTCACCACCTACTTGCTGGCGAACACCATTGTAAGAAATGGAGGAAATACAACTAGACATCAGTACAGAAAAAAACTACTTGTATCTACATAATGGCTCATTTTATTGTTGGTTCAATTAAAGATTTAATTTGTTTTATGTCTAAAGGAACACACAGGACCTCTTGGCTTAAATTACTGAATAAAATTACTGAAAATTAGAAAAAAATATTTAAAGGGACATAAAACAAGTTGGGATAGAGACAAAATATAATATGTACTTTAATTACTTTACCTGCAAATTTATACTGCAGTGCCTCGCCATTAACCCTTTCTTTTTAGTTTCTGAATTGTAAAGCTCTAACTTCCCCACACATTTCCTTCTATGGCTGTATCTATATCTATTGTTGCTTTGGTAGAATACAAAAGTGCATAGAGATGATCTGCTGGAGCATGACTAGAAGCTGTGAACTCAGTGTAAATACAATGCCTGTGTCTATACACTGATAAGGGGGGTGGAGTTAGCTGCTTCAGGCAGCTTAGCTATGTAATTCATTTTGCTTATTTTAGAAAATTATTTTAAAATACTTTGCCAGCAATTTTTAAAAAAAATTTTTTTATGAAAACTATTTTTACTTAATTAGCCATTTTAGGATATGCACAGATCTCAACCTGTTTTATGTCCATTTAAAATAAAGAACCTTTGAAAGAAAAAGGCCAAAAAATAAAAACACCCCAATTTCTCTGTTTTTTTTTTTTTTCAAAATTCGCTGCCATTCGCATGAATATTGGCAATGTATTTTCCCTGCATTTCTTTTTGAACATGCATCAAAATATGACGTGGATTGAAGCGAGGCCTTACTCTAATAGGGATATAATAGTTTTAGCTTCCACTGTACAAAAAATAAGTCACTTTTGCCTCTTTTTCAGTATCTGCACCAAAAAGGGACGACGGTGCCAAACAGATCTCCAAGGTGGGTGCTGATTATTGTTTTAAAAAACAAACCAAAAAAATATTAACTTGTAAACTTAATTTCCTTTATAATATGAATAAACTATATTTTTGTACAAAATGGGTTTGAAACAATTAAATTAATATAGTGTTGGTTATGAAATACAAATGTAGTAGAATATCATAATCAATATAAGTATTGACATCCGTCAATTATTTTTGTAACTCAATGTTTGAGGACCACAATGCTTCTGGATTTATCACTTCTCTATTATTTTTATTACTGTCACAGCTTGTTATTGTTACTATGGAAATATGAAATATGACTATGGAGAGGTCATCTACAACACTACTGATGGTATCGGCGGCTGCATAACAGCAACATGCACATTTAATGGAACAATTAGCAGAAAAGTCTACCCATGTGTCCGAACCACTAAGGCTCCAACCACAACCTTCCATTTTGATACAACCACATCACCTCTAAATCTCTCCACAACAGGTAGGACAAAGGTTGCATCATATTGAAAGAGATGTACCTATGTTTTTAACATTGCATGTAATACACAGTATCTTTAGTTATTCATAAAGCTTTTGATTTCTAAAATATTATATAAAGTGTATTCCTCTGCAGCTTCTTTTATACACACATTTCCCAATGGCATCACTGTTTTATATGTTTGAGTTAGTAAAATATATGAGATAATTTAGATATTTTGTAGTTTTGTGTAATTTAAACCAAATTTAAATTGATTTCCCTGCAGCTCCAGTGAGTCCAACCTCTGTAGTATGTTTGGAGGAAGTCTGCAGCTGGTCAGTGTGGTATGACATCAGTAGGCCTAAATATGGTGAAAATGAAGGCGACTTTGAAACTTTTGAAAAGATAAGTGAAAGCGGTCATTCCATTTGTAAAGTCCCATCAAAGGTGAAATGTCGAGCACAGAAGTTCCCTAATATTCCAGTTGAAGACTTGGGTCAGATCATTCAGTGTAACAACTCTTTAGGCCTTATTTGTAAAAACAGAGACCAATTTTCTCAGCTCTGCTTTAACTATGAGATCCGTATACTGTGCTGTAATTATGTTCCCTGCAGACAGTCAACCAAATATCCTTCAAGTCTAATCGCTACATCTTCACAACCTATGTCTGTACCACTATTAGTAAAAACAACTATTCTTACTACTGAACGCATGAAAGTCACAACTAGACCAGTGACAGCTGAAAAAGAATCTACATCACAAAAACCTATTTCACTGAAAACTACTAAGGTGTCTACAACATCTGGTAAAGTCACATCTACAAAAACGACTACATTTGGTGTAAAAAGTACCACAAAAAAGCCATCTTCCAAAACTACTACAAATTCTGAAAAATCATCTACATCACAAAAACTTATTTCTGAGAAGACTACAATAGTATCAACTACATCTGGAAAAACAAGTAGTAAAGCAGTTACTACTAACATTAAAAGTACAACTAAATCATCCACTTCTAAGGTATCCACAGCATCGGTTAAAGCAACAACAAAGCAAGCTTCTTCCAGATTTACCACAGTGTTTCTTAAAACAACATCTGAATCATCATCTGAAGAAGAAAGTACATCCAAGAGACCTGTTTCTGAGAAAACTGCTAAAGTATCTACAGCAACTAGTAAAATAACATCTGCTAAAAGGTCCACTCCATTTGAAATGGGTACTACAAAAGGTGCATCTTCAAAACTAACAACCAGTTTCCAAAGGAAAACAACTGAGTCATCAGAAGAAGAATCTACCTCTCATAAACCTATTTCAACAAGAAATACAAAGGTGTCAACCTCATATGGAAAGTTTTCAAGCACTAAAACAGTTACTCCTAGTATAAAAACAACTAAACCATCCACTTCTAAGGTATCCACTGCATCAGTTAAAGTAACAACAAAGCAAGCTTCTTCCAGATTTACCACAGGGTTTCTTAAAACAACATCTGAATCTTCCTCAGAAGAAGAAAGTACATCCAAGAAATCTATTTCTGTTAAAACTACTAAAATTTCTACAGCGACTGGTAAAATGACATCTGCTAAAGGGTCCACAACATTTAAAATGGGTACTACAAAAGGAGCATCTTCAAAACTAACAACAGGTTTCAACATGAAAACAACTGGGTCATCAGAGGAAGAATCATCTGAATCATCATCTGAAGAAGAAAGTACATCCAAGAAACCTATTTCTGGGAAAACTACAAAAGTTTCTACAGCAACTGGTAAAATAACATCTGCTAAGAGGTCCAGTCCATTTGAAACTGGTACTACAAAAGGAGCATCTTCAAAACTAACAACCAGTTTCCAAAGGAAAACAACTGAGTCATCAGAAGAAGAATCCACCTCTCGTAAACCTATTTCAACAAGAACTACAAAGGTGTCAACCTCATATGGAAAGTTTTCAAGCACTAAAACAGTTACTCCTAGTATAAAAACAACTAAACCATCCACTTCTAAGGTATCCACTGCATCAGTTAAAGTAACAACAAAGCAAGCTTCTTCCAGATTTACCACAGGGTTTCTTAAAACAACATCTGAATCTTCCTCAGAAGAAGAAAGTACATCCAAGAAATCTATTTCTGTTAAAACTACTAAAATTTCTACAGCGACTGGTAAAATGACATCTGCTAAAGGGTCCACAACATTTAAAATGGGTACTACAAAAGGAGCATCTTCAAAACTAACAACAGGTTTCAACATGAAAACAACTGGGTCATCAGAGGAAGAATCATCTGAATCATCATCTGAAGAAGAAAGTACATCCAAGAAACCTATTTCTGGGAAAACTACAAAAGTTTCTACAGCAACTGGTAAAATAACATCTGCTAAGAGGTCCAGTCCATTTGAAACTGGTACTACAAAAGGAGCATCTTCAAAACTAACAACCAGATACCAAAGGAAAACAACTGAGTCATCAGAAGAAGAATCCACCTCTAGTAAACCTATTTCAACAAGAACTACAAAGGTGTCAACCTCATCTGGAAAGTTTTCAAGCACTAAAACAGTTACTCCTAGTATAAAAACAACTAAACCATCCACTTCTAAGGTATCCACTGCATCAGTTAAAGTAACAACAAAGCAAGCTTCTTCCAGATTTACCACAGGGTTTCTTAAAACAACATCTGAATCTTCCTCAGAAGAAGAAAGTACATCCAAGAAATCTATTTCTGTTAAAACTACTACAATTTCTACAGCAACTGGTAAAATGACATCTGCTAAAGGGTCCACAACATTTAAAATGGGTACTACAAAAGGAGCATCTTCAAGACTAACAACAGGTTTCAACATGAAAACAACTGGGTCATCAGAGGAAGAATCATCTGAATCATCATCTGAAGAAGAAAGTACATCCAAGAAACCTATTTCTGGGAAAACTACAAAAGTTTCTACAGCAACTGGTAAAATAACATCTGCTAAGAGGTCCAGTCCATTTGAAACTGGTACTACAAAAGGAGCATCTTCAAAACTAACAACCAGTTTCCAAAGGAAAACAACTGAGTCATCAGAAGAAGAATTCACCTCTCGTAAACCTATTTCAACAAGAACTACAAAGGTGTCAACCTCATCTGGAAAGTTTTCAAGCACTAAAACAGTTACTCCTAGTATAAAAACAACTAAACCATCCACTTCTAAGGTATCCACTGCATCAGTTAAAGTAACAACAAAGCAAGCTTCTTCCAGATTTACCACAGGGTTTCTTAAAACAACATCTGAATCTTCCTCAGAAGAAGAAAGTACATCCAAGAAATCTATTTCTGTTAAAACTACTAAAATTTCTACAGCGACTGGTAAAATGACATCTGCTAAAGGGTCCACAACATTTAAAATAGGTACTACAAAAGGAGCATCTTCAAAACTAACAACAGGTTTCAACATGAAAACAACTGGGTCATCAGAGGAAGAATCATCTGAATCATCATCTGAAGAAGAAAGTACATCCAAGAAACCTATTTCTGGGAAAACTACAAAAGTTTCTACAGCAACTGGTAAAATAACATCTGCTAAGAGGTCCAGTCCATTTGAAACTGGTACTACAAAAGGAGCATCTTCAAAACTAACAACCAGTTTCCAAAGGAAAACAACTGAGTCATCAGAAGAAGAATCCACCTCTCGTAAACCTATTTCAACAAGAACTACAAAGGTGTCAACCTCATATGGAAAGTTTTCAAGCACTAAAACAGTTACTCCTAGTATAAAAACAACTAAACCATCCACTTCTAAGGTATCCACTGCATCAGTTAAAGTAACAACAAAGCAAGCTTCTTCCAGATTTACCACAGGGTTTCTTAAAACAACATCTGAATCTTCCTCAGAAGAAGAAAGTACATCCAAGAAATCTATTTCTGTTAAAACTACTAAAATTTCTACAGCGACTGGTAAAATGACATCTGCTAAAGGGTCCACAACATTTAAAATGGGTACTACAAAAGGAGCATCTTCAAAACTAACAACAGGTTTCAACATGAAAACAACTGGGTCATCAGAGGAAGAATCATCTGAATCATCATCTGAAGAAGAAAGTACATCCAAGAAACCTATTTCTGGGAAAACTACAAAAGTTTCTACAGCAACTGGTAAAATAACATCTGCTAAGAGGTCCAGTCCATTTGAAACTGGTACTACAAAAGGAGCATCTTCAAAACTAACAACCAGATACCAAAGGAAAACAACTGAGTCATCAGAAGAAGAATCCACCTCTAGTAAACCTATTTCAACAAGAACTACAAAGGTGTCAACCTCATCTGGAAAGTTTTCAAGCACTAAAACAGTTACTCCTAGTATAAAAACAACTAAACCATCCACTTCTAAGGTATCCACTGCATCAGTTAAAGTAACAACAAAGCAAGCTTCTTCCAGATTTACCACAGGGTTTCTTAAAACAACATCTGAATCTTCCTCAGAAGAAGAAAGTACATCCAAGAAATCTATTTCTGTTAAAACTACTACAATTTCTACAGCAACTGGTAAAATGACATCTGCTAAAGGGTCCACAACATTTAAAATGGGTACTACAAAAGGAGCATCTTCAAGACTAACAACAGGTTTCAACATGAAAACAACTGGGTCATCAGAGGAAGAATCATCTGAATCATCATCTGAAGAAGAAAGTACATCCAAGAAACCTATTTCTGGGAAAACTACAAAAGTTTCTACAGCAACTGGTAAAATAACATCTGCTAAGAGGTCCAGTCCATTTGAAACTGGTACTACAAAAGGAGCATCTTCAAAACTAACAACCAGTTTCCAAAGGAAAACAACTGAGTCATCAGAAGAAGAATTCACCTCTCGTAAACCTATTTCAACAAGAACTACAAAGGTGTCAACCTCATCTGGAAAGTTTTCAAGCACTAAAACAGTTACTCCTAGTATAAAAACAACTAAACCATCCACTTCTAAGGTATCCACTGCATCAGTTAAAGTAACAACAAAGCAAGCTTCTTCCAGATTTACCACAGGGTTTCTTAAAACAACATCTGAATCTTCCTCAGAAGAAGAAAGTACATCCAAGAAATCTATTTCTGTTAAAACTACTAAAATTTCTACAGCGACTGGTAAAATGACATCTGCTAAAGGGTCCACAACATTTAAAATAGGTACTACAAAAGGAGCATCTTCAAAACTAACAACAGGTTTCAACATGAAAACAACTGGGTCATCAGAGGAAGAATCATCATCTGAAGAAGAAAGTACATCCAAGAAACCTATTTCTGGGAAAACTACAAAAGTTTCTACAGCAGCTGGTAAAATAACATCTGCTAAGAGATCCAGTCCATTTGAAACTGGTACTACAAAAGGAGCATCTTCAAAACTAACAACCAGTTTCCAAAGGAAAACAACTGAGTCATCAGAAGAAGAATCCACCTCTCGTAAACCTATTTCAACAAGAAATACAAAGGTGTCAACCTCATATGGAAAGTTTTTAAGCACTAAAACAGTTACTCCTAGTATACAAACAACTAAACCATCCACTTCTAAGGTATCCACTGCATCAGTTAAAGTAACAACAAAGCAAGCTTCTTCCAGATTTACCACAGGGTTTCTTAAAACAACATCTGAATCTTCCTCAGAAGAAGAAAGTACATCCAAGAAATCTATTTCTGTTAAAACTACTAAAATTTCTACAGCAACTGGTAAAATGACATCTGCTAAAGGGTCCACAACATTTAAAATGGGTACTACAAAAGGAGCATCTTCAAAACTAACAACAGGTTTCAACATGAAAACAACTGGGTCATCAGAGGAAGAATCATCTGAATCATCATCTGAAGAAGAAAGTACATCCAAGAAACCTATTTCTGGGAAAACTACAAAAGTTTCTACAGCAACTGGTAAAATAACATCTGCTAAGAGGTCCAGTCCATTTGAAACTGGTACTACGAAAGGAGCATCTTCAAAACTAACAACCAGTTTCCAAAGGAAAACAACTGAGTCATCAGAAGAAGAATCCACTTCTCGTAAACCTATTTCAACAAGAACTACAAAGGTGTCAACCTCATATGGAAAGTTTTCAAGCACTAAAACCGTTACTCCTAGTATAAAAACAACTAAACCATCCACTTCTAAGGTATCCACTGCATCAGTTAAAGTAACAACAAAGCAAGCTTCTTCCAGATTTACCACAGGGTTTCTTAAAACAACATCTGAATCTTCCTCAGAAGAAGAAAGTACATCCAAGAAATCTATTTCTGTTAAAACTACTAAAATTTCTACAGCAACTGGTAAAATGACATCTGCTAAAGGGTCCACAACATTTAAAATGGGTACTACAAAAGGAGCATCTTCAAAACTAACAACAGGTTTCAACATGAAAACAACTGGGTCATCAAAGGAAGAATCATCTGAATCATCATCTGAAGAAGAAAGTACATCCAAGAAACCTATTTCTGGGAAAACTACAAAAGTTTCTACAGCAACTGGTAAAATAACATCTGCTAAGAGGTCCAGTCCATTTGAAACTGGTACTACGAAAGGATCATCTTCAAAACTAACAACCAGTTTCCAAAGGAAAACAACTGAGTCATCAGAAGAAGAATCCACTTCTCGTAAACCTATTTCAACAAGAACTACAAAGATGTCAACCTCATATGGAAAGTTTTCAAGCACTAAAACCGTTACTCCTAGTATAAAAACAACTAAACCATCCACTTCTAAGGTATCCACTGCATCAGTTAAAGTAACAACAAAGCAAGCTTCTTCCAGATTTACCACAGGGTTTCTTAAAACAACATCTGAATCTTCCTCAGAAGAAGAAAGTACATCCAAGAAATCTATTTCTGTTAAAACTACTAAAATTTCTACAGCAACTGGTAAAATGACATCTGCTAAAGGGTCCACAACATTTAAAATGGGTACTACAAAAGGAGCATCTTCAAAACTAACAACAGGTTTCAACATGAAAACAACTGGGTCATCAGAGGAAGAATCATCTGAATCATCATCTGAAGAAGAAAGTACATCCAAGAAACCTATTTCTGGGAAAACTACAAAGGTTTCTACAGCAGCTGGTAAAATAACATCTGCTAAGAGGTCCAGTCTATTTGAAACTGGTACTACAAAAGGAGCATCTTCAAAACTAACAACCAGTTTCCAAAGGAAAACAACTGAGTCATCAGAAGAAGAATCCACCTCTCGTAAACCTATTTCAACAAGAAATACAAAGGTGTCCACCTCATATGGAAAGTTTTCAAGCACTAAAACAGTTACTCCTAGTATAAAAACAACTAAACCATCCACTTCTAAGGTATCCACTGCATCAGTTAAAGTAACAACAAAGCAAGCTTCTTCCAGACTTACCACAGGGTTTCTTAAAACAACATCTGAATCTTCCTCAGATGAAGAAAGTACATCCAAGAAATCTATTTCTGTTAAAACTACTAAAATTTCTACAGCAACTGGTAAAATTACATCTGCTAAAGGGTCCACAACATTTAAAATGGGTACTACAAAAGGAGCATCTTCAAAACTAACAACAGGTTTCAACATGAAAACAACTGGGTCATCAGAGGAAGAATCATCTGAATCATCATCTGAAGAAGAAAGTACATCCAAGAAACCTATTTCTGGGAAAACTACAAAAGTTTCTACAGCAACTGGTAAAATAACATCTGCTAAGAGGTCCAGTCCATTT
This sequence comes from Bombina bombina, assembly GCF_027579735.1. NCBI lineage: Eukaryota > Metazoa > Chordata > Amphibia > Anura > Bombinatoridae > Bombina > Bombina bombina. Next base: position 50,539,771 of record NC_069505.1, on the reverse strand, counting down.
GAAACTGGTACTACGAAAGGATCATCTTCAAAACTAACAACCAGTTTCCAAAGGAAAACAACTGAGTCATCAGAAGAAGAATCCACTTCTCGTAAACCTATTTCAACAAGAACTACAAAGGTGTCAACCTCATATGGAAAGTTTTCAAGCACTAAAAGCGTTACTCCTAGTATAAAAACAACTAAACCATCCACTTCTAAGGTATCCACTGCATCAGTTAAAGTAACAACAAAGCAAGCTTCTTCCAGATTTACCACAGGGTTTCTTAAAACAACATCTGAATCTTCCTCAGAAGAAGAAAGTACATCCAAGAAATCTATTTCTGTTAAAACTACTAAAATTTCTACAGCAACTGGTAAAATGACATCTGCTAAAGGGTCCACAACATTTAAAATGGGTACTACAAAAGGAGCATCTTCAAAACTAACAACAGGTTTCAACATGAAAACAACTGGGTCATCAGAGGAAGAATCATCTGAATCATCATCTGAAGAAGAAAGTACATCCAAGAAACCTATTTCTGGGAAAACTACAAAGGTTTCTACAGCAGCTGGTAAAATAACATCTGCTAAGAGGTCCAGTCTATTTGAAACTGGTACTACAAAAGGAGCATCTTCAAAACTAACAACCAGTTTCCAAAGGAAAACAACTGAGTCATCAGAAGAAGAATCCACCTCTCGTAAACCTATTTCAACAAGAAATACAAAGGTGTCCACCTCATATGGAAAGTTTTCAAGCACTAAAACAGTTACTCCTAGTATAAAAACAACTAAACCATCCACTTCTAAGGTATCCACTGCATCAGTTAAAGTAACAACAAAGCAAGCTTCTTCCAGACTTACCACAGGGTTTCTTAAAACAACATCTGAATCTTCCTCAGATGAAGAAAGTACATCCAAGAAATCTATTTCTGTTAAAACTACTAAAATTTCTACAGCAACTGGTAAAATGACATCTGCTAAAGGGTCCACAACATTTAAAATGGGTACTACAAAAGGAGCGTCTTCAAAATTAACAACAGGTTTCAACATGAAAACAACTGGGTCATCAGAGGAAGAATCATCTGAATCATCATCTGAAGAAGAAAGTACATCCAAGAAACCTATTTCTGGGAAAACTACAAAAGTTTCTACAGCAACTGGTAAAATAACATCTGCTAAGAGGTCCAGTCCATTTGAAACTGGTACTACGAAAGGAGCATCTTCAAAACTAACAACCAGTTTCCAAAGGAAAACAACTGAGTCATCAGAAGAAGAATCCACTTCTCGTAAACCTATTTTAACAAGAACTACAAAGGTGTCAACCTCATATGGAAAGTTTTCAAGCACTAAACCAGTTACTCCTAGTATAAAAACAACTAAACCATCCACTTCTAAGGTATCCACTGCATCAGTTAAAGTAACAACAAAGCAAGCTTCTTCCAGATTTACCACAGGGTTTCTTAAAACAACATCTGAATCTTCCTCAGAAGAAGAAAGTACATCCAAGAAATCTATTTCTGTTAAAACTACTAAAATTTCTACAGCAACTGGTAAAATGACATCTGCTAAAGGGTCCACAACATTTAAAATGGGTACTACAAAAGGAGCGTCTTCAAAATTAACAACAGGTTTCAACATGAAAACTACTGGGTCATCAGAGGAAGAATCATCTGAATCATCATCTGAAGAAGAAAGTACATCCAAGAAACCTATTTCTGGGAAAACTACAAAAGTTTCTACAGCAGCTGGTAAAATAACATCTGCTAAGAGATCCAGTCCATTTGAAACTGGTACTACAAAAGGAGCATCTTCAAAACTAACAACCAGTTTCCACAGGAAAACAACTGAGTCATCAGAAGAAGAATCCACCTCTCGTAAACCTATTTCAACAAGATCTACAGAGTTATCAACCTCATATGGAAAGTTTTCAAGCACTAAAGCTTTTACTCCTAGTATAAAAACAACTAAACCATCCACTTCTAAGGTATCCACTGCATCGGTGAAAGTAACAACAAAGCAATCTTCTTCCAGATCTACCAAAGGGTTTCTTAAAACAACATCTGAATCATCATCTGAAGAAGAAAGTACATCCAAGAAACCTGTTTCTGAGAAAACTGCTAAAGTTTCTACAACTACTGGTAAAATTACATCTGCTAAAAAGTCCACTCCATTTGAAATAGGTACTACAAAAGTAGCTTCTTCAAAACTAACAACAGGTTTCAACATGAAAACAACTGGGTCATCGGAAGTAGAATCTACCTCTCGTAAACCTATTTCAACAAGATCTACAAAAGTTTCGACCTCATATGGGGAGTTCTCAAGCACCAAAACAGTTACTCCTGGTATAAAAACAACTAAACCATCCTCTAAGGTATCCACTGCATCGGTTAAAGTAACAACAAAAGCAACTTCTTCCAGGTTTTCCACATCTGAATCATCATCTGAAGAGGAAAGTACATCCAAAAAACCTATTTCAATGAAAACTACAAAAGCTACTGGTTTTCAGCAATCAACTATTGGGTCATCAGAGGAAGAAAGCACGCCCACTACCAAGTGTCTATGTAGTGTTAATGGGTCCTTGATTCCACCTGGTAAGTACATCTGCTACAAGCAAAAGTTAAGCAACTAGTAATCATTATGCAATACCATTATGTAATACCAATACTTTTCAAATCTATTTTCTTTAGTATTTTTTATTATAGTTCATTAATACATTATTTGCCCTTCCTCTATTTTTTATAAGTATCCGCCATTGTTTGGTTGTTTTTATAGGCAGCAAGTTGTTAAGCAGGGCTAAGTGTAATTTAGAAACCCATTGACATAGAGGCACAGTTTTACAATTAATAATTAATTGAGACTGTATAAATGTGATTAATTGGGATCAGTGTGAAGGTAAATGTATGCTTTTGATCATGTTAACTGATTTTGAAATACCAACCACTACTTACAAACTAGCTACCTGAGTTTAGGTTACACCAATTTGTTTGAAGGTTTATATACCAAGACTCATGTAATTTATAGTTACTGCTGGGAAAATGAATCTATGTATGTTACAGTTGTGATAACATACTGATATATTACAGGTAAAATGTTATACAACACAACTGATAATGCTGGTTGGTGTTTCTACGCACAATGTAATGCGAGATGCCAAGTGGAGAGGTACAGTGAAGAATGTCATAGGTCTACAGCTCCCACAATGGCAGGCAGCACCACAACTGCAAAATCAGTCACTGCAAGAACATCTGCAGTCACCTCTAAAAAGACAAGTAGCGCAACAATAGACAAGAGTACAAAGATGTCTACAACAAGAACGTCCACATCAAGAACGTCCACATCAAGTACCAGGTCCTCCTCTTATGAGTGCAGTGCAGTAACGCCTCCAAGAAAGGTATATATGTCTTATTGAGGTCAATGTAACACTTGTTTATTGAAAATATTTGATGGCAGTAACATTTTTTTTTCAGAGGAATATTTGTTACCTTTTGAATGTCATTTTGTAAATATTTGACCATTTTCTGGTAATAATTGTTTTCAAGAAAGCAGAATGTTATCATATAACTGAGACATTTATTCATTTTCCTCTTCCCACAGTTGAGTGAAACCTGGGTAATGGACAAATGTACAAATGCAACTTGCACTGGGCAAAATGAGATAATTATGAACACAATGAAATGCGCACCTATTAATAAACTGGTCTGTGCTAACCGCTTTCAACCCAAGAAGACATATGACGAGAGTGGTTGCTGCTATCAAAATGAGTGTGAATGTGAGTTAGTCTTACACCATTGGAATATGGAAAATGTATTATAAGCATGTGACTTTGTAGTAAAAAAATATATTAGATAGACATAACATTATCAGACAATTTAATGAGCACACTCAGAACATAATACAGTAGGAGTTGGAAACCTAAACATATCTCATTTACAGAAATGCCCTGTAATGTAACATATTGCTGCATGCCAGAGTAAAATGTAAAGGGATCTTAACCAGTAAATACGCACTGGACATAATGATGTATTTAATGCACTAATTTGTCTCAGAATACTACATAGAGGTATTTTTGTACAATTATATTAGTTGTTTAAATATTGAAAATGTAACGTTTTGCTTCTATTAAGTAGTGGGAGCGGCCATGTTTGAACTTGTTTTCTGTTTATTGCTTTTTGTGTAAACAAAGCTGTGGGGAATCCCTTTTAGATTATCCTATTTTCCACACAGTCTGGTTTGGACAGTTTTTTTCATTTTATTACTGGACGTAATTTTAGCACTAGTAACTCTGCGATGCTAGGTGTTTTTTAACCCCTTTGTAACAATGTACCACTTAGGAGCCACAGGACACTGCTAGTCTCTAGCAGATATAGCCTGTAAGCCAATCAGCAACGGCAATCACACAACCCAGCTGTGCCACTACTGTTGTTAATTGGCTCAGCAACTGTATCTGCTCGGGACCAGCTCCTAAGGGGTACTTTATCTATGTGTTTAAACCATTTGAAGCAGCTGAACAAATAGAATTTGCAGGGTTGCTAGTGCTAAACTTACAGTATATACTCTAATGAATAAGAGCATACCATTTTTGTTCTATATTGTCCCTTAAAGCTTTTTGTTAATTTGCAAATTCAGTCTTAATGTAGTTACTTGTCAGGGCAACAATTTATCTTCATACAGTTTGCTGAATTATTATGAATAAAAATCTAAATGGAGATTGTACACAGTTCTGTCATTCATATAAAAAGGTGTTTACGATTGAAGGTGAAATCAGTAAAACATGCTCATTAGATATTTGCTTCTCAACTAACAAACTAGTGTTAAACAAGAACAAGCCTCCAAACGTCTAAGGAGAAAAACAAACATTTATTTCAAATTATTAAACAAAATATATATATATTTGTTCAGGTAGCAAACCGTTTATCCAAACTGTTTGGGACTGGAAAAGGTTTGGATTTTGGAATATTTGCATCTGTAAAATAAGACCAGCTTATACCCGCAACCTAAGTATAATCAATACTTTTATATACATAGCACGGCACCATCATAAGGATAGTACATTACTGTCATCAGAAAGGTAACAGTTGTTTTAAATAAATATAGAGGACCTTTAGTATTTTAGAACACAAAAAAACAAAGATTCAGGCAGAGAAATGTGTGACTTAATTTTGGGAGGAAAATGGTAGCTTATAAATACATTTCAGATATAAGAACAGGGGGGGCGCCTCATGTGCAGGATCATCAAGTGTGTGTGTGAATACAATATAGCATAAGCTAAATGGGTACTCACATATTAGTAGAGCACACCAACGTGCTAGTAGGTGCAGGCTGTAGAATTATCGGGTGTAACAGCTCACCCCCAGCTCGGATTTCCTATGCGCTGCAGTAGATATATTAAGCACTAAATGTGCAGATCAATCAAAATATGATTACATCTAGTTCGAAAATTTTCCACAGACATTTTCCCAATGGACAGGATCCAAGTGTATAGGAGTACTAGTGGTTGTACTCCATAAAAGTATATATATATCGGTAAGCACAGGCGGGTAAGGTATTTCCACTCAAAACTGTTTTTTATAAAAACTGTATTTATTTAAAAAAGTATAAAAAGAAAGTACAACAAGTGGAGAAGGGGTATTCAGATATCCCCCTGTACATGCAACGCGTTTTTCGGCTCTATAAGGCCGTCTCCTCAGGCATAGTATTCACCTTACCAAAATACCAAAAAAACAGTTTTGAGTGGAAATACCTTACCCGCCTGTGCTTACCGATATATATACTTTTATGGAGTACAACCACTAGTACTCCTATACACTTGTATCCTGTCCATTGGGAAAATGTCTGTGGGGTGAGCTGACACACCTGTCTTAAATCTGCCAGTCTGCTGCTACCAGCACATTGGTGTGCTTGGTCAGCATGTGAGTACCCATTTAGCGTTTACGAACTAGATGTAATCATATTTTGATTGATCTGCACATTTAGTGCCTTTTTCTCTATGCTTTATATATCTACTGCAGTGCATAGGAAATCCGAGCTGGGGGTGAGCTGTTACACCCGATAATTCTAAAGCCTGCACCTACTAGCACATTGGTGTGCTCTACTAATATGTGAGTACCCATTTAGCTTATGCTATATTGTATTCACACACACACTTGATGATCCTGCACATGAGGCGCCCCTCTGTTCTTCTTATATCTGCAGTTTTTAACCCGAATCAGTCGGTGAGGAGGAGGCAGCCAGCATACGTTAACCTAATATTAAAGAGGACTTTCTTATACCCTAGAAGTGCATCTTGTTAAACCTGGGACTTTCCTCTGTACTGTTGAATTTTGTATGTACAATTAACTATGGTCACGATTACATATTATATGGTATAGTACACTTGGCATGCTAACTATTAGTATATATATATATATATATATATATATATATATACTCTGTATATATATATATATATATATATATATATATATATACATATAGTCTCTTTTAAGCACCCCCTTAGATTGGATTATAATATATAAATAAATTTCGTTTTAAAAAAAATATGAATAAAAAAAGTGAGATTTGGGCATTTTTACCTGTAATTCTTTTTAAAATATTATCATTCAGGTGAATTTCCTTGCACACCTAGATAGTTATTCACCTATTGTTACTTAATTGTAATAAAATGTGAAGAACCTGCTGTAAAACGTTGTTCTTTTAAATACTCAGGTGTCTGCGGCGGATGGGGTGTGGCTCATTACATCACCTTTGACGGCACCTACTATGACTTCAGTGGAAGATGCACCTATGTCCTGGTCCAGCAGATCACACCACGCTTTGACCATTTTAGAGTTTACATCAATAATTTCTCTTGTAACCCAGATGATCCTGATTGTGTTAAGACTCTTCGCATCATGTACAAGACTGACACAGTAGTGCTAATGTCTCAGGAAGTGAAAAAACGACCTTTGAACAAGGTAACAAGGCCTTGGGTACAGAAAATGAATGTAACTTCCATAACGCAGAGCAGATGCACTGAGAAACTGGAAGAAACTGATAAACTTGAATTAGATACTTAAATGGATATTCCGGTCAAAATGTAAATGTTCATAGATGAATTACATCTTTGAATAGATACATCTTTGCAATATTATTATTATTATTATTATCGGTTATTTGTAGAGCGCCAACAGATTCCGCAGCGCTATTAACAAAGGCGGAGTACAAAAAACAGTTATAGGGATCAAATCGGTAGAGGGTCCTGCCAAGAGTTGCACTGTTGTAGTCAGCTCTTGAGAAGGTGATCAACAAACAGCTGGACTCTTAAGCTTACATGCTAGGGGGGTTCAGGGGATAGCAATGGAGGAGAGGAACTGGTATAAAGTAAGGTTAGCGTAGGTTGTATGCATCCCTAAACAGTAGAGTCTTTAGGGAGCACTTGAAGCTTTTAAAACTAGAAGAGAGTCTAGTGGAGCGAGGCAGAGAGTTCCACAAGATGGGAGCCAGTCTGGAGAAGTTCTGTAAACGGGAGTGTGATGAGGTGACAAGAGAGGAGGAGAGTAGGAGGTCTTGAGCAGAGCGAAGGGGACGAGAAGGAGAGTATCTGGAGACAAGATCTGAGATATAGGGGGGAGCAGTGCAGCTGAGGGCTTTGTATGTTAGAGTGAAAATTTTGTGTTTGATCCTAGAGGCAAGAGGAAGCCAGTGAAGAGATTGGCAGAGAGGTGCAGCAGATGAAGAGCGACTTGTAAGGAAGATGAGTCTGGCAGAGGCATTCATTAAGGATTATAAAGGAGCTAGGCAGTAGGTGGGGAGACCAGAGAGGACAGAGTTGCAGTAATCGAGGCGGGAGAGGATGAGAGAGTGGATTAAAATCTTAGTTGTGTCTTGTGTAAGGAAGTGTCTAATTTTAGAGATGTTTTTAAGGTGGAAGCGGCAGGCTTTAGCCAAAGACTGAATGTGAGGAGTGAAAGAAAGATCTGAGTCAAATGTGACCCCGAGACATCGGGCATGTGGGGTAGGGGTAATGATGGAGTTGTCGACAATTATAGAGAGATTGGGGGTGGAGAGTTTTGAAGAAGAGGGGAAAATAAGGAGCTCAGTTTTGGAGAGATTTAGCTTGAGGTAGTGAGAGGACATCCAGTTGGAGATGTGAGAAAGACAGTTAGTGACACGGGTTAGCAATGAAGGAGAAAGGTCTGGTGCAGAGAAGTAGATTTGGGTGTCGTCGGCATACAAATGATATTGTAAACCATGGGACTTTATTAGGGAACCTAGTGATGACGTGTAGATTGAGAAGAGAAGGGGACCGAGGACAGAGCCTTGCGGTACTCCGACAGAAAGTGGTGACGGGGCAGAGGAGGCCCCAGAGAAGGCTACACTAAAGGTACGGTTTGACAGGTAGGAAGAGAGCCACGAGAGGGCTGTGTCACATATGCCGAAGGATTGGAGGGTTTGGAGCAAGAGAGGGTGGTCAACAGTGTCAAAGGCTGCGGACAGATCAAGGAGAATAAGCAGAGAGAAGTGGCCTTTTGATTTTGCTGTAAGTAGGTCGTTGGTAACCTTAACAATTGCTGTTTCTGTGGAGTGATGGGGACGAAATCCAGATTGCAATGGGTCAAGGAGGGAGTTTATTGTAAGGAAATGGGAAAGGCGTGCATAAGCTAGTTTTTCGAGAAGCTTTGATACAAGAGGGAGGAGGGAAATAGGGCGGTAGTTGGATGGGGAGGTAGGATCAAGGGAAGGTTTTTTGAGGATAGGTGTGACCAGTGCATGTTTCAGCGATGAGGGAAATATACCGGTGCTGAAGGAGAGGTTGAAAGTGTGTGTGAGTATAGGGGTAAGGGTGGCAGAGAGGGAGGGGAGTAGCTGTGAGGGGATAGGGTCAAGGGGACAGGTAGTGAGGTGAGAGCGCAGTATAAGTGCCGAAACTTCATCCTCAGTAACAGGGGAGAATGAGCTAAGTTTAAGGTTATGTGGGTTGTGGTTGATTGAGAGCATTTGAGGGGGTGAGGGAATGGAATTATGTTGAGAGACGATTTCATTTCTGATGGCGTTGATTTTGTTATTGAAGTGGTTGGCAAAGTCTTGAGCTGACAGAGAAGTTGTATTAGGAGGTGGGGGAGGGCGGAGAAGAGTATTGAAAGTGGAGAACAAACGTTTTGGGTTTGAAGAAAGATTAGAGATAAGAGTAGAGAAGTAGTGTTGCTTATGGAAATTAAGGGCAGAGTAGTAGGAGTTCAAGATAAATTTGTAGTGTTGAAAATCAGCTGAACTCCTAGATTTTCTCCAGTGCCGCTCAGCAGTACGGGAACATCTGCGTAGGTATCGTGTCAGTGGAGTATGCCAGGGCTGAGGATGAGTGTTTGATTTCCGAGCTATGGTAAGAGGGGCGAGATTGTCAAGGACGGATGTAAGGGTGGAATTATAGTGGCAGATAGATTGGTCAGGGCATGAAAAGGAGGAGAAGGATGAGAGGAGAGGTTTGATGGAATTAGAAAGCTGTTGTTGATCTAATGATGTAATGGTTCTGTGAAGTTTGGTGTGAGGAGCAGAAGGAGGGAGAGTTGTAGGGAGGGATGATATGTTGCAAGTAAGGAGATGGTGGTCAGAAAGAGGAAAGGGGGAGTTTGTGAAGTTTGAGAGGGTGCATCGATAGCTAAAGATCAGGTCAAGGGAGTGACCATCTTTGTGAGTGGGAGAATCAGTCCATTGTGACAAACCAAAAGAGGAAGTGAGTTGCAGAAGTTGTTTTGCAGAGGAGGCAGTGGGATTGTCAAGAGGGATGTTGAAGTCACCAAGAATGAGGGAAGGGGTGTCTGAGGAAAGGAAATAAGGTAGCCATGCAGCCAAGTGATCTAGAAATTGAGTTGAGGAGCCAGGAGGACGGTATATGACTGCGACACGTATAGAAAGAGGAGAGAATAAGCGAATCATGTGGGTTTCGAATGAAGAAAATGTGAGGGAAGAGATGGGGTGTATTTGTTGAAAGGTGCAATGAGAGGAAAGTAAAATACCAACACCACCTCCTTGTCTATTACCAGACCTAGGAGTGTGGCTGAAGTGGAGACCCCCATGTGACAGAGCAGCAGTGGATGCTGTGTCTAGGGGAGAGAGCCAGGTTTCTGTTAGGGCCAGAAGGTTGAGGGAGCGGGAGATAAAGAGGTCATGTAAAGAAGTGAGTTTGTTGCAAACAGAGCGAGAGTTCCAAAGTGCACAAGTGAAAGGGGAAGTGGCTTTTGATGCAAGATGAATGTGAGTAAGGTTGTCAGAGTTTTGTTTTTTGAGTCTGTGGGATGGTACACATGGATGTGCACGGCTCCGCAGTTGTTGGGGACCAGGATTAGGGGAGATGTCGCCAGCAGTTAGTAGAAGCAAGAGGGAGAGTGACATAAGATGAGATACAGATTTGCAGTAGTGAGACTGCTTTTGAGACAAGGTGCAGGGGGGAGAGAGAGTGTTTAGGAATAGGTAAAGTTCATGAGTACAAAAGTAATGTGAGTTTAAGAGAGATGGGCTAATAAACAGTGCAGGTGGAGATATACATATAGATGTATTGGCAAAAATGCTTCTGGTAAAAGTTATCACGGTTTTATTGTTAGCATTATTCTCTGCATGTGCATGTGAAGCATAGATAGATATGCTCAGTGCACCAGGATTTTGAATACTGCAGCTGCTCAGAGAGCCAGTGGGGCTTGTAATCATGTCAACAATTAACACATGGAGTCATTACCAAATGGTACAAGCACCTTAGTCTCTCTGAGTAAGTGCTGTGTTTAAAATGCTGGTGCACGGTGCATACTTAAATACACATTTGAAACAGCTATAGCTTTTATTATAAGCATTTTTTCTAATACATTTATATTACAAAAATGCTTCCATTCAAAACTGAAACTCATCCATGTGGACCCCAATTTTGGCTGGAATGTCCCTTTAAATAAACAAATAATCAGAGGTTAAAGGGATATTAAACCCCCGAAAAATATTTTTAGATTCAGAGCATACAAGTTTAAAAAAGTTTCCAATGTATGTCTATTATCAAATTTGCTTCGTTCCCTAGAAGAGATATCTAGGTAGGCATCTGGCGCACTACATGACAGGAAATAGTGCTGCTATTTAGTGCTCTGGCAAATGTATTACATTCTTGTAAAACTGCTGTCATATTGTGTTCCAGACACGTGCACGCTCCTTAGTTTACCTCCCTGATTTTCGACAAAAGATAACAAGAGAACAAAGAACAGTTGATAATAGAAGTAAATTAGAAAGTTGTTTAAAACTGTATTCTCTATCTGAATCATGAAAGGAAAATTTTGAGTTTCATGTCCCTTTAAGGCTAATGGAGTGAATGAGGCTTGAAAAACTTTATAATGTTTGGGAAAAATACAATAGAGAAATTGCTTTAAGCATTATTCTTGTATTAAAGGGGCACGAAACCCACAATTTTTCTTTCATGATTCGGATAGAGCATTCAATTATAAAAACATTTTAATTACTTTATGAAATTTGCTTCATTCTCCTATTATTCTTTGTTAAACAGTAGGTAGTGGACACATGCCGGAAGCACTACATGACAGGAAATAATGCTGCCATCTAGTGCTCGTGTGCAATCCCGCCCCGCTGCGAGCGTGCAGCCAATCACGCGCAGGTAGTGACTGTTAATCTCCCTGTTCAGGAAAGTCTGGGGAGATTGAAATCCGCCACATAACAGGTGGAGAATTGGGTTGAGATGATCACTTCTTAAATCTCGAATGCAGACTTGTGCAAACCTGCAGCCGATGGGGACCCCTTGATATACATAGAGCATACTGTTACTATGAATGCTGGTGGTTGGAGGGTGGGTTTTGTTTTCTGAGAAACATATCCAAACTATTTTGTAAATAATATATGTAATGATATACTCTTGTACTTTCAGGTGTATGTAAATGATGTATGTAATGATATACTCTTGTACTTTCAGGTGTATGTAAATGATGTATGTAATGATATACTCTTGTACTTTCAGGTGTATGTAAATGATGTATGTAATGATATACTCTTGTACTTTCAGGTGTATGTAAATGATGTATGTAATGATATACTCTTGTACTTTCAGGTGTATGTAAATGATGTATGTAATGATATACTCTTGTACTTTCAGGTGTATGTAAATGATGTATGTAATGATATACTCTTGTACTTTCAGGTGTATGTAAATGATGTATGTAATGATATACTCTTGTACTTTCAGGTGTATGTAAATGATGTATGTAATGATATACTCTTGTACTTTCAGGTGTATGTAAATAATATATGTAATGATATACTCTTGTACTTTCAGGTGTATGTAAATGAGAAGATAGTTTATCCAGCATTCTCACAAAATGGCATAAACATCATTGACTCTGGTATATTCTTGGTTGTGGAGATACCAGAGCTGGGAGCATACATTTCATTTAATGTATTAAGCTTCACCATCAAGTTGCCGTACAGCAAATTCTTCAGCAATACAGAAGGCCACTGTGGTAAGGATGCCCTTGTCTTGCCATGTCCACTGTTGCTTCTCTGACATTTAGACATAGAGGCCCATTTATCAAGCACCGAATGGAGCTTGAAGGGCCGTGTTTCTGGCGAGTCTTCAGACTTGCCAGAAACAGCAGTTATGAAGCAGCGCTGCTCCATAACCCTGTCCGTCTGCTCTGAGCAGGTGGACAGGAATCGCCACAAATCAACCCGATCGAGTACGATCGGGTTGATTGACACCTCCCTGCTGGCGGCCGATTGGCCGCGAGTCAGCAGGGGGCTGCATTGCAGTGCTGAATACGGAGAGCTTATTGCTCTCCGCATTCAGCGAGGTCTTGCGGACCTGATCCGCACTGTTGGATCAGGTCCGCAAGACCTTTGATAATTCGGCCCCATAGTGCTTTATGAGTGCATAAGAAAATTCTTTCTGCTTGTTCCATGTTAAAAAAAATCTATGAATTTAAAGGGACATGAAACACATTTTTTGTCTTTCAGAATTCAGATAGAACATACAATTTTAAACAATTTTCCAATTTACTTCTATTATCAAATCTGCTTTGTTCCCTTGATATCCTTTGCAGAAGGAGCAGCGCTGCACTACTGATTGCTAGCTGAACACATCTAGTCAGCCAATCACAAGAGACAAATGTGTGCAGGCTCCAATCACCAGCTAGCTCCCTCTAGTGTAGGATATGTACATATTATTTTTCAACAAAGGGATACTAAGAGAACAAAGTACATTTGAAAATAGAAGTGAATTTAAAAATATCTTAAAATGACACGTTCTATCTGAATCATGAAAGTTTAATGTTTACTTTCCTATCCCTTTAATAAATATCATATGATTGTTCATTGTTACTACAGCACATAATAAATCTCATCTCTCTTTATCTAAAGGAAAATGCTCTAACAATCGCCTTGATGATTGCATCTTGCCCAGTGGAGCTTTGGCACCATCGTGTGTTCAAATGGCAGGAAACTGGGGTGCGCCAGGTCAAGATCCATCTTCCTGCAGCCCTATTCCCACCACCACCACTAGATCTACTCTCCGATCATCCACCTACTCCCCTTCATATTACTCCACTCTATTATCCAGTAAAACCAAGACATCTTCATCAAGTCGGCCAGCCAGTCTGCCCCCGATGTCTTCATCAAGTCGTGGAACTAGTCTTCCCCCATCTACACTCCCAAGCACTATTGCATCCACTAGAACCGAGGAGCCCTGCAACCCTCCTGATGTCTGCAAGCTTATTCTGAGCAGGTACATAGAGATGTAGATGGGGCCACACACTCACCCGTCTAGGTTCACTAAAGCATTCACAGAAGCAGATGTCTTGGAGCTCATTTAATAAAAGGGTTGAACTAAGAAGCCCAATTATATTGCTTTTTATCGGTTCCAAAATTCACATTTGTAAACAGATTATTATGTATATAAGATGATATACAAAGTCCAAAGTGAATAGAACGTGCAGTTCATGCAGTACTATTGCGTACTGAATTACTAAATTACATTATGGGACAGAAAGACAAACAATACCTCAATTGCTATAGTTCCAGAATTTGATCATTGCCTAAAAATAACATTTCGTGAAAGGTTAACAACATAATGTGTTTTTAGATGACAACAAATGAGGTTGGAAGTTTGCTGAACATGAAACAAAAATTTAAAAATGGTGCCAAAAGGGGAGGGGAGAATTAGACAAGATTAAGGGCTGGATTACAAGTGGCGCAATAGAAGTAAGCTTTTTGCATGCGTCGGGTTGCGCACAGATTAAAAGTTGAAAGGAAAAAGTTTGTGCAACCCGAAGTAGTGTAAAATAGTTATCTAAACCTGTATACTGTATCAATAGGGATAGATATACATGTATAAGTATATACAGATATATATAGATTATATCAATTGACAATAAACATTACATTATCCTGTAAGTGAGGTGAAGTTAAATATAAAAATATGTACAGTAAATATACAGTAAAACACAAATACTTAAATACATCTGTACACACACACACACACATATATATATATATATATATATATATATATATATATATATATACCGTATGTATATATACAATATAGCCCTTTGCAGTCAAAACCTTGTCATATACCATATATATTTGAACCCTAATAACTTACTTTTTTGTAATATTTAATGAAGTAGCGTTTATGTGAGTGTAACTGTATTTTTCAATGCATTTATGTTGTGTTCAGTGTTCCCTCTAAGGTTAGTTTTGTGAGCGGCTGAGCAGTGAAACAGTTAATTAGAGCAATTAGCAAACACTAAACAATGCAGACTGCAAGGTGTGGTTCCCTTATTAACTGTTTCACTGCTGGGTCGCTCACAAAACTGGCTTTAGAGGGAATACTGGATGCACTACCGTTTACACAAGGGTTTCAGCCGCAAACCCAACGAGCGTAAAATGCAATTGCGCTCTTGCGATCGTGTTTACTTTCAGCTTGTAATATGTGCGCTATTTCTGTCATGTGCGAAAAGCCGATATCGATCCTGCGCAACAGTTAACGCACCACAATCGCCCAAAAAAGATAGACTGGCACAAATGGATGAATCAGGGTTTTGCAATTATTGGCTTCTAAGGCTTCAAACATCCTTGGGTTTAAGAAATGTTCTGCTTTAGCACAGGTAACAATTACATTAAATACATTTGTTTAGCCCTTATTGACATTCATAATGAGAAAATGGAAAACGGCAGCACATGGTGCTCAGAGGTGTTGACTTTTAGAAATCTCACACATTT
Organism: Bombina bombina; assembly: GCF_027579735.1. Taxonomy (NCBI): domain Eukaryota; kingdom Metazoa; phylum Chordata; class Amphibia; order Anura; family Bombinatoridae; genus Bombina; species Bombina bombina. The sequence continues at coordinate 50,524,556 of NC_069505.1, read as the reverse complement.
TGTACTGTTTCTTAAAATGCAGGTACGTATAGCTAGGGAGAGCTTAAAGGGACACTAAACCCAATTTTTTTATTTCATGATTCAGCAATTTTAAGCAACTTTCTAATTTACTCCTATTATCAAATTTTCTTCATTCTCTTGGTATCTTTATTTGAAAAGCAAGAATGTAAGTTTAGATGCCGGCCCATTTTTGGTGAACAACCTGGGTTGTTCTTGCTGATTGGTGGATAAATTCACCCACCAATAAACAAGTGCTGTCCAGAGTTCTGAACCAAAATGTGTCTGTCTCCTTAGCTTAGATGTCTTCTTTTTCAAATAAAGGTAGCAAGAGAATGAGGAAAAAATGATAGGAGTAAATTAGAAAGTTGCTAAAAATTGCTGCTCTATCTGAATCACAAAATAAAAAAAATTGGGTTTAGTATCCCTTTCTTAAAAATTTTCGTTCATGATTTAGATAGAGCATACATTTTTAAACAACTTTCCAATTTACTTATTTTATCTAATTTGCTTCATTCTCTTGGTACCCTTTGTTGAAAATCATATCTAGATAGGCTCGTTAGCTAGCTGCTGATTGGTGGTTGCATATATAAGTTTCTTGGCTTAACAATGTGTTCAGCTAGCTTTCAGTAGTGCATTGCTGCTCCTTCAAGAAAGGATACCAAGAGAATAAAGCAAAATTGATAATAGGAGTAAATGAGAAAAATGTCTGCAATTGTATGCTTAATCTAAATCACGGAAGAAAGATTTTAAGTTTCATGTCCATTTAAAAGAAAATAAACCTTCACTGTATATAGATATAGGACTAAAACCTTGATGTTAAAATATTCCTCTGGTCTGTAACACTGATCATGTTTTCCATTAGCGCCTTTGAGATGTGCCACACAGTGGTGCCTCCAGAGCCGTTCTACCAGGCCTGCGTCAATGATGGCTGCACTAAATCTGAGGGTCCCATCATCTGCTCTAACTTGGAGGCCTATGCCAGACTGTGCGCTATACAAGGCGTCTGTGTAGATTGGAGAAACAGAACTCATGGCGTATGCCGTAAGTCTCACAAATGAACTGCACAAAATACTAATAGATTCTGCCCTGAACCAGCTGAGGTGTCATAAGGTTTCCTACTGATCCTAGGGGATTATATTACTACGCATTTCATTTTTAGAATGTCCACATCCTATATTATAAAAGGCCAGGTATATTTGTCCGATGCAGTCATGCGCAGTAGAGACTGCAGCGCAAGAGAAACATAACTTGCCTTAACCCCGTAATTAAAAGTAGAGACTGTGCGAGGATGGCACTGGTCGTCAAGCAGCGGTGGTGCCGATTGTTGGTGGCGTGGGAGGGTTAGGAGGGAGGCGGGTGGGCGGCAGCGGGTGTGACCTGTACGCTGCAGAAAAAAGAAAATGTTGAGAGCGGCAGGGAGGGGGAAGGAAGGAGAGGGGATCTGAGTGGATGGGGGGGATCGGGAGTTGGACACATTTTGGCCGTGTACATGGGCTTTAAGACTAGTAATAATATAATGTATTAAGATTAAAATAGTTCTGTCTAAACAGTTTATTAATAAACATATATCTAAATTAGAATGGCAGTGTATTTACTTACTTGTCTCTTAATTTTACAGCCAAAAATTGTCCTACAAACCAGGTATATAAGGCATGTGGCCTCCCGGTAGAACCTACCTGTAACTCCAGGTTTGTTATAGAATCTTTTGTTTCTTATGTATCCTCCGAGCATTTGTTCCTCTGATCCCTAATGCCTGATTTGCTCCTTCTCTAGGTACAACAACCAACATGTTGACAATGCACCACAGTACTTTGTGGAAGGATGTTACTGTCCTGAGGGAACCACACGATTCAACACAATTTCTGATCAATGCGTCTCATCTTGCGGTAAGTTTCACCCAACTGTGTATCTTACGCTATATAAGTTGGATGTTTAAGACTCATCACCCATGAGTTTATACCAATATATGTAACATCCATGATTCTATACTCATACTTCTGCAATCAGTGCGCATTTATACGTACAAGAATACAGTGTTGCAGAGCAGTTTTTGTTTTTTAAAGGGACAGTCAAGTCTAAAAAAACCTTTCATGAATCAGATAGGGCATGTCATTTTAAACAACTTCCCAATTTACTTTTATCACCAATTTTGCTTTGTTCTCTTGGTATTCTTAGTTGAAAGCTAAACCTAGGAAAGCTCATATGATGATTTCTAAGCCCTTGAAGGCCGCCTCTTATCACATGCTTTTTATTTGCTTTTCACAACAGGGGAGAGCTAGTTCATGTGAGTTATATAGATAACATTGTGATCACGCTTGTGGCAGATACTGCACTAATTGGCTAAAATGCAAGTCAATAGATAATAAATAAAAAGTCATGTGATCAGGGGGCTGTCAGAAGATGCTTAGATACAAGGTAATCACAGAAGTAAACAGTATATTAATATAACATTGTTGGTTATGCAAAACTGGGGAATGGGTAATAAAGGGATTATCTATCTTTTAAAACAACTAAAATTCTGGTGTTGACTGTCCCTTTAATTTATTTATTTTTTCTTCACTTTCAAATTTACATAACACAATGTAAACCAATAAACAAACACAAAGAACCAAGAACATTCGACCTGTCTTCTAAAATCCTTAAAGGATTATTATTAAGATAGAGAAGACAAGTTTAAAAAAGTTTCTAATTTACTTCTATTATCAAATTTGCTTTGTACTCAAGTTATTCTTTGTTAAAGAGATATGTAGATAGGTAGCGTGCACATGCCGGAAGCAATACATGACAGGAAATAATGCTGCCATCTACTGCTCTTGCTAATGTATAACATTATTATTATTATATAGTGCAGCAGACACGTGCACACTCCTGAGCTTATATCCCTGCTTTTCAACAAAGGATAACATGAAAACGAAGAACATTTGCTAATAGAAATAAATTGGAAAGTTGTTTAAAATTGTTTGTTCTCTCTGAATCATGAAAGAAAACATTGGGGTCTTGTGTCCCTTTAAAGTGAATGCACATTTTTATGAACCAGTGCCCGTTTTTGAATTCATCAAACTTTACATTTCACTGGTTTTGTTAAAATACTTACTTTTTCTTTGTGAAAGCCGCTCCAGCGCTTCCCCCGCCCGTCGCAAGCCTCTTCCTACATCAGAAATGTCAATCCCGGCCTTCCTCCAATCACCGCGTTGCTTTAGGCAATGATTCCCCCGGGGGGGGGGGGGAGCCGTAATTGGGGGAAGCCGTAATTGGAGGATGCCGGAATCGTCATTTGTGGCGTATGAAGAGGCTTGTGACGGGCGGGGCAAGCGCTGGAGGCGGCTTTCACAAAGAAAAGGTATTTTAACAAAACCAGTGAAATGTAAAGTTTGATGAATGAAAGTGCCCCAGTTTTTAATAGGATTTTTAAACACTGGGCACTCATTCCGCAAACAAAACAGATCTACTTTATCTTATTAATATGAATCTTGTCTCATAAATATTATATTTTTAAGCATTTTCATGGATTTTATTTCAATCTGTTAGGTTGCACTGGACCAAATGGAATGCCCAGACAGGTAATGTGAAGCTGACAAAATAAAAATCTCACTATCATCTTCTTACCCATAGCTTTAATATAATATTATAGAGGGATGGAACACAAATAATATGATATTTTCTTTATATTCAAAGTGTTGCAATATAGTATCAAATGACGGAGGCATCAGGCTCTATTCCTTAAAGGGGCATTAATCTGAGGTGGTAATATAAAATGATAAATCATATACAGAAAAATGGTTCTCCAATACACTTTCATTATTTATTTTGTCCTCTTTTCCTCTAATTCCATTCTGAAATTGTGAGCTTTTCAGTTCCTGTTAGAAATGAAGTGCAGAACACTGTTATATTCCTCACAGCCATTGGCTGCACACGCTAGTGACCTATTTATAACTGTCCCTAATTGACCACAGCAGAGAAGGTAACCTAAGTTACAACATGGCAGCTCCCATTGTTTTATAGACACTACAACTTTACACTTATTCTGTCAATATTTAAACTAATGAAACTTTAATAAAATACATCTACATGTTATTCTCTGACTAATCTTTTCTTTGAATGCATCATTCTATCTAGCATTTATTTAGTGTCCCTTTAAAGCTACATCATTATACTTACTGAGTGCACACTATTCTTTACATCACTTCTGTCATCATTATGCATCAATCATTGCTTTGTAATAAAATAATAAACACATTATTCTTTACATCACTTCTGTCATCATTATGCATCAATCATTGCTTTGTAATAAAATAATAAACACATTATTTGGAGTGTTGAAGCACTGGACTATTTGGTCTAAGCCACAATACGATCCTGCCTAGAGTATATCAATGGATAAGCACATATAAGTTTAACCCCCACAATGCTGTCATCTGTATTTATGTAATATGGAAAATATTGCAGAGTGTTAGGTGCATCCTTCTTAAACATGAATGAGTCAAAAAGATGGAAGATAAATCCGCCCCTATTAATGCGAAGCAGCTTGCAAGTCAAGGTTCATGCTCTATCTCTGTGATTGCAGATTGAACAGCACAAGATTAGTAAATGGCTCCCTGACCTCTCCAATTCTGGTGAATCCAGATCACTACATTTACTACTTTGTGTTTCATTTCAGCCTGGAGAAGTTTGGGACAGTAACTGTCAGACCTGTATGTGTGACAACATGACAATGAGTGTGCAGTGCGCAGCTTACTCTTGTGCCTTAACCACCCCTGTACCCTGCACTGAGGAGGGGACACGGCCGGTGTTTGTGCCCAATCCCACCAACCCGTGCTGCCAGGTTTCACAGTGCCGTAAGTGACCTCATTCTTTTCTCTAGTGACAAAGTGATACCTTTATAGAATAAATCCATATGGTCGGTTCGCAGTGTCACTGTTACACTGTTCAGAGTAATAGAAGAGGGTGTGATTGTGTATATCAGTATAAGCCAGAAAAAAATAAGAAAACTGAGTTGTTGCTTCCAGTAAAAGCCAACAGTTTATTAAGTGTGGAACATACAAATTAGTGGTATGCTCCTATGAATCTGACGCGTTTCGCACATGCGCTTCCTCAGAGATGTTTATATCAGTAGCACAGAGTGTTATTCAGTGAACTGATATTATCAATACAATCTCTATAATGCAATATTTATCACATTATTTTAATTTAAAGGGACATTATCCCAATTTTTTTCTTTCATAATTCATATAGAGCATTTCGGTTGTAAAGAACTTTCTAATTTACTTCTATTATCAAATTGTCTTTGCTCTCTTGTTATCTTTTGTTGAAAAGTAGGTATGTAAGCTCTGGAGGATGCATGTGTCTAGAGCGCTATATGGCAGCAGTTTTGCAAGAATGTGATCCATTAGTAAGAGCACTAGATGGCAGCACTATTTCCTGTCGTGTAGTGTTCCACATGGCTACCTAGGTATCTTTTCAACAAAGAATATCATGGGGATTAATCAAATTTGATAAAAGAATTTTAAAAAAAATGTAATTGTATATTCTGTTTAAATCGCAAAGTATTTTTTTTTTTGTTTCATATCCCTTTTTGTTTCATATCCCCAGAAGAAATGTTTTACATTAATGAATGCATAAATGGGAAACCTGTTTCCTTTGTTAAAGGCCTAGGATGCGAAATAAGTTTTAAAAAATGATCAAGGAAATTCCTAAGTACACAAATATATCATCCAATCGCTCTACATGTAAGGGCAGAATAAATTACAACTATTTCTATGATTTAAAAGGACTAATTAGCATAAATGCTAAAAAAAATGGAACAAAATAAACAGGTTCAATAATTTACTAAAACTAGCAGTAAAATAATGTCTGCACAACTCGTACTGAAGTATTACTGCTCATTGGCTGATAGTCAACTCCCTTAGCATCAAGCATGAAAAGAAAAAGAAGATAAATTAAAGTTAACTGTAAATTTGTTTTCCCCTTAATGTGTATCCAATCACGTTATACCAGCTGCAGAGTTTAAAATGTTTGGTTTTATTTTTGTATATGAAATAGCTGTTTCTGCTCATTGAAACCACAACCCAACACAGGGCTAAATTACAAGTTGCGCGCAAGCGAAAAAAGGTTTATCACAGCTCTTTGTGCGTGTCAGAAGTAGCGCGACTATTACGAGTTGAAATTAAAAGCATTCACTCAAGCGCAATGGAATTTAATGTCTGTCGGGATAGCGCACAGACATATATACACATATAAACACATAAATACATATGTATACACATATAGACATATATACTGTATATAAGTGCATTGGAGCCCTTTGCAGTCAAGTAGCTGAAAACATGAAAATTATATTTATGCAATATTCATATATAATAAAGTGTTTAACTGTGTATGTACTGAAAATATTTCACATTCCTATGTTCTTCATATAGGGAATATGTTCTAAGTATTTTTAAACAGATATTCCTATATATATACATATTACAAAACAATCATCAGATATAAATAGAGCTATGTATTTAAGAATGAATAGAACATATTCTGCTATATGAACAACATTGGAATGAAATATTAATATTTTATGTCGGGTTAGCGAACATGGTTAAACGCGATCGGGTTTGCTCAAAGTCTATGAGGGAATATGTTAACATGGTTGCGATATTCGAAGTTTGGGTTTTTGTGCACGTTGTGTTAGCGAGCAAGCAAAAACTTTTTAGTTCCTACTTGTAATATGTGTGCAACCCGACGTGCCCAAAAAGCTTACTTCTAGCAGAGTTAATGCGTGAGAGGGAGCACAAACTACCGCTCCACTCGAAATCTAACCCACAATTGGCTGAGCTTGTAGGGAGAGCAAACCTCGTTATCTTATTTGTCTAATTATTTACCCAAAATCTTCCTCATCTTATATCTCACTGTTTACTCAAAGACTAATACTTAGAGAGAACAATGGAAACCTAAGTTTTTAGTACATCTTTGTCACACCTCCATTAGGAGCATTATTTAATCTAAACCTTCTTGTTTACATAGTTTTTTTAGAGAAATTTTCAGTATAGGTGGGAATACAACCGGCAAACACAGCTATTTTGAATGACAAAATAAAGTAAAGGATTGTTTGTAAACAATCTAATACAGAATTAATAAATAGACTAATTGGATCATTGAGAACACATTAAATAGGGGATAAAAATTACAGTGCACCGTCCCTTTAACATAGCAAACCATAAAAAGTTGTCACATTCATAACACCCTGTTTTAGATTAAGTTTTTATAATAATAGAATGTTTACTCGTGATACATTTCTAAATAGGTAGAATTTAGGGACCTGAGGGGATCTCTGTATCTAAGTGGGAAGACAGAAAATAAATACATTTTTTGTCTGTTACTGTAGGTTGTAACACCAGCCTCTGCTCCAGTGTGAAGAAGACTTGTAAGCCTGGTTATGAAGCTGTGTCTGAGATGCCAGCTGGCACGTGCTGCCCGGTGTACAGATGTGGTGGGTATTTGTTGTAGATGGGAAAGGTCTATATATTAATAAATAAACACACTATACTTAAAATTGTCCCTCAATGTATTTTGTTTTAACATTGATCATTGCTAAATATGGGTATAGTTCCTGCAGATGTGTTAAACACATAGATACAGTATCTCTTGGGAGCCAGAAGCATTAAAGCACCCAAGCAGAACATGCCCAAGACAGATGTACAACCTGACGCTCACCGGACCCCTTTGGGGATGTTAAACACACAGTTAACTATGGTCATTAATTAATCTGCTAATCAATTAGAGCATTAGTATTTCCCTTGACTATAATATGGCAGGTCCCCTATAAGATATTATATGAAATCAGGTAAGTGGTCGTTTAATCCATTTGCAAATACTTTTGCATAAGTGCTCAGGTCTGTATTCAGTTAACTTGTTTGGGCAGCACCATAAAAATGAGATTTGAACATATTAGCAGTGAATAGTGCATCCTCATCTGAAGGATTAGAAAGATTTGGGATTGTAACTGTCTGGGCCTGGACTTTTGCCAGAAGGTACATTTGAGATAGGACAATCTAATCAAGGGGTCATCAATTGTGGACCTCTAAAGCATCATGGGAAATGTAGTTCCAAAACCTCTGGAGGGCCACAATTGATAACCCCTGACCCTTTGCTTCTTCATGTAAAAGTGTATGGACTGTAGCTGATTGTAGATAAGAGTTATCCTAACCTGAGAATGCTCTTTACTCTTGTGTTTAGTGATCATAACTGAAGGCCTCAGACATTCTGACACTATCTGATTGGTGTTAACCTTACACAACTTTAAAGTGAATGTAACGTTGAATGAATCAGTGCCTAGTTTTTAAAAATAATATTTAAAAACAGGGGCTCTTTCAATCATTAAACTTTACATTGCAGCGTTGTTTTAAAATACTTACCTTATTCCTTAGGAGACCCAGACCGGAGATTCTCCTCCCCATTTCCTCTGTACTTATCTCAGCAATGACGAAACCAGCTTCATCCAATCACAGCGTGCACCCCAGAGGGTCCATCATGTGAGACCACGCAACTATTGGAGGAAGCTGGTTTCGTCATTGCTGAGGTACGTACAGCATGAGAAGTGGGCGGGGCATCGTCGGTCCTGGTTTGCTAAGGTAAAAAGGTAAGTATTTAAAAACAATGCTGCAATGTAAAGTTTAATAAATGAAAGTGCCCCTGTTTTTAATAGTATTTTTAAAAACTGGACACTCATTCATTCAACGTTACGTTCACTTTAAGCTAAAGGATATAATGCTATAGTTGTAATTTGTGTGTACCCTCACTGATAATTTACAATTATCACACTTACTATTTAACACATTTACTATTTAACACACAAATGATAATATATTTTTTGGTTGCCCACTCACAATTAGGCCCCACAGCTGACTTTTTTATGTCCTACAAAAACTATGGCGCACATTCTTAGATCTACTTTTTTCCAGTGACCACAAAATCTAATGCAGAGGGCCGCATGTGGCCCTCCCTGGCATATATAATGATTTGCATGTGTTCTCATTTTAGAAATAAGTATTAGCTCATCTCTTAACATTAAGCAAAGCATTTTCAACACTCGTATTGGTAGGACATAGTATGTGATTTTGTTCTGAGTAAGGTTATGTAGAAGATTCTTCTTGTGTTTATTTTATATAACTTGTTGGCTTTATTTTCGTTTGATTAATTCACACTCATGATACATTTGTGTATATATATATCTCTCTGCAGTGCCCAAAGCTGTCTGTGTGCAGAATGGAACCGAGTATCAGGTAATGTCACTGTTATATTGAGTCATCTTATCTGCCAAACCCAAATAATTTTGTACAACTGAAAACCTGTGAAGCAGACTCATTTAGTAAGTATATGCTTAAACATATATCTCTTATTTTGTTTAGCCTGGAGCTGTTATTCCTGGCCAGAAGCCCTGTGAGAGGTGTATGTGCAATGATGCAATGACTAACATGTCCGGCCTACATACAGTTACCTGCAGCCCAATTCCATGTAACAAGCAATGTCCAGAGGTAAGGACTTACTATCAGAGTAATGGGAATGAACCATATTGTGTTTGCATGAACAGCTCTAATAAGGGGTACATAGAAGTTTGTCACATGAGTTTTTCCTTCCAGGGGTCAGAGTATCAATTGCTCCCCAGCCAATGCTGTGGAACCTGTGTACAAACTCACTGCATCATGGATCTACCAGATAATTTTCCATATTCTTCTGCAAACTTTACTTATCCACCAAGAAATTCTACATTCCCACCTGGCTTCTTCCCCTATCAACCTGGAAATTCGACTCTCCCACCAGGCTTCGCCCCCCATCAACCAGGAAATTCAACTCTCCCACCTCGCAGCTTCCCCTATCTACCAGGAAATTTGACTCTCCCACCATGGGTCTTCCCTTATGCACCAGAGCAGTCAGTTTATTTGCTTAAGGTCAGTACAACAACTGTAGTAAAAGTTCATGTGAAAACATCCGATTTGAAAAAAGAACTGGTTGACTGGTGATAATAATGATTAGAGAACAGGGAATGGTCAATGTCTTGTTAAACACCTGACAAACATTATGTTGTTCCAAACATATGAAACGTTTGTTAGTTAAAATGTTACGTTTTATTTATGAGAAAAAGACGATTTGGTTAATTCCGAGAGCGAGCGCTGAAAAAGCGATTTGAGTCCCACTGGGAGAAAGGCGCTATATAAATACTAGTTATTATTATTATAAAAAAAACACATGGATAGTGATATTTAATTTCATTCTACAGAAAACTAATTGGTGGAGTAAATATTTAGGAGGAAAGTCAGTCTACCACCAAAATAGAAATTCCTCCTTTGTATTAGAGAATGTTTGTTAAAGGGAAAGTAACACCTTATGATCACAAGTCATTTCTGTTGTGTTGCTATAGAATAACGCATCAGCCAAGTCTTAAAGGGATATGAAACTCAACATTTTGTCGTCCATGATTCAGATCGAGCATGTGATTTTCAACAAAATTTCTAATTTACTTCTATTATCAGTTTCTCTTCGTTCTCTTGGTATCTTTAGTTGAAAAGCAGGAACTTAGGAGACGGCTCATTTGTGAAGCACTATATGGCAGCAGTTTTGCAAGAGCACTAGAGGGCAGCACTATTTCCTGCCATGTAGTGTTCCAGATGCCTACCTAGGTATCTCTTCAGCACAGAATATCATAGAATCAAAGCAAATTTGATAATAGACGTAAATTGGAAACTTTTTTTAATTGGTATTCTCTGTCTGAATCACAAAATATTTTTTTTTGGGTTTCATGTCCCTTTAACATTTATAAATCAAATTAACATCATTTTTACTGCAATTATTTTTCAATAGAGAACTTTACTCACCATTTGGAGGAGCCAGTCTGGGCTTTAGTCTACAGAGAGCAAGGCTAGTCCCTGTCATAGAGTTAGTATAAAGCAAATAGTTTTGCAGATCTGATAAAGCCAATTATAGACAGATATGTAGCAGAGTTAGCCTTGATACGTCAACTGGTCCATTTAAAGTTCTGAGAATTAGAAATTGCTCAGTTTTAAGAGCTTAAATTACATGAAAAATGGGCAAAATGAATAATGAAAATGCATTGCAAAGTTGTTTATGTAAAATGTAGTGGTTAGCGCATGAAACATAGGCACAACCACGGATCTCACATGAAGGTTTTATACTCTTAGAGAAGTTGCACATAATGTGAGACAGAGGCATGGAAGAAGCAATTTATCTCATTATCTACATTATAACGTCTAACGTGCACTTTTCCTCCTTAGCCTGGAAAAGTTTGGTCCCATCCTGGAGACAACTGCACTCAGTATGAGTGTGTGACGCAGAAGAGCAAGTTAATTACTGTTGTCACCAAGAAGACCTGTCCACTGATCAACCTAGAAGAATGTGTCCCAGTGAGTATTTGGCTTATTACACCAATTTACCCATAGAGACAAATTGTTATATTACAACTGCATAACTTTAGTCCTGGGAGCCGAAATACCATCTTGCAATGCGTCTGATCAAGGCCTTTATCTTCACTAAATGATATGAACATCAGCTTATTAACAGCAACGTTTTAATGAACTTGATGTCACTCACAGCTGTGTATGTAAAGCACAGGGTTGTATGATTAATTATTGGGGTATTTTAATTCTGATTTCAAATTATTTCTCTTCTTCTGAGAAACTATGTTTATTTTTATTTTACTTAATGGGACACTAAACCCACATTTGTTCTTTCATGATTGAGATAGATCAGCAATTTTAAGGAACCTTCTAATTTACTTCTATTATCATTTTTTCTTTGTTCTCTTGCTATCATTATTTGAAAAAGCAGGAATAGAAGGTTAGGAGCCGGCCCATTTTTGGTGCAGCACCTGTGTAGCACTTGCGGATTGGTGGTACATTTAGCCACCAATCAGCAAGTGCTACCCATATGCTGAATCAAAAATGGGCCGGCTCTTATGCTTACATACCTGCTTTTTCAAATAAAGATAGCAAAAGAACGAAGAAAAAATGATAATAGGAGTAAATTAGAAAGTTGATTAAAATTGCTGCTCTATCTGAATCATTAAAGGGACAGTCTAGTCCAAAACAAACTTTAATTATTCAGATAGGGCATGTAATTTTAAACAATTTTCAAATTTACATCTATCACCAATTTTGCTTTGTTCTCTTGGTATTCTTAGTTGAACGCTAATCCTAGGAGGTTCATATGCTAATTTCTAAGCCCTTGAAGGCTGCCTCTCATCTCAGGGCATTTTGGCAATTTTTCACTACTAGAGGGTGTTAGTTCACGTGTTTCATATAGATAACACTGTGCTCACGCACGTGGAGTTCCTATGAGCCAGCACTGATTGGCTAAAATGCAAGTCTGTCAAAAGAACTAAAATAAGGGGGCAGTTTGCTGAGGCTTAGATACAAGATAATTACAGAGGTAAAAAGTATATTAATATAACTGTGTTGGTTATGCAAAATTGGGGAATGGGTAATAAAGGGATTATCTATCTTTAAAAACAATAAATATTCTGGTGTAGACTGTCCCTTTAAAGAAAAAAATATTTGGGTTTAGTATCCCTTTAATTTTTAAAATTTTGTTCTCTGGCCTTGTATGTAAAGTATTAATCAATAGTTGCCCCTAATATCAAATATTTAGAAACCCTTAATCTAGCTACCATAAAATATGGGTAAACTCCCCGCTTTGTAAAAACAGATCCGCTTCCCACTTCAAAAGTCAATTTACTGTGAGCTAACGGTTTGAATTGCTGTCCAATCAGCGCTCTAGCTATAATAAAAGTGCCTTAAGGGGAGAGCACTGATTGGACAACAATTCAAACCGTTAGCTCACAGAAAAACTGACTTTTGAAGTGGGTGGTGGAGCTCGGGGGAAATAAATTTCATATCTATATTAAAAAGAAAGATATAGCACATCTTCATTACAGCTGATGAATTAAACTCCATCTAAAATATCACTAACATTCCAGATCTGTTTTTATAAAGCGTAGCGTTTCCCATCACTTTAACTGGGTAACTGTTTAATGTGAAGAGTGGCCAAGTAGATGTCTAGCTTGTAAGATCATAGGCCTAGATTTAGAGTTTGGCGGTAGCCGTCAAAACCAGCGTTAGAGGCTCCTAACGCTGGTTTTTACCGCCCGCTGGTATTTGGAGTCAGTCAGGAAAGGGTCTAACGCTCACTTTGCAGCCGCGACTTTTCCATACCGCAGATCCCCTTACGTCAATTGCGTATCCTATCTTTTCAATGGGATCTTTCTAACGCCGGTATTTAGAGTCTTGGCTGAAGTGAGCGTTAGAACTCTAACGACAAAACTCCAGCCGCAGAAAAAAGTCAGTAGTTAAGAGCTTTCTGGGCTAACGCCGGTTTATAAAGCTCTTAACTACTGTGCTCTAAAGTACACTAACACCCATAAACTACCTATGTACCCCTAAACCGAGGCCCCCCCACATCGCCGCCACTCTATTAAAAATTTTTAACCCCTAATCTGCCGCTCCGTACACCGCCACCACCTACGTTATCCCTATGTACCCCTAATCTGCTGCCCCTAATACCGCCGACACCTACATAATATTTAATAACCCATAATCTGCCGCCCCCAACGTCGCTGCCACCTACCTACACTTATTAACCCCTAATCTGCCGACCGGACCGCCCCGCTACTATAATAAATGTATTAACCCCTAATCCGCCTCACTCCCGCCTCAATAACCCTATAATAAATAGTATTAACCCCTAATCTGCCCTCCCTAACATCGCCGACACCTAACTTCAAGCATTAACCCCTAATCTGCCGACCGGAGCTCACCGCTACTCTAATAAATTTTTTAACCCCTAAAGCAAATTCTAACCCTAACCCTAACACCCCCCAAGTTAAATATAATTTTTATCTAACGAAATAAATTAACTCTTCTTAAATAAATTATTCCTATTTAAAGCTAAATACTTACCTGTAAAATAAACCCTAATATAGCTACAATATAAATAATAATTATATTGTAGCTATTTTAGGATTAATATTTATTTTACAGGCAACTTTGTATTTATTTTAACCAGGTACAATAGCTATTAAATAGTTAATAACTATTTAATAGTTACCTAGTTCAAATAATTACAAAATTACCTGTAAAATAAATCCTAACCTAAGTTACAATTAAACCTAAGATGGCGTCCCTCGAATTTCCGATTGGCTGATAGGATTTTTTGGAGCCTAACGCAGCCCTTCTGTGAACTCTAAATACCAGCAGTATTAAAAAGGTGCGGGGGGAAAAAAGCATGCGTAGCTAACGCACCCCTTTGGCCGCAGAACTCTAAATCCAGCCGATAGTGTCTTAAGTATATGTAACACAGTGTTTTCCTTAATGGATATGAAAGAGAAGAAATAAAACATAATAATATGCTGTGTTTAAAAGATGAAATAAAAACAGATTTAGATTTATGTTGAAACTAGAAGTAAACATGTTTGTGCACATATTCTATATTATTGCTGATTAGCACATAGGGATACGTCTATCATCTCTCATTGGATAAGGGCAGGTTTTCACATGCTGGAGATGTCCTACATACAAATACTAGACAATCTGTAGGTGGGCACGATTGT